>NC_134033.1:11020154-11355154 GCF_964204645.1 Tubulanus polymorphus
ACTATATTTTAAACTCGGGGCTTACTCACGACAACTGTTGAATCGGATCCTGGTCTGTTAAACTGGCCTCCAAATGTCGGATGACTTTTTACTGAACATTTCGATATAATTAAAATATTTGATGTAAAAAATTAGTGCCATACTCTTCACTTTGTCGTTGTTACGATGTTGTCAGTGCATTAGAATTTGAACCAGTTGCCTAGCAACTTATCAGAAATATTGAAATAGAAAACTTTTTCGCTGTCACAGTATTCAAGCTACATATGCCCGATTTGTGTGAAAAATTGAAAAGGTTTTAGCCCTAAAAACCTAGAAATTGAATAGCAGTTGCACGATGTGGAATTAAGTACACACATATGGTCTTAGATTGGCTAAACTAACCTAATGTGGTTTAGACTAGTCGTATGTTAAAACATTGACTGTGCAACTGACCTTTAGATTTTATTCAAAATCCTAAGTCCTTAGTTGTTATATTGGCTATATAACCAAAAAGGTAATGACTTATGTCAAAAAATTGTTTCGAATCTTAAGACTGGTCTTAAGTTGTTAGGAGTAATTTTTATGTCATTACATACATTATATTGTATAAATCCAGAAAAGAGTGGCATTTTTCAACAACAAAAAATGAATTTTTTCTCTTGATTTCTATTTGAAAGCTGCAGTCTCATTGAATTTTTGCCATGAAGGCATTTATATTTTCATGAATTAAAAGTGACCTTTATCAAAATATTCTCAATTAAAGCACGTGTGTAATCTTTTTTTTAACGTACAGGGTTTTTCAGATTAGATTGAAAAATATGGTTATTCAGTGTAAAAAGGTTGTCTAATATGGAGATTGTATATTGTTTCTTTTTTCTTTTATGATAAAGCACTCCTGCCTGAAAGGCGACTATATACTAGTATAGTGCAGTGCAGTGCACTAACTTTTTGTATGAAATGTTGAATTTTTTTATTTTGTTGTAAAGCCAAGTCGTATATGGTGCCGATAACCGATTCAACTGATTTCAACTAGTTGTAGAAAATTTGAGAAATGTTGCCTTCGATTTGCGTTCTACTGGAAGCAACTGGTTACCAGCAACTCATGTCAAGTTGCGTTACAAAAAACAGTAGAGCAGTTGCTGTTATTCACTTGGATGACTCATAGTAAGATGGCAATTGGTATTTGTTGAATACAATCATTATGGCACCATCTACGCTTGGTTTGATAATATTTGAACATAATGTATCCTGGAATCTTTGGCGAATATAGGCTACACAAGTCGAAGACCAGATGTACCTAGAAAGTGTGGTAGTTCATAGTGGTTCGTTCTCTCAAAAAGCCTCAGCGTGAAATGATTCCAGGTTGTTTATGTTGTACTCTGCCAAAACGAATTATTTTAAAGAAAAGGTCGATTTTGTAGCAGTTTGTAAATATTTGCAAAGAAAATTCATATGAAAAATTCTTAAATGAATTTTTATATTATATTATTATTATATATTATCTTAGGTCATATATTTTAGACTGTACTAAAAAACCGTAGATGTTTAGTTTGAAACAAACTTGTGAAGTATTTGATTCGTTTCCCCAAACTTTGAGTACTTGAGTCAGCGGGTGTAAACACCTGCTCTCAGTTACCTGACGTTTGGATTTTGAATAATATGCGTCAAACGCACACAATGCCCCCTAGAAATGTGCTATATTCTCAATTGTTGAACTGTTGAACGAATTAGTGGAAATTCTTTCTTAAGAAAAAAAGAATTTCAGCAGAAAAAACCTTATGTATGGACATAAACGTGAGATGTGTAAATTTAGCTATATTAATACTAATATCGATAGTTATTGAATATGTAATATTAGAGGAAGACATTAAATGTTCTTCGTGAGACACGTTCTAGAATAATATGTTTAAAAAAGCAAATAATGTCGCAAGAACTCTTTTTTCAACTTGAGGAAAGAGCTTCGGTGTAACGTGTGACAACACGCTTATTATTGGCTATTGTGCTAAATGATCGAACACGATAAATATATATAGTTAAAATGTATATATATATATGTTTATCAAAGCTTTCTGTGTGCTTATTTGCCGTGGGACTGTCAAACAGTCCGAAGCTTATTTAATCTATGTATACAGCGTTGCTACCGCTTTGAGAGATAATATATCATGATACGGACCTTATTCACGGGATGTCACAGGGCGTCATACTGATCCCCACCGGCAACCTTATATCTGAAGTGTGACATCTGAGAATAAGGTTTGTAGTTATCTTCTGATCATATTTGATGTGTGTAGTAGTTTAAAGAAGCCCCCAGTTTTATAATTGACATGCCAACTTTCACTATCCACAATTTTTTGAAATTTTCGGGCTGATTATAAGCTTTCGTCATTACCACAATGATTCGGCACTATATCAATGGATCCCCTATTCAAGTCTTATTATGAAACGGGCCTGGGATTTTAAACTGATCCTGATTCCCCAGTTTTTTTATATCAGTAAGAAAACAACATCCGAATAATTTCCAATGCACAAACTCGTGTGAAAAGCTTTTTGACTGTAATAAAATGCATGCTTCCCTTTTCATTGAATCTTAGCTGTGTGCTCTCACAATATTACAAGGTCAAGGTTGGCTTGCTTAGAAAAATAGGGAGGCATAAATTCAGATGATATTAACTGAAGTGAAAATTGAATAGATTCTGAAAATTCTAATCAAGAAATAATTTCATCAAGTTCCCATGTGTCACCAGCTCCACTTGGACACAAGAGTGAACATGAAGTCATGATTCTATATAAAAAATCTAAAAAAGTTAAAGTTAAATCTAAAGAGTCGAGAAAAACTACTTCGTCAAATTTACTTTCATTTGGAATCATCACTCGTGAGTCTAAATTCAACAACAACTGTTGAACCGGTCAAAGTGTTGAACGTAAACCGGGACAAAGTTTCTCACAATTGTGCAGTTTACAATCGAAAACATCAGAATTTGTTTGAATCATATTAGGCTTATCAATTGTGTAACTCGCTGGTCAAATTTAACTCAAAACTAGAACTAGGTCCTTAACTTTTGGCGATGATGATTAAAAAATCAAATTAGCTGATTTTCATGGGGAGTAAATTAAATGATAGTATTTATATCTAACACAAATAATCGTAGATATATTTGTATTTTTGGTGATGGTATTTGATTTTCAATTTTGTCTTTCTCTGTATTAGGCCCGACGCTTGTATAAACAAGTGTATTGTGCATTTTTCTTTAAAATTTGACAAAACCCGTTTTGAAAAGAGGAGACGAAAGTGCATCATTTTTAAAAGTAGACGAACGTTTATGATTGGCTATAAATGCAAGGTATGGAGGACAATATTGAAAATATTGTGAAATTATATTGCGACAGATTGTAGTGTAGCACGAGCAGTAGTTTACGCTTAATGAGGCTTTTTCGCTGGCAGGGCCTACCTGGCCAAAAACTGGTTTTCATTTTTTCATTCATATGTGCTTGTAATTATATTTTGTCTATATATACACACATGTATAACAATGCATATAAATATGATTATATATCTAGATATATATATATATATAATATTTATATGTATGTTTATATTAATGGTTACAGTAAGCTTCGTTGCCATATGTAATATATATATATATACATATATGTATATTTATATATATATATATGTGTATATGTATATATTTACTTTACTATAAACTCTGAGTTGAAAAAGTTTCACTTCTTGATCAGATAAGAAATGACGGATTATGAAAATAAAAAGATAATTATGATATAATTGATAATTACAATAATTATAATAAATAATAATTATGATAATAATAATAATACAATGATATTATCAAATCACCGGATTCAGAGTTCGTACGATGTTTATGTACAATTTTATTTTCGTTTTTACGGCTTAAATTTGGCTGCATGGCATTATATATATATATATATACATATATGTGACCTAAAGGATGAAGGACCCAATGCAGCGACAGTGGCGACAACTAGTGGTGTCGTTCGCAGACGCTGATGAAGAGGTTTCTTATTTTCGGACAGTCTGTCTCATCATTTTTACTGTTATCTCTTTCTCTCCTCTCGCTCGGCGCGCTAGAGTGTTGCTAATAATGTGTTCCATTCTGAGTGACAAATTCTTGATTTTTCTGGTCACGTTTTTTTTAACACCTTGCACTTTTTTGGAAAATGTAGTTGCACCAAAACTCAACGCTCGCAGACGGCTCTTAGAACCAAAAAACAACCCGCTCTGCACCGCAACAAAGTTAACCGATGCTTCAACGCGCATAGATAACATGATTTCGATGCAGGTTGCATGACGACTGTAAGTCCCACCATTGAAACGACCGCCATATTGACAATATCCCCGTATGGCCGGTCAGCTATTGACTTACCGATGATCGGAAATGATTTTTCATACGAAAAAAGCTATTTTCATTTATGCTGGATTTTATTTTCCCATAGCAACGCATATTGTTACCACGTCACATGGCAACATTAAACTGATCTCACTTTGCTCTTAAATCGAAATTTTACTATTTCCAATATCTAACCGTATTACCATATATTCCTCGGTGTTTTTGTATCCAAGCGCTTGAATTGTTGCCGTGGCGTTCTAGTGTTGTTAACATGGTAACTATGGTTGCTATGAGCTTATAGCTGGGTGATTGCATTGTTGTCGCAGACGTCAATATCATTATTATTATTATCATCATTATGATCAGTGCATTTTTTTTGTTTATTTTCGCTTCGACAATATTTCTTTCGAGAAACTCCGCTTGGATTCTGTACACTGTCAGTACAATACCGCGCTGTGCTTTCAACCACGCATGTGTCATGTTAGAGGCAGTTTTTGCAAAACGCTAATTTTCCAACTTCCGGTGTGTCTACCTCGCCGGAAATCGTACCCTCAAAGATCGAGATAATCCCTGATTTAATTTTCTACGTACAGAAAAATTGTCTGTCCTTTCTGGAACTTTGCTGAACTCAATGTGCTGAACTACGTCACCGTCCTGTCATGAAAAGTGGTGCCCCCTATGTAGGAGAATCATGATTTAAATGCTGAATTTCATTTGTAAAATGTAATGCACAAATTCGAATCATAATTGCGACATTTTGTCCGCGGTAAACAACATCAAATACACTGGGAAAGAAACACTCAGATAGAGAGTGAGTATTGGGTGGACCAAAAGTCATCTATGCAAAATGCAAAGCTGCTTGGCCGATTTTGTAATAACGATACTGCGAACACGCTTTTCACGGTTTATTAATCGCGTGTTTTAACACAGAAAGGACATGAAAAAAAGCCCTTTTCAGTAATTAAACATCCACACGTGAATTCACTATGAAGCAAAACAGTGCTGATAAATAAATATATCATTAACGGGTCGTCTTTTTCGAGAAAGGGGTAATATCGTCGCCATAGTCCTCTTTTTATCAGAGATAGACACACCGGATATGGATGTAGCCACAGTAAAATGTGTAAAAGCTTATATCCGTATAAAATGATGAAGAGTGCAAAAAGAACAACCGAAGTCTTTCATTAATTAACCCCGGTGTGCAGAGAAATGATTATGATAATTGTGTTGATAAAAACTAAGTCGAATGTTGTACGTGGCTTTGGCAGTTTCCAAGAAATGGGAGTGTTTATAACCAGAGCAGATTTTCAACAAAAAATCGTTGCCGTATTCTCTTTTTACGATGAAGAAAAAAAATTAAATATTTGTTTCACCATTTTTTCTGTTTATTTTCTACGATATAATATTATAGGCTATTATATACATGTATTATATATAAGAACCAAAACCACCGGCATGGATCTGAAAATGATATACTTGAATATAGAAACATTCTACTTTTAGTTTATTCGACCCTCCCTCGAACCTTTAGACGCAAAACTATTTTCCGCATTATTATGATAATGTAGATGAACGACCTAGAGTCGTCGCACAATGACCTTGCCATTGTCGCAGACGGCACCGAGGTGCATTATAAGTATGTTTATGAACTATATATATCATATAAGATTATGAATCTTTCTTTGATTTTTTTTTCTGATTTGAAATTCATCTCCCTTGGCTTTGCGCACGCGCGTCGCTAAAAGTTCCCGATTTCGATCGGGTCAAGGACGTTTGCATTGCGTAGCGACGATCGATTGATATATAGTGTGTCATGAAATACATGTAGTAGAATTTAAAAAGAAAATGTCGAACTTAACATTTTGAAAACTGTGATGAACTTGAATTCAGACAATACATAAATACATACATACAATAAGTTTTTAATATTTATTTTTTTAAATAGCGAATTATTATTATTAGTAAAAAGGGAAAACGCTCAGTTTTTGTACGTTTGAATGTAATGATAATCGTATATTATATAAAACATATTTAAAAAAAACATTTATTGACAATAATCTTCAACAAATCGTAACGAAGATTACTGTGGATGATGATGAAAAAATGAGAATATTATTTGAGATAGGAGGAGGACATTTGAAAGCATAGAACGTGTGTTTAACGACATTTGATTGTCCATACAGCGCCCTCTGTGGAATACTGTGTAAATTATGAATATGATTAAAAAATAAAACAGTCTCTAATCTATATATACAAACGATAGTTACGTAGTTTCTCATTGGCGGCGCTGAATCTCGGAGGCGACCGATATACGACTGGCTAATTGGATGATAATGATAATCAACGTATTTCGGATGTGGAGATTGGTTACGAAAGGAAGTTGATGAAACAATAACCATAGCCAAAGAGATGATTATCATACTACAAAGACCTCGTATCTTGCTAGGTTTAGGGTCACGAGCGAACTAGGGTTAGCGTTACGGCTGAGGTGTCCCGGGTTCGAACCATTTAATGACTGATACTGGTTGTGAGTGGTCATGATTCTGTATAAAAGATGTGCAACTCGTAGATCGCGATCAAGACATCAGTTTTAATGTCAAATTTCTGGAGGAAAATCCTTCAATTCTATACCACTTGACAGTGTTCTACCGCAATAAATCATGTAAAAATATCATAATAGTAGAATTTAAGTTCTTCGGTTACAGTCAAAAGTGGACTTTTCTCAGGACCGGATTGGCCGCGCATAGAACACTAAAGTCTTCAGATGCAACATTGAATTTCAAATAGATATCCTGCAGTAGACACCTTGAATTGTGCCATCATTGTGAAATTCCTAGTAATAGGTGTGATACATACTCTTGTAATCAGAGATTAAGACAGGGTACACAGTGACTATAATGTACACTATATGGGCTGATAAGAGTGGAGGGGGAGGGTTACCGTCAACTCGTCGTCCCGTTTTCCTTCTTGATAGCAGACACAGAACACGTGGCTTGCCCTATCCCAAAAATACCCAGAGATGAATAGAGTACGGTGTATTGTTCATTGATGCGGCGGTTATTGTCATTTCTTAAGAATAAATTCTCAAATCTACCAAACCTTCGCCTTATTGGACTGTACATTAACGTATATTTTACAGGGAAAACTAACTGATCCCCGTCCCTTGCCAGATGGGGGTCGATTAGTGGACACGCATCGGGGAAGCTAGTATAAACTATTAGTCCGATTCTACACCCGAGCCCCAGACGCAAGCCCTGGTTCTCCAACACCAACCTCTTACTCCACATGACCTCGAACTCCTCTCAATATTTCGGAAGATGACTATCATCAGGATATAATTGAAACGTTGAAATAAACTAGTAGCTCAATGAATTTGGACTCATCGTTCTTCTTTTTGTATTATGAGATTTTACCGCACTACCAATTTCTGATTGGTGAATGATGCAGTTTATCCGTTACTCAAGCCAAATAGATAGCACAGTAATTAATAAATCATTGATAACGAATTATTATCACAGATTTCTTTATACCTTAGAATAGGGATTATCTCTGTTATTTATTTCGTTTGTTCGTTATTTCGTTGGTAAATTTCGTTTGATTTTCATGATTTGGTGTCCCTTACAAATCCACCACACCTGCCGGGAGCGAAACAGGGGGTTTTGATTTTGAAATCGAAGTACAGATATTGTTGTGTGATCGGCGGTCGAGTTTACAGAATTTTTGTTCTCTAAATCCAAGCACATAATTGGGAAATTCGGTTCCGGTTCATTCAGAATTAATTTTACAACCAGTCTGAACCGGCAAGCGACTGATTGGGGTTAACTTTGTTGGCTGCCTAACTTAATATCGAGAGTTTGGAGATTACTATATTACAAAGTTGAAGATCATTTTTGTCCATTTATATATTTTTTGGTCTCGTTTTCTACGTGTATCGTAGATTTTTCTCGGGTAGATGTTGATGTAGAAATCCTCTAAATTGAAAGTCCCGCGAGTTGACTAGATTAAAAGGAAGCACATTTCGTAACGCAAATTTCCAGATGAGAGTACGGTCCTGGTATCCGAAGAGTAGTTGGTACGTATGACATCGACGGTGCAGCTCCGATGAGGATGGGTTTCTCCGTCAAGGGGCGCAGTTGGATCTTCACATCTGGTACTGAGTTTGCCTAAAAGTAAAAGTTGGAGACGGTAGCAGTTTGATATATTGACATATATGTTTGTACAATTGCGTATGTACAGTCTTGATCGGGTTTTTATTTACAGTTATAGTAAAACGTACACACCGCTCCGATGGTTGACTGACAGTTCTATGCGTAATGAAAGACCGTCAGTGAATCATTAAGGCGGTGGAGCCCGGTTAATCAATTGTCACAATTATGTTTTGGTAGTTTTTAATGAGACCGGTGTCAGGAGGCAACTTCCCAGTCACCAACGTAGGCAGTTTTCCCGCGGGAATGACACTGAGTTTACACAGTCGAAACATCAGAAACAAAAAAAACTATGCGAGCACGTGATATTATAAAACACAAGTCCTATGCGCATTGAAGACCGTTATCCATGTTCATTTTAAATGAGAACATACCTCAAGTGTCAAAGCCATCATTTAGCCGCGTGGACAGATCTTGAACGCAAAATGCTGCCCCTAATAATAATATCTAAAATAATAATATCTATTTACAGTCCATCACATAAAATATCTCAACAGACTTTACAAAAACATTAGACAATTGACAGATATATTGAAATATTGCTCAATACATTCATATATTCATACTATTTATCATTAACGGTCAATATATGAACTAACTACTGTACGGTATTCCAACTGCGACACGCGAGTTAGTTTTCAACTAAAAACCATAATCAGAACTATTGTTTATATATTTTTGTGACGCTTGTCTGGACGTCAAGGACAGGACAATCATTTAGATATTTCTGTACGCTTGTCTGGACTTCAAGGACAGAACAATCATTTATATATTTTCATACGCTTGTCTGGACGTTTCGAAATAGTCGTCCATTTGGGAAGCGTTAATATAAGCGTCAAACGTTTATCGACCGTCTGCCGCCGCAGCAGCACCGAACCAGTCGATAGAGCGAGAGCTTACCAGACGACATTGGATGTGTAAACAGTTACTGCGTCAGTACAACACGACAGAGACTCACTATAAAACATTAACTAAAACTCTATCACGATCAAAGCAACATGCCCGAAACAGGTTTGACGCGCCTACGTTCGGTCACTAGGCCTTTAATAGTGCCGATTTCTCGCGGAAATAATTATGACTCCAGTCGTAATAGTAGTAATAACAGTACCGATCGCGCTGGTGGCGGTTATTACAACAAGACGAATAATTACTTGAACGGCAATAATAGTAACAACTTCTACAACGTCGTCGACAGGGCATCGGTGAAAAGTGATTCGTCAACAAACAAACGTTGGATTAACACTAAGAAGAAAAACTACAAGAAGATGTCCAGAGAAACCAATATCGATCGGTGAGTATAGGTGTTGATTACGATCACTGTTTGAATCAGAGATTTTCCCTTATCTCCCAGCGTATAGGCCTAAACCTTGTTTTTCAGGGTGTTCTCGGGGAGGAAATGCTTTATGCAACAAGCCCCTTCTGATGTTTGCTCTAGTTGTGCTGGCCCTATATAGTCCTATTTCTGCACGTATTTTGAAATACATGTAGATAGATATTTATGTTGTAGTGGAACAAATATAGATTGCTAATTACGATGAGGTTATATTTCTTAATGAAACCAAAACTAAGAACAGTCAAGAAGAGTCAGATATTCACCGGGGCAGATGCACTGTTACAAAATATTCATTCAAGTTTCTTCGATGATAGTGTTATCATAAACCGCCGGTCCCCGGGTGGGCCATAAACACCTGACAGCAAATAACAACGTAGAAATCAGTTAGAAAAATTAACTAATCGTAACAAAAGTGTTTTTATTATATTTGATACATACATATTCAAATGACACTGTCATCCTGTCTGGATATAGAGTCTATGTTGTGTTCAAACGAATGATACATTATTATGCTAAATAACCAGATGTCATTTGCACCGCATATATCAAATATTGTACGCATTTCTAATATAGTTATCTATATTCCAAATTATACTGATTGAATTCATTCAAACGAGTCGAATGCAAAGGCTGGGCATAAACCTTGGTCGCACTGGGGTGGTTTGTTACCCTGTTCGCACTGGGGTGGTTTGTACCCCTAGTCGCACTGGGCTGGGTTTAACCTGGTTGCACTGGGCTGGGTTGTCGGCCAAGTATTTCCTCGAGTTGAGCTGCATTGACAATGATGTTCAGGGTCGGAACCATAGAAAAAGACATTGGGGGAGGGGTGGGTTCTGAAAAGGTAAGTGCAACAAGTGCCGAAAAATAGAAGCCTTCAGACGCAATTTCCTGCTGATACATAGACGACTTGACTACAAACGATTAACGCGGCTAAATTACGATCAGTTTCGACTCTGATCGACGAAGAGATCTAAGAAATACAGTAAAACCCGTTAAAATCCGGATCGGCTTAATCCGGATTTTGGTCTAATCAAGACAATATTTTGCAGTCCTTCGATATACGAGAAAATGACTTATTTAATCAGGATTTCCCTTTAACGAGATAAATTTTCAGGTCCCAAGAGGAATGGACATGTTGAGCTAATTGGCAATACGGACCTGCGTGCATATTTTGGTAACTTTGTTTATCGAGTGCTCAATGTTAACTGCGCCTCCTGTGATATTAGAATAGATAGGTGTTCTCTATATAGAACTGCGCGTTTCGAAATGAAATATTAACAACAGCGCCTAAGAGTTCTAAGTTTTTCGTTTCTGACGTAGAGAGGTGAAATTATCGTTTTTCGATAAAACACTTAACGGTACATATAACGTATTTCATATCGCCCATGTATATAAGCACCTGTCGCTTCCGTTCAATCGTTATACTAAACCAGGGCAAAGTGCGCGCTGCCTCGTGATATATAACTCGGGTTTAGATAAAGCGTCAATTCTGTACGGAATCACGTCTCGGGATAGATGGGGAAAGTCTGGAAGTCTAGGCTGGGGTTATTCCTGCTATTACTAATTTGACTCATACAGGTCGCACGCCCGAAAACGTGAGGGCGTTTACAGGTTTGGGAAATGTATGAAAAACCTCCAGCAAAATTCCTGCGAATTCCAGCAATTTCGTCATCGAAAGTGATTCACAAATGTAGAATTTTCTAACATTCCATTTATACGTATAAAATACCAATCTAGAATAACATACATTTAAACATTTTGGACAAAACATTTTCTTTTCATTTTCAAATGAAAACCCGTTTGTCATTTTATACGAATGAATTTATCGCGTCATTTATTCTCAGCACATTCCGATTGAATGTGGGTGTCTCGAGGACTATCTTGTGTTTATGCTCGAATCGAAATGAAAAGTCTAAAACAAATCATTTTTGTAATATAACAGGAAGACTTCCTTAGCATTATTTATTTTACAGTTTTTCAACGCTACAAATTTCAAGATATACGCTTCATTTTAAACATATTAGGATGATTAAGCAGTGCTTAAAAACGCTCAAAATGCTTGGAAATTAGGACTAATTTTCTGGGGGGGGGGGGGGGGTGACCAGGTAATGTTTGTTTGTTTTTTGGACCATAGCCAAACGAACTCGCCACAACAACATGCACCGAACCCGGTTCATGGTTTATGGGCCCGTTATTCATATTTGAATCTAAATTCCGGTTAATTAGTTCACTTTAAACATTTTAACTATTTAACGGATTCCACATTCCAATAAAGCAAAATACACTAAAATGCGTACTGTACTCCTTAATGGAAAATCACTAGGGATTGTCAATTACTAGTTTAGGAACCCGCTGCTAGTGATTCTAAATTGCACTCTCTCCAGTGAAAGGCGAAAATGTCATCTACGTAGAACAGGCCCGTAGCGTGGGAGGAGGGGGATGGTTTGGTAAAAGGGGGTTACGCAGAACCGCCCAAAATCCGAAAGTTGTCCGCTTTTGAAAAATGAACTTGTAACACTTCCGCTTGCTGGCCTCCTCGGTCGCTGGGAGTATAGAGACGCTAATAGAGAGAGCAGGCGTCTATGCATTATTTAAAAACACATTTACACATTCAATTTTTTCAAACTGTGTATATATATATATATATATATATATATATATATATATATATATATATATATATATATATATATATATATATATATATATATATATATATATATATATATATATATATATATATATATATATATATATATATATATATATATATATATATATATATATATATATATATATATATATATATATATATATATACATATATATATATATATTATATGTAAATTATTCTTTAGATATTTCTAACAGGTTTCACGACTGCGAATGACAGCTAAAGAGTCGTCCCTTTAGAAAATCATAAACCAGTTTTCGTTTTTAATTCGATAGTTTTTAGTATCTGCCGCGTGTTCGCGACTACCTATGATTATAATAGAATATATAGGTCTATACACATTTTTACTCATATATTAACATAGATATACGAAGTGATTTCTGATAAATCCATGGATCTCACAGCCACTGTTCCCTGTGTGATCCATGGATCTCACAGTCACTGTGCCCTGTGTGATCCATGGATCTCACAGCCACTGTGCCCTGTGTGATCCATGGATCTCACAGCCACTGTGCCCTGTGTGATCCATGGATCTCACAGCCACTGTGCCCTGTGTGATCCATGGATCTCACAGCTACTGTGCTCTGTGTGATCCATGGATCTCACAGCCACTGTGCCCTGTGTGATCCATGGATCTCACAGTCACTGTGCCCTGTGTGATCCATGGATCTCACAGCCACTGTGCCCTGTGTGATCCATGGATCTCACAGCCACTGTGCTCTGTGTGATCCATGGATCTCACAGCCACTGTGCCCTGTGTGATCCATGGATCTCACAGCTACTGTGCTCTGTGTGATCCATGGATCTCACAGCCACTGTGCCCTGTGTGATCCATGGATCTCACAGCCACTGTGCTCTGTGTGATCCATGGATCTCACAGCCACTGTGCCCTGTGTGATCCATGGATCTCACAGCCACTGTGCCCTGTGTGATCCATGGATCTCACAGCCACTGTGCCCTGTGTGATCCATGGATCTCACAGCCACTGTGCTCTGTGTGATCCATGGATCTCACAGCCACTGTGCCCTGTGTGATCCATGGATCTCACAGCTACTGTGCTCTGTGTGATCCATGGATCTCACAGCCACTGTGCTCTGTGTGATCCATGGATCTCACAGCCACTGTGCCCTGTGCGTACGTAATAGAAACCTAGAAACCGCGTTTTTACGATAATTACGGTACAAACAATAAATTGATCGCAATAATTCTCGATACATGTAATTCACTTTCGACGATTTGATTGAGTAGCATTTTGAGAATCTGTGCCACCGACGTCGTTTAATACGAACTGTGACAAATCAGACCCATTAGACACCCCTCCCCTCACCCAAAAAACGGCGTTACCGACTAGAACATATAATGGTACCGCGTTAAAGCGAAATTCGTGATTTGAATTGCTGAATATGTTGGCAATAGCAGAAAAATATTCATAATTGATACAATCAGGATGAGATTGATGATAAAAAATGAAATGATGATAAAAAAAACTCGTCCTGCTAACAGTGCACGGGCAACACTTCAAAGGCTGTGGTCCCGACGTGAGGTTGAATGAATAATCCAATAGGGTTTAAGTCTCAGGGGAATCAAGATCCACAAGACGCGAAGCAAGATAAACATAAACATGATTTGCTGTATTGTTTACATATAGGAATTTGTTACATGTTATATTTGGAAATGTTTGGTTTGTTTATTATCTGGAGTTAAGATGACAAACATGAAACGTAAAATAACTGATTGAATATTTTTTAAGGATTGAAACGAACTCTTGAATTTTTGAAATTTCACTACACCGGGATTCTTCCTATAATATTATTCTATGTGCAACAACAAACAACTGGCATTGCGTGAACAGTCTATCCTCCTACTCCCGCGGAATACGTTAATATCTAACAAAAAGAAACAATTCTAATTCACCGGATTTAAAGAGGCATATATATTAATTTTTCAAATTAGCTGAACTGCTAGGTCAATGATGATAATCGATATTTCTTTATTCAGTGAGGTCAAGGTCAACAGTCAACGCAAATTTATAGAACGAAAACAAAGTAGATTTCGACATATTTTTCTAGTATAGAAATTAATTAGTTCACGAATATATTCACCTGCGATTATTAATTGCGCTATGATCGCGTTAAGCGAGTCGAGCGCTGTAACGAATCAATCATGTTTACCTATGAATCATAAGCAGATCTATAATATTCACTTCGGTTGTTCACTGAGAAATCACACTAATAAACTCCATTAGAAATGGGGTATTCATCGCCAAATTAGTTTTCAGGACCCAGCTCCATAGTTGTGAGTTAGAGTTAACTCTGAGTTAAAGTTAATTTATTTTCGATGAGTTAACTCTGAGTTAAACCTTGACTCACAACTGTGGAACTGGGTCCAGGGGATTTCTAGAATGCGCGCTGATCTAGAACACCAATTTCTTTTTTTATAAAATAACATTCAAAACATTAATTATGCAAATTAAAACGACTGCTCTATTTGCGAATATGATATTTGAACAATGATAATGATATGGACCCAGCCTGCCAATTAGGTATTCAAATTGAATTTTAACGATCAAACACTCGACACTCGAAACTAGTAACTGACTGTAACAGCTGTAAATATCATCTAAAACAGTTCGAATATTGTATAACGAGATTAAATATTCTATCGGCCAAAACTGTTCGGCCTGATATGCCCGGTAGACGGTGGTCCTTCTTATAGGATTTGTAACAAAATTTCAAGGTTCAGTTTCATGGATCGGTCAAACCAAAAGCTGCGGGTCAAGTTTACACCCTGTTCAATGTCCAACTAAATGTACCAAACTTGCGAGTAACCCAGCTTGCAAAATTCATCAGTTTCAATAACCTCATAACGTAGGGTAAATTTTCTAATTCCTTGATTCAGGATCAAGTATTGCATTATTCAACATAAATGCAGCATTCAACTGATGAAGCCACTATAAGATATTTACACTTGTAGCGAAAGCTAAATGCATAACATATATTATCATTAATATTAATACGATTGATAAATGAACTGATTTTTTTTCACACTAGCTCATTAAAACAGTTTGAACCGGGTTTAGTCCTTAAAGAACTATAGACGCTAAACCCAGTCCCACATTCATGAAAATTGTACTTGAAGCTAGAGAATCATCATTTGATGTTTTACTTCGCCTTATTCAGGTCACGTAAATATCTAAACTTCAACTGTATATTCATGACATGGATACCACGAGGCAGCTGGTGTTGCGCGGTCAAACGTGATCACCGCTTGACCCGTAGCCAAATACAATTCATTCTAGAGCCTGGATGGGTGAGGCTACCCTGATCTCTCAGTGTTCAGTTGATAAGTCATCTGCCCCCTCCCAGGGGCTGCTGTGGTAACGCCTGTGTGAATTACGAAAACATTTGCTTTACCAATAAATGCCGGTGAAAATTGACATTTATGCAATAATACACATATATCACGCGCGCTCGCGCGCACTATTGTCAACAAACATTTAACTAAACTGAGCGCACAGATGGCTCAAACCGAAGACAGCCATCTGGATTCGAGCGCCATTATTCTATCTATATGGCTCGAACCAGGCACAGAGCGGTCATAGTCTATGGTGGCAAAACATGGAGGTGTTTATCATTGTATTGTACTGTTTCTGTATGTTGACTCTGACCATCGCCGTCATTCCTGTCATGGTGTTTTTACGGTCGAAACACTTCGTCGGTCGAAGGCGGCTGAGTTCCAGACGATCGTAAGTAGGATACATACAAATATTTACATTTTTTCCGCGACTGGATAAAAGGTGTTGGTGCTAGACGGTTTGACAGGTGCGACATAGATCGTTTTACAATCTGTCTGGGACTGTAGACGTTTTAGATGGTGTCAAATAGGAGTAATTATTTGATTACTCCCAAGATAAGAGTTATGATACAATTCCGTAGACTCTGAAAGGAATTTAGAGTCCATGGTTATGCTGGTTTAAGGCACGTAAAGATAATATTATGAACATGTGAAAAATGCCACGTAAAACATTGTTTGTTGATCATTTCTTCGTGGAACAGAAAACTCCCGACTGAGACACATTCATTATACTGTAAACGCTCTTGTTTTCTTTGCTCCAATGACAATATGCATAACCTTTCCTTCCGTCGGGTACCATTTCATAATGGAGTGTACTTTTTTGAAAGTTTAAGAAGTCGCTACATACTGCAACAACTAGTAAATATCCCTAACTAAAATTTATGAATATTTTTACATCACAAGACCCAAACATCTTGAGGAAGCTAGCAGTATTTATAAAAAGGTAAATAGCCTCATCTAGCCATCGCTGTGCACATCACGTGTATAATGATGCGTACAGAAGAAGAAACTGTCACTGTATGTTATAAATGTAACTGGAGTAACCGTAATTTTATAGCTGTAAATTGTTTTTTTTTTGTATCCTGTGCTCGAAAAAATTGATTTCTGGAGCAATAAATTAAATCTGAATCTGAATCTGAATCTTTGTGAATAAATTCTACTGCTCGCTTTAAACTCGCTCGATTGCCTTCTCGACAATAGAAGTGTCCATAATTAGCAACGTCGTTAATCTGGCTGACGCGTGACTAATCGCTTTTACGTTGGTCGAATTTAGTTAATTTTTACCTCGATCTATTTTCCAGGCTATGAAATCCAAATTGTCTAATTTATGACTCTATCAAAAGATTGACTTTTCGATGTTATTTTGCCGTTGTTTCATCCACAGTTGAATTATGAAGAGTCGTTAATATTTGAAGTATCTGAAGCGCTGATAACCGATGAGTAACCGCTTACATACAGACACCTCGTAGAAGAAACCACTGAGACCTCAAATGAATCTCCAGACCCAATAGGTTACATTTGTGGAATCTTATGGCTTGTTGTTCGATTTCTTGTCATTCTTGTGGAAGGATTAGAGTCATATCAAACCCAGGGGAGCTCTGTTGTGTCGAGAATCATATTTAAAAACCAAACACCGAGTAAATCATTTATAATCAGGCATTTTATCAAGTGTGTATATATATATTTTCAGGGTGCACATTGAGAAACAAAATGAACACAAGGGATTTTTAGAATTTTGTTCGGTAAGTGTAAATAATCTCATCTTTCTATCGTAATCACAAAATACATATGTGATCTTTTCGATTTAAGTTAGATTTCATCCGATTTTGACCAGAAAACTTTGAAATTATGTATTTCCAAATGTAGATCTTTGGTCTTTTCGTCCTAGAATTTAGATACTAACTACGATAATCTAAAATACTACATCGTTTCTGTTTAGGCTGTGAGGACCGGGACTTTTTTCTATGTAAATATGACAAATGAAAGAGGAATTGCACACGGGATTTTTTTTCTAATTATTTTCATACAGGACTGGGTGGTAAAGACGTACCGCAACGCTTTGAAGCCACAGGATTCTTACGAGGATTATGGTGGAAAACGCAAAATCAAGTCGGTAAGAATTTACAGTCGAAACGCACGGTCGGGATAAACAAACTTTACTGCAATCGTTGTCAAGAATCACATTGAAATAACTGACTGATTCGTGTCACTCTTTCTTTCATTCCGCTTCATGCGCAATTTTTTTAATTCGTTTAATCACGGACTCTTAAAACGAAGAGAGTTCATCGTTTTAGAGTCCGTGGTTTAGTATATTTGTTTGGTTGTAACATAAAGTCCATCCTCCCTCGACAGGGATTCGAACTTCTCGCCACAGTATGAAAACCTGCCACACAGACCGGCTGCGCGGCTTAGATCATCAGCTTGAGCTTGGAGTAATCAGACTGTACTCCAAGGTTAGAGGGACTGGATTGAGATTGCGCGACAGAGGTTCAAAAATCTCGCAAATTAGATAAAAACATTTATATTCATAAAAAGATAGCAACAAACATTGACGTGGGGACAAGTCAATCGCAGTTTATATTCATTATAATGAGTACAGCTGCAGACCTACCCTCTCTATCCAGGGTATATTCGATGTGTTTTATTCGATCGAATATGAATGCTATAAATTCATAGATATCAATAATTTACATATATTCACATTCACTCAAGAGGTATTTATTTATCCGGCAGTCAATCGATTGACTGGCTTCATCACGTGTCCCGAACAATATATCACAAATACTCTTACTCTATTTCATCCGCTCCGACGTCACCTAACCCTAAACCCGTAGAGACTTTTTGGTCCGCGAGATACGAGACAAGCGGAGTCTGCTGTATGTGGTTTTGATATAACGCGACCAGTTTCTAAAACCCAACTAGTCGTATATTGTGCATTTGAAATAGTTCTTTTCACTGTATCATGATCAGAACAAGTTACAGAAAAATCAAATTCATTGACTATTAAAATGGAATGGTAATCATTGCGACCGACACACTCCAGAATGTTCATGTCTTTTTCACAATTTCTCGCACGCCATTTTTGTTTTCCGCCAAAAAGATGCACAATCTGTGTTTATCGGGATGCTTTCGTTTTCGTTTTCTACACAGCATTGTCACTACAGGGAGGCGAAATCGAGCCCCACAAAATGACTGGTATTTGATTACATTACCAGTCATTAGTATAAGTCAGGGCTCCAACTGACACCACCCTAACACCGCTTTAGCTACTATTGCTCTGTCATATGTTGTATCATTTTCTATATCTTAGGGATTTTCCGGCGATCAGGTAAGAATTGTAACATCAAATTACTTGATGAAAAATCTATAGTCATTTCTGTCCGTAGTTTCAATTTCAATACGGGTTCTCTTCCAATAACGCGTGACATAATTTTTACCTTCAATCTAACTCCAGTTTATAGCCGTAGTTACGATGAAATGGCTCATAATTTGGCAAATCTATAGTGGCTGATTCGGGCCACGTGAATATATTGCTTCATTGTCATCTACAAGAACGGCTAGAATTATAGTTTAAGCTTGTTATTGCGCCGCGAGATATGTTTTAATTCGTTCTAAAGGAGGATGATGTAGAAGAAATATATTCACGATGCTCGAATCAGCCACAGTTATCGATACATTACCCACAATTCCATAGCTGTTGGTTTTACGAAGAATGAATTGAAATTGAAAATAACGGTTTTAAGAATGAAATTTGCACTTTTTGCACTTATATAGGAGCACCTCGTTTTCGAGCGTCAGATTTTTTTTGTGTGATTTCGCTTCGGTTGAGTGAACATTATACAACAGTACAATCAATATATACGTATATATTAGTTTAACTGTTTTACGTAAGAAATATATGTCTAGTCTGTGTCCGAATATATATATATATATATATATATATATATATATATATATATATATATATATATATATATATATATATATATATATATATTGTTTATTCCTATTCATTCTTATACTTAAACAATTTCTATTTCATAACATGTTATGTTAAACGTTTCTAGTCTACATAGATTAACTTGTATACAAGTAAATACTGAACGTAAACCTCGCATGTTCTTTATTCACAACTTTTAAATTACCCGTGAAGTATGTTTATATTTAGTAATTAATATATATGATGCATATATACTTATTTATATATATTCCATGTAAAAATTCTCGCATGTTTCCATTGACATTCAAATCAAGGTATAACAAATACCGGTCTAAAAAGATATTAGTTTTAATGTCAAATTCCTTTTAAAAAATCCTTCAATGCAATACTAATTGACAGCGTCCTACCGCAGTAAATCATGTAAAAATACCAGAATTCTGGAATTAAAGTTCACTAAGTGTTTGGTTACAATCAAAAGGGAACTTTCCTCAGGGCTGGATGGGCCGCGTATAGAACACAAAAAGTCTTTTCATAAAGATATCCTCAAATAGACCCCTCAAATCATACATGACTTAAAATTTGAAATTCCTAGTAATAGGCCTTGTACATATTCTTGTAATTAGAGAATAAGGCACAGGGTACAACTATCAGTGACTTACTAGTGTCGACCACACCTGACTGGTCACCACACTGACCAGGCATACTCACAAACTCGGTCAGTCACCGGTCCTCAGTTGTCAAGTGGTTAGGGTGCTCGGCTGACATGCTGTAGGTCGCAGGTTATAGTCCTGCTAGGGCTAGGGTTACGGGTAAGCTCGGATTAGAGTTACGGGTATGTTAGGGCTGAGGTTGGGGCTAATTTTTGGGCCAGCGAGGTCTTTATGATAATCACCTCTATGGTTATTTTTTCAACAATAGATTTTACCATTAAACTTGTATATTTTGAACACAAATCTTTTCTTTATCCAGTAAAGGTCAACCTCACAAACATAAATGCTAACTCTTCGTTTAATCCATTCTATTTATCGTAGATTTCGCGACACGATTTTGACCTGAAGGCTGAACAGGTTCGCAAACTGATGCAATGCTGTCAGATACATCAAGCAAATCTCAAAAACTACTACCAGGTATGACCGTTATTTATACCACAACTGCGGGAACATTCCTAGACATTTTCAAAACACGAAATTTGAAATTTGCCTATTATAAGATCAGACAAATTAATTCATTTTCGACTGGAACAAATACAGGAATATTGAATTATGTTACATAAAACCTTACGAAAATTGTATACGTTTGTAGTTTTTCAAGTTGTTTAATGACTGTGACCAGTACGGATCTGAGGTGGCGTCTTTTGTCGACAAAATCGTGCAAACTGATGATAAAAGATATCGAATGCGCTTCAAGACCACGTGCAATGTAAGTCACCACGATTTCATTTAATCAAATAATAATATTCATAAATTCACTTTATATCAGGGTTATCTGCTGCGACAATAATTTTCTTTTTTTCATTTCAATAACTATTTCTATTTGTCAGGCAGAAAACCCGTTATCGAATAGCAGACGATATCGGAATTAGAATTCACTCGAATCTAGAGAGCTGGAATAGGTTTTTGTTTTAGAGTTCTCGGGTCTAATTTCAACACTCTATCCTGCTATTACCAAACCAAGCAGTCTAGTATTGCTATAACTAATAGTGATTGTGGAATTTTTATAAATCCGATATAATATCAGTAATACAATATTTTCACTTACTATATCTATTGTCGCACCTGCTGATACAGTTGCGGCTGTGTACCCGTATATACTGATACTGGTGCCTTGATTGAACATATGCCCAACATTGATATTCTATCATAATATCTATCTCTACGGTAACAGGTTCACACAACCACGTCGGGCTCTAATTCGCTTAGAACGTGAATTAGGCCGAATTTAGCTTCATCGAGATTAACACGCTGTTTAAAAGTCATCGGTCATTCTGTAGAACCCGGGTACATGTACAAACACAATCGTTTGAAATATAGCCCACAAAACCCGAGGTCTTAGAGTTTCTTGATGGGTTGCAGATATGCACCGCAGACGATCGCATTAAGCTAGGAAACGATGGTAGAATAACTCTCTAAATTTCAAACCACTCTAGTTTTAAAACTATCAACATTCCATGATAGATTAGAGAATTTGTAACGTAGAATGTTTTTACGCAGTAGATATATATCTCAAATCGTGCAACTCTAAACATATGTTACCGTGCTGTTTTACTACGCGAATTGAACCCGTCAAAAACCCCTTATTGGTAACAGCGGTCGCTTGCAATGGGTTCCATAGGAATAATTGTTCTAAACTATTGCGTTTTATCTATTAAATTGTAAATGAACTGAATAATTCAATATACGTGAACACTGTGATCGATAAGTTGTTCACTACACATTCAGTGGAAAATTGTTTTTCCTATAAATCAGCAGAGTTTTTGCAAATAACCGTACGAAAAATGTTGTTAATAACTACGGTTCGCTTTACCGAATTTAAGGTTTCCTCGGGGAAGATCTTCACCCAACCAATAGTAATAGTATGACTAACACAACTGGTACTCTTTGGTAGATTATAGGTATTTCACGGTATATGTAGGCTACATAAATGTTGTCTAAAAATTATAACGCGTCTCCGTTTGTTCTTGTTTTTAACACAGGCATTGGTGGATAACTTTTTGAACTGGTCAAATAAAGTGAAAACATTGAAGAAGGAGGCAGAGAATTCTGTACCCGTCAAAAAGCGAATTCTCCAACAGTATGGTCTCATCCAGTGCAAGGCTTTATGTTCGTTCGATATTGAAGGGGTAAGGACGTCATCTATTCGGCAATTAGGTGAAAGCTGTAACTTCAACATATATTGAAAGATTGGCGAGACCTGCAGTTCTACAGTCAAATACATTTAACATATCAGTTTGTAGTGTTAATTCTTTCAGATGAGGTGAGATGAGTCTGATCTCAGATGCCAATACGCAAAAAGTTATCTATCTCTATAGGCATTGTGTCATAACCGTAGATCTTGTTTCGTCACAGTAGATTTTAAGGGGGATTTCATCTAAAAGTTCATATGGATGACCTGCTGGTGAACTTCCGAGGCGACCTATACGAGAGGTCATCAGATTTTCAAATTATTCTCGAAATATATCATTCTATGTAAACGGGCGGTTCGCGACATGCCGCAAACAGTATTATTATATTCCATACGTATATCAGCCATTGAATAAGGGTACGCTTTTTAAGCATGCAGATATATATAAATAGACTCATCACATTTCACTTTTAATGGCTCATGTGGAACATTATAACAAATAAAACAAGAGTAGGTGAAACATTTTAATAGCTACCGCAATAAAGTTAATTATACCCGAGTATGAAATCGAACGTTTTATTCCCTAGCGAGAAATAAAAACAGAAATGGCAAAAAATGGAAGCACATATTTGCATTCAACGGTGGGCAAATAAAACTAGCATAGTGCCTACATAAAAGCGTTATAACACCCGCGTTACGAACCTTTAAGGGAAATAATTACCGCTGTATTGAAGAACACGTTTTCAAATAGATAATAGAGCCGTTCAGATATACATTTAAAAAAAACATTATTTCATACCTCCCCGTACAGAAATGTATTTAAAAAGGCCATTTTTTTCTACTCGACAAAGCCATGTATGAATGAATGCTTATATTTATAAATATACCGTAACCTAACCCCTACTGAGTGCGTTCACACAGCGTGATGGTACTTTTTAATGGACTTTAGAAAATAGAATGATAATATTTGATTTGGATGTTCTATAATATTTTCTGACATGGGGTGAACGTTTTCGTTTGTTTTTTTTTTAAAGTTTTACATAATATAAGCGAATTGACCTGTTCAAACTTGAAGTACCATCATGCGGTTTGTGAACGCGTTTTTTGCGTTTTAAATAGTTTTTCTATGTTAAACATTTTGAGGTAGTGAAAGCATAGATGTTTTAACCTTAATTATCAACATTTTCGGAATAATCACTTGTATTCGGCTTTTGAAAGTAGTTTAAGATTTCGCTGGGTGCATATTTCATTGAATTTTCATTCGATTTCATTACAGGTGGAAATCGAAGAGAACGAGAAAGTTGTCCTGTTAGATAACTCTGATTTCTACATCTGGAAGGTAAAATTTAATCGATAAGATCGATACATATTTCATTATCGAAATCCATCGGAAAAATTAGCACAATCTCTATTTATGTAAATCTTATGTTATTCTAATTCAAAACGCTAGTCTAAGCTCTATAAGCTAGCCACAAACCAAGTAGTTTGATTATAATCTATAATTGAACTTCGAAATATATATTTCCAATGAAACTTGATAATTAGAAGTAACCAAACGTACACACGTGTGTTTATAAGAAGAAGGATTAGATCACTCAAATACTAATTTCCTGTTGATTGATTTCATAAAATAACAGAATATTCGTTTCAGGTTAAAACTCGAGGAAACGTTGAGTTGAAAGTACCGTCAATTTTCCTAGGGATCCACGGCGCCGACAACGTGCTTCTTAAACGAGCGAGCAAGTACGTAATGCTTAGTAACTTAAATAGGGTTTCTATAAATATGCGGTGTGTTTTGGTATCGGATATTGACGCCGATAAATGGAGAGGTTTTACGTCAATGAGGCAGCGGAAACGCTACTGCGGCAAGCGAGAGGATTCAGCGATGACTCAGTTCCACAGTTGAGAGTTAAGATTTAATCCAGAGCCAACCCCATTGAAAATGAACTGATCCTAACTCAGAGTTAACTCTAACTCACAACTGTGGAACTGAACCAGGTGTCGCTAGTGGTTACTCGGTAACCACGCTTCAATTTCCTTATACATTTCAATCAAATTCGAGTGAAATTTCCCACTAAGTATAAAATCGATCTGATGTTAAAAAAAAGTGGTCAAATATTTTCAAATATAGTATTTCTTGTACAATTATCATGTACTCATTTTGGATTTAATTTCTATTCTCTCAAGGATAATACTATAGATTTTAGCGTGCCAACAAATGTAGAAACAAATTTGAATATTATCTTATTTCGTGACAGATTGGAAGAAGAAATTCTCGCGTCGAGGAAGAAGTTAACGAACTATTTAGAAAGCGGAGACGGATACGACTCGGTAATCGATGATCTTTACGAGGCGACTAACTTCTCGCAGACAACATCCGCGCTGATCGAAACTGCCAATAACAAGAGAAAACCACGCGCCGTCGATTTGCAGCTCGAGGAAAGGAAGAACTCCGGTAAAACTAGACACTTCATGCGTAGGTGAGTAAGAGACTTCGCGTTGAGAATATTCAAGCAGTAATAATTTCTGAGAGAGTGGTATTTCACTGATAGCAATGATTGTAGTGGATTGAGACTTATTTGAGCAGTATACCCCCCCCCCCCCCCCACAGTCACAGTCACAGTGGGCGGCGACGTCTGAACAAACATGTTTTGGGAACATGGGGAAAGTCTGTCGGGGAGGGGGGAGGTTTACAGATGATGCAGGTTGATAGCTGCATACGTTATCTAACATTTTTAAAATTTTCAAACTCCATTCCTTCTTACCTCATTTTAGGTGCGTAGAATTGAAAACTCGATTCACCGATGAGTTGGTAGAAGAGGAGATATCACACATGGCACCGGAACTGTCTCAGTTCTCCGGCCAGCAGATTCAAATGTTCGTCATAACGGCCGTCGTCGATACGTCCGACTTCAGCGAGATATCGCTGGCTGAGGCGAAATCTCGCGGTATCGTCAACCAGAAAGCCGGCACGTTTTATAACGCCGAGAACGGCGAATCGATTTCGATACAGGAGGCCATGTCACTCGGTTACATCGTGGTCGAACGAACAGTCGTGAAAAAAGAACGCGAAACCGAACGTAAAGTTCGTGCCGGAAGTCAAGAAGATTTATTGACCCACTGAGTTTTTACTACAAGAAAGAGAAAATGGATTGATTTTTCTACAGATCGTGAGCCCACCCCATTTCTGTGTATGATGCCTTAATAGTCTAAAGCTTTCGCGAATCCCACGACTCGTGTTCCACCAAAATTACTACAAATATGCGCAATTTTAAACCACCTATCGTTACATCGTTTGAAAATGCGCCATCTAACGTGAGAAAATGTAAATTCTATATATAAATCATCATGGGGCTATATGCATGCATTTCACCAATTATAACCATTATACTGATTAGGGCCCATTATATAAACTGTAAATATATTGCTGCATATGCTTGAAAATCATCATCAAAGTATTAAAAACGTTATGTATCAGACAATACGAATACTATATGGAAAATCCGCTTTTTACGCTTCGATACATCGCAATGGGATACCGGCACTCACCAGATGGCACCACAAAATACTGGGTCATTCGTAGTGAAAATCAGTGAATTTTCGATGAAATTTGAACTTAATTTTTAGGCTTCTAAATTCCGAATATTGTCAGAAAAGTCATCGGATAGAAGCGCGGTACCCCAGTGCCACAAGAGATCCTGGCGGAATCCTCGCTTGCCACAGTCGGTACCCCATTTTGTATATAATGATATAATAATGATATCTATGGCTGCAAGTAGTCGTGTAATGTATATTCTGAGAAGTCGTGTTCTGAATTATGATTTAGAAGGTGGTAAAAAGACTTTTGGAAATCGCTAAGGCCTCTTTCAAGCGCTTCGTCGGAACAGAAATAGTGGTCAAATTTCGATATGCGATCAATGATTGATCCAAAAGATTGTCGATGTTTTCGGTGACGGAGTGGCTCGGTTTGCCCACACGTTGAAATTGTTAAGATTTTGAAAACGAATTTTGAAAAATTCTTGTTCGAAATGATATGTAACTTATTAATTAATGAGATTGATTTATGTGATATAAGTATTTGTCTTTCGGAGTATTACTTCAAAATAATGTTAACGCAAACCTAGAATTGTAACGTTTCGCCCACTTGTCTATGTTGTATTCGGGTGTGTCGACTGGACTGGATCCAGACGCAATTATTTGTTCGCTTCGTGAGTTCAGAAATGCTTTTACTATAGCATTTTGAAGTAGGATGTTTAGATTTTTCCGCTTAGATACAATAAGCGTATATATAGAGACTTTTAAGGTCTCTGTATGATCGATTTCGAAGGAAGAAAATTTGGAATAATTTAACACGTTTTCTTCCGGATTTATTTTCGTTTCATGGAACGGATTTCGATATTGTGATAGAATAAATTATCCTGGTGATAATACGCGCATTATGTTAATCAGTATGTGAGAATGAGCTAACTAGAACTCTACCAATACAGGAATATCGTGTCTAGTGACGGACACTTGAATCGGTTAATAGAAATTTCGGTCATTTTCATGGTTGTAGGTAGAGTTTATAGTTGGTTTGAAACTATGTTTTTCATTTTTCACAAGGGTTTCGTTAACAATTAGATCCAGTTTAAGGAGATTTGATAACTAATATTAGAATTAAAGACCAGTCTAGGATTTGAGACCACATTTGTATCAGTAACGACTGTAAAACCGGGTTCTGTGGCCAGTTTTACACGACAAATATTTGATTTGAACCATGATATCAGAAATCAAAATTTGATCGCAAGTATCTTTGTGAAACTGGACTCTGGGTGTAAGAACCAATCCGCACATGGCTCACTCACAATTCACAATACTGCACGGACTAATCAGAATTTGTAAGTTATAAAAGTAACGATAACTAGGTCATGTTCTTCTAACATAACTAATGCGTAGTTTGTGTCAATACGTTAACCTCAATCTTGATAAATAAATGAACAGCATGTTAGTTTCCAGTTAGAAATGTATTATTATGTTTCACAGTTATAAAAGAATGTATTATCGATTGTTTGAATTTTTCACGCGGGCCGTTGCGGTTCTCCTTCCGGTTATAGCCGTTATATAAGTTTCTAAACATGTTTATTTTACTATTACTTCGCATTGCTCTGATTTCATCATCCACCACTAATAAATATATAAAGAAATACTTCATACGATGTGGTATATTAAAGGAAATATCTTGTTTTAATCAATAATGGTTTAAATCTCTCTTGGTTACAAATGAAATCGTCTCAAATCGTTGTTCTATTAGTGGTAAATCTCGTAACGACGGACAGGCGTTCATTAACGGTGGCTACACGACATTGCAGGTAGTCTCCGTCAGTCAGCAGAGCAAATCCTCTGGCCCGTATTTAGTGGTTGGGTGTTCGAGACACAAAGCATTGTCGAGCTGTAAACCTCATAAATTCGGCTGCATTGAATCACCCGCCATTGTTATGATCGTAGGTGTGATGACTCGACGCCCCTACTGCATGTCGGTTGCATCGGAGAAGGAAGATCGGTCATAGAAATGATGGACAGTTGCGTTACGAACAGCGACGGTATTTTCGTGTAAGTACAAATTGATAAGATGTTTCGGCTTCATGTCATTGAAAAATATTGGGATTAGTTTCTTAGAAATGTGATTAAGAGTGACCTCTGGTTTTCATCATTCTAATAATTGACACTCGCTGCTTCTAATAGGGGAAGTAATCTGTTTGATTATATATTGTTCGAAACATCTAACTGTGATGTAACACGCGACTGTACATCTGTGCATCTGAACGCGTTTGTTTAGTTGTTATCTTCACAGCTAACTGTGTTACTGGCTATCAGTTCAGAGATCCGGCACGTGCGCCATACATTACATTGAAAGTCAAATAGGTCACGCGAATAGAATGTTGAAAACCTTGGAGTAATCATACTGAATCACTCCAAGATAAAGAATACATACCGGTTGCTTATAACATGTAGAATACATTGATGTAATTGAAATTGATGATAATTCTCTAGTAGACAATATCGCCGATAGTAGCTTTCACTTAACGCAATCAATCTAATTTACGCGTGCGCAATTAACACTGCGCTACGTGCCCGTTTAGGTTTAGTCTCGGCTTCAATCAGGTCAGATCAATTAGGCAGATGGCGCTAGGATCGCAAAGGTCCATTATCGTTCATTTGTAGTTTCTATCAAATTTCACGAAAATTGTAACATCTGTATACAAGAGGACCATGATGTACATATATCGGTCATTAAGCATATTGTCTCATTTCGTAACCTGTTTAAGAAGCCTTTTAGTTGCCTTTGATGTTCGGGTTTTTCCAACTGGCCCCGCTCACCGAATATGTCGGATTCACTGGTTTTAACAAGTACATAATTGCCACCTTGTACCCTTATGCAATGTACTAGCTTCGGCAGTACATATACTAAAATTGGAACGATACAGAGAAGATTAGCATGGCCCCTGCGCAAGGATGACACGCAAATTCGTGAAGCGTTCCATATTTTATCTTTATTTTCAAGTAATTTATGGTAACGAATTTTAAACGTTAGCTATATTTCAAATGAGCAGCTTAAATCGGAGAGACAAAATCGGCCACAGAAATGATTCACTGTTGTATAACTTGTGGCTCGGGTTGTTTTCTGGAACAAATCCATTAAATGTTTGGGCTCAATATTGTTAACAGATTATAGAAATTAATTTATTAGTTGTTTGATTGATAGCGATCGCATATTTTCGGGTTGATAGCATTCTTCTATTTGGTGCTAACGGATTCAAATAGATGAAGCAATCTGTTGAATTATGTGTTGTTCAAAACATCCAACTGTGATGTAACACGCGACTGTACATCTGTGCATCTGAACGCGTTTGTTTAGTTGTTATCTTCACAGCTAACTATGTTACTGACTATCAGTTCAGAGATCCGGCACGTGCGCCATACATTACATTGAAAGCCAAATAGGTCACGCGAATAGAATGTTGAAAACCTTGGAGTAATCATACTGAATCACTCCAAGATAAAGTTAAACGTACCGGTTGCTTATGACATGTAGAATACATTGATGTAATTGAAATTGATGATAATTCTCCAGTAGACAATATCGCCGATAGTAGCTTTCACTTAACGCAATCAATCTAATTTACGCGTGCGCAATTAACACTGCGCTACGTGCCCGTTTAGGTTTAGTTTCGGCTTCAATTAGGTCAGATCAATTAGGCAGATGGCGCTAGGATCGCAAAGGTCCATTATCGTTCATTTGTAGTTTCTATCAAATTTCACGAAAATTGTAACATCTGTATACAAGAGGACCATGATGTACATATATCGGTCATTAAGCATCTTGTCTCATTTCATAACCTGTTTAAGAAGCCTTTTAGTTGCCTTTGATGTTCGGGTTTTTCCAACTGGCCCCGCTCACCGAATATGTCGGATTCACTGGTTTTAACAAGTACATAATTGCCACCTTGTACCCTTATGCAATGTACTAGCTTCGGCAGTACATATACTAAAATTGGAACGATACAGAGAAGATTAGCATGGCCCCTGCGCAAGGATGACACGCAAATTCGTGAAGCGTTCCATATTTTTTCTTTATTTTCAAGAAATTTATGATAACGATTTTTAAACGTTAGCTATATTTCAAATGAGCAGCTTAAATCGGAGAGACAAAATCGGCCACAGAAATGATGCACTGTTGTATAACTTGTAGCTCGGATTGATTTCTGGAACAAATCCAGTAAATGTTTGGGCTCAATATTGTTAACAGATTATAGAAATTAATTTATTAGTTGTTTGATTGATAACGATCGCATATTTTCGGGTTTATAGCATTCTTCTATTTGGTGCTAACGGATTCAAATAGATGAAGCAATCTATTGAATTATGTGTTGTTCAAAACATCCAACTGTGATGTAACACGCGACTGTACATCGTGCATCTGAACGCGTTTGTTTAGTTGTTATCTTCACAGCTAACTGTGTTACTGACTATCAGTTCAGAGATCCGGCACGTGCGCCATACATTACATTGAAAGTCAAATAGGTCACGCGAATAGAATGTTGAAAACCTTGGAGTAATCATACTGAATCACTCCAAGATAAAGTTAAACGTACCGGTTGCTTATGACATGTAGAATACATTGATGTAATTGAAATTGATGATAATTCTCCAGTAGACAATATCGCCGATAGTAGCTTTCACTTAACGCAATCAATCTAATTTACGCGTGCGCAATTAATACTGCGCTACGTGCCCGTTTAGGTTTAGTTTCGGCTTCAATTAGGTCAGATCAATTAGGCAGATGGCGCTAGGATCGCAAAGGTCCATTATCGTTCATTTGTAGTTTCTATCAAATTTCACGAAAATTGTAACATCTGTATACGAGAGGCCCAAGGTGTACATATATCGGTCATTAAGCATCTTGTCTCATTTCATAACCTGTTTAAGAAGCCTTTTAGTTGCCTTTGATGTTCGGGGTTTTCCATCTGACCCCGCTCACCGAATATGTCGGATTCACTGGTTTTAACAAGTACATAATTGCCACCTTGTACCCTTATGCAATGTACTAGCTTCGGCAGTACATATACTAAAATTGGAACGATACAGAGAAGATTAGCATGGCCCCTGCGCAAGGATGACACGCAAATTCGTGAAGCGTTCCATATTTTTTCTTTATTTTCAAGAAATTTATGATAACGATTTTTAAACGTTAGCTATATTTCAAATGAGCAGCTTAAATCGGAGAGACAAAATCGGCCACAGAAATGATGCACTGTTGTATAACTTGTAGCTCGGATTGATTTCTGGAACAAATCCAGTAAATGTTTGGGCTCAATATTGTTAACAGATTATAGAAATTAATTTATTAGTTGTTTGATTGATAACGATCGCATATTTTCGGGTTTATAGCATTCTTCTATTTGGTGCTAACGGATTCAAATAGATGAAGCAATCTGTTGAATTATGTGTTGTTCAAAACATCCAACTGTGATGTAACACGCGACTGTACATCTGTGCATCTGAACGCGTTTGTTTAGTTGTTATCTTCACAGCTAACTGTGTTACTGACTATCAGTTCAGAGATCCGGCACGTGCCCCATACATTACATTGAAAGTCAAATAGGTCACGCGAATAGAATGTTGAAAACCTTGGGGTAATCAAACTGAATCACTCCAAGATAAAGTTGAACATACCGGTTGCTTATGACATGTAGAATACATTGATGTAATTGAAATTGATAATAATTCTCCAGTAGACAATATCGCCGATAGTAGCTTTCACTTAACGCAATCAATCTAATTTACGCGTGCGCAATTAATACTACGCTACGTGCCCGTTTAGGTTTAGTTTCGGCTTCAATTAGGTCAGATCAATTAGGCAGATGGCGCTAAGATCGCAAAGGTCCATTATCGTTCATTTTGTAGTTTCTATTAAATTTCCCGAAAATTGTAACATCTGTATACGAGAGGCCCAAGATGTACATATATCGGTCATTAAGCATCTTGTCTCATTTCATAACCTGTTTAAGAAGCCTTTTAGTTGCCTTTGATGTTCGGGGTTTTCCATCTGACCCCGCTCACCGAATATGTCGGATTCACTGGTTTTAACAAGTACATAATTGCCACCTTGTACCCTTATGCAATGTACTAGCTTCGGCAGTACATATACTAAAATTGGAACGATACAGAGAAGATTAGCATGGCCCCTGCGCAAGGATGACACGCAAATTCGTGAAGCGTTCCATATTTTTTCTTTATTTTCAAGAAATTTATGATAACGATTTTTAAACGTTAGCTATATTTCAAATGAGCAGCTTAAATCGGAGAGACAAAATCGGCCACAGAAATGATGCACTGTTGTATAACTTGTAGCTCGGATTGATTTCTGGAACAAATCCAGTAAATGTTTGGGCTCAATATTGTTAACAGATTATAGAAATTAATTTATTAGTTGTTTGATTGATAACGATCGCATATTTTCGGGTTTATAGCATTCTTCTATTTGGTGCTAACGGATTCAAATAGATGAAGCAATCTGTTGAATTATGTGTTGTTCAAAACATCCAACTGTGATGTAACACGCGACTGTGCATCTGTGCATCTGAACGCGTTTGTTTAGTTGTTATCTTCACAGCTAGCTGTGTTACTGACTATCAGTTCAGAGATCCGACACGTGCGCCATACATAACATTGAAAGTCAAATAGGTCACGCGAATAGAATGTTGAAAACCTTGGAGTAATCATACTGAATCACTCCAAGATAAAGTTAAACATACCGGTCGCTTATGACATGTAGAATACATTGATGTAATTGAAATTGATGATAATTCTCCAGTAGACGATATCGCCGATAGTAGCTTTCACTTAACGCAATCAATCTAATTTACGCGTGCGCAATTAATACTACGCTGCGTGCCCGTTTAGGTTTAGTTTCGGCTTCAATTAGGTCAGATCAATTAGGCAGATGGCGCTAAGATCGCAAAGGTCCATTATCGTTCATTTTGTAGTTTCTATTAAATTTCCCGAAAATTGTAACATCTGTATACAAGAGGACCATGATGTACATATATCGGTCATTAAGCATCTTGTCTCATTTCTTAACCTGTTTAAGAAGCCTTTTAGTTGCCTTTGATGTTCGGGGTTTTCCATCTGGCCCCGCTCACCGAATATGTCGACAGGATGACACGCAAATTCGTGAAACGTTCCATATTTTTCTTTATTTTCAAGTAATTTATGATAACGATTTTTAAACGTTAGCTATATTTCAAATGAGCAGCTTAAATCGGAGAGACAAAATCGGCCACAGAAATGATGCACTGTTGTATAACTTGTAGCTCGGATTGTTTTCTGGAACAAATCCATTAAATGTTTGGGCTCAATATCGTTAACAGATTATAGAAATTAATTTATTAGTTGTTTGATTGATAGCGATCGCATATCTTCGGGTTTATAGCATTATTCTATTTGGTGCTAACGGATTCAAATAGATGAAGCAATCTGTTGAATTATGTGTTGTTCAAAACATCCAACTGTGATGTAACACGCGACTGTACATCTGTGCATCTGAACGCGTTTGTTTAGTTGTTATCTTCACAGCTAACTGTGTTACTGACTATCAGTTCAGAGATCCGGCACGTGCGCCATACATTACATTGAAAGTCAAATAGGTCACGCGAATAGAATGTTGAAAACCTTGGAGTAATCATACTGAATCACTCCAAGATAAAGTTAAACGTACCGGTTGCTTATGACATGTAGAATACATTGATGTAATTGAAATTGATGATAATTCTCCAGTAGACAATATCGCCGATAGTAGCTTTCACTTAACGCAATCAATCTAATTTACGCGTGCGCAATTAACACTGCGCTACGTGCCCGTTTAGGTTTAGTTTCGGCTTCAATTAGGTCAGATCAATTAGGCAGATGGCGCTAGGATCGCAAAGGTCCATTATCGTTCATTTGTAGTTTCTATCAAATTTCACAAAAATTGTAACATCTGTATACGAGAGGACCATGATGTACATATATCGGTCATTAAGCATCTTGTCTCATTTCATAACCTGTTTAAGAAGCCTTTTAGTTGCCTTTGATGTTTGGGTTTTTCCCTCTGACCCCGCTCACCGAATATGTCGGATTCACTGGTTTTAACAAGTACATAATTGCCACCTTGTACCCTTATGCAATGTACTAGCTTCGGCAGTACATATACTAAAATTGGAACGATACAGAGAAGATTAGCATGGCCCCTGCGCAAGGATGACACGCAAATTCGTGAAGCGTTCCATATTTTTTCTTTATTTTCAAGAAATTTATGATAACGATTTTTAAACGTTAGCTATATTTCAAATGAGCAGCTTAAATCGGAGAGACAAAATCGGCCACAGAAATGATGCACTGTTGTATAACTTGTAGCTCGGATTGATTTCTGGAACAAATCCAGTAAATGTTTGGGCTCAATATTGTTAACAGATTATAGAAATTAATTTATTAGTTGTTTGATTGATAACGATCGCATATTTTCGGGTTTATAGCATTCTTCTATTTGGTGCTAACGGATTCAAATAGATGAAGCAATCTGTTGAATTATGTGTTGTTCAAAACATCCAACTGTGATGTAACACGCGACTGTGCATCTGTGCATCTGAACGCGTTTGTTTAGTTGTTATCTTCACAGCTAACTGTGTTACTGACTATCAGTTCAGAGATCCGACACGTGCCCCATACATTACATTGAAAGTCAAATAGGTCACGCGAATAGAATGTTGAAAACCTTGGGGTAATCAAACTGAATCACTCCAAGATAAAGTTGAACATACCGGTTGCTTATGACATGTAGAATACATTGATGTAATTGAAATTGATGATAATTCTCCAGTAGACAATATCGCCGATAGTAGCTTTCACTTAACGCAATCAATCTAATTTACGCGTGCGCAATTGATACTACGCTACGTGCCCGTTTAGGTTTAGTTTCGGCTTCAATTAGGTCAGATCAATTAGGCAGATGGCGCTAAGATCGCAAAGGTCCATTATCGTTCATTTTGTAGTTTCTATTAAATTTCCCGAAAATTGTAACATCTGTATACGAGAGGACCATGATGTACATATATCGGTTATTAAGCATCTTGTCTCATTTCATAACCTGTTTAAGAAGCCTTTTAGTTGCCTTTGATGTTTGGGTTTTTCCAACTGGCCCCGCTCACCGAATATGTCGACAGGATGACAAGCAAATTCGTAAAGCGTTCCATATTTTTTCTTTATTTTCAAGAGATTTATGATTACGATTTTTAAACGTTAGCTATATTTCAAATGAGCAGCTTAAATCGGAGAGACAAAATCGGCCACAGAAATGATGCACTGTTGAATAACTTGTAGCTCGGATTGATTTCTGGAACAAATCCAGTAAATGTTTGGGCTCAATATTGTTAACAGATTATAGAAATTAATTTATTAGTTGTTTGACTGATAACGATCGCATATTTTCGGGTTTATAGCATTCTTCTATTTGGTGCTAACGGATTCAAATAGTCGAAGCAATCTGTTGAATTATGTGTTGTTCAAAACATCCAACTGAGATGTAACACGCGACTGTACATCTGTGCATCTGAACGCGTTTGTTTAGTAGTTATCTTCACAGCTAACTGTGTTACTGACTATCAGTTCAGAGATCCGGCACGTGCGCCATACATTACATTGAAAGTCAAATAGGTCACGCGAATAGAATGTTGAAAACCTTGGAGTAATCATACTGAATCACTCCAAGATAAAGTTAAACGTACCGGTTGCTTATGACATGTAGAATACATTGATGTAATTGAAATTGATGATAATTCTCCAGTAGACAATATCGCCGATAGTAGCTTTCACTTAACGCAATCAATCTAATTTACGCGTGCGCAATTAATACTGCGCTACGTGCCCGTTTAGGTTTAGTTTCGGCTTCAATTAGGTCAGATCATTTAGGCAGATGGCGCTAGGATCGCAAAGGTCCATTATCGTTCATTTGTAGTTTCTATCAAATTTCACGAAAATTGTAACATCTGTATACGAGAGGCCCAAGATGTACATATATCGGTCATTAAGCATCTTGTCTCATTTCATCACCTGTTTAAGAAGCCTTTTAGTTGCCTTTGATGTTTGGGTTTTTCCATCTGACCCCGCTCACCGAATATGTCGGATTCACTGGTTTTAACAAGTACATAATTGCCACCTTGTACCCTTATGCAATGTACTAGCTTCGGCAGTACATATACTAAAATTGGAACGATACAGAGAAGATTAGCATGGCCCCTGCGCAAGGATGACACGCAAATTCGTGAAGCGTTCCATATTTTTTCTTTATTTTCAAGAAATTTATGATAACGATTTTTAAACGTTAGCTATATTTCAAATGAGCAGCTTAAATCGGAGAGACAAAATCGGCCACAGAAATGATGCACTGTTGTATAACTTGTAGCTCGGATTGATTTCTGGAACAAATCCAGTAAATGTTTGGGCTCAATATTGTTAACAGATTATAGAAATTAATTTATTAGTTGTTTGATTGATAACGATCGCATATTTTCGGGTTTATAGCATTCTTCTATTTGGTGCTAACGGATTCAAATAGATGAAGCAATCTGTTGAATTATGTGTTGTTCAAAACATCCAACTGTGATGTAACACGCGACTGTGCATCTGTGCATCTGAACGCGTTTGTTTAGTTGTTATCTTCACAGCTAACTGTGTTACTGACTATCAGTTCAGAGATCCGACACGTGCCCCATACATTACATTGAAAGTCAAATAGGTCACGCGAATAGAATGTTGAAAACCTTGGGGTAATCAAACTGAATCACTCCAAGATAAAGTTGAACAAACCGGTTGCTTATGACATGTAGAATACATTGATGTAATTGAAATTGATGATAATTCTCCAGTAGACATTATCGCCGATAGTAGCTTTCACTTAACGCAATCAATCTAATTTACGCGTGCTCAATTAATACTACGCTACGTGCCCGTTTAGGTTTAGTTTCGGCTTCAATCAGGTCAGATCAATTAGGCAGATGGCGCTAAGATCGCAAAGGTCCATTATCGTTCATTTGTAGTTTCTATCAAATTTCACGAAAATTGTAACATCTGTATACGAGAGGACCATGATGTACATATATCGGTCATTAAGCATCTTGTCTCATTTCATAACCTGTTTAAGAAGCCTTTTAGTTGCCTTTGATGTTCGGGTTTTTCCAACTGACCCCGCTCACCGAATATGTCGACAGGATGACTCGCAAATTCGTGAAGCGTTCCATATTTTTTCTTTATTTTCAAGTAATTTATTAAGATTCTCCACCTATGTTATGGTCCATATATCCAATGCTGTGAATCCGGGTTGGGTTGTCCAACTAGCGTCGTAGTAATAATTCCTCTTAACGATGGTGCGAGGACACTCTCTTAGATCAGATCTCAGTCCTTGATCTTGACTTCTTACACGGCTTTCAGATATGACTTAACAATTTCTAAGTTATCTTTCGTTTATTTCCTCTTACTTGATGTATACAGATTATTCCTCGAAGCTCTCTCTAAAACCTCTTCTCTCCAGCCTCCCTATTTATATCCCTTTCTCTTGTGTAACGTGTGCAGGTCCTCTTCCGCATATGGCTTGGAATTCATGGCTTGTGACGTATTTATACGTCACAACATTCCTCCCATCCATATATGGGCGATGACGTGTCAGCACACGTCACAATTTTCTAAAAATATATTTTTGCACTCAACGGAGTCCATGGCCGCACCATATTAGGTTTACCTACGTAGACACATACGTCACTTCCACACTTGTTAATTTATATAATTTCTATATATGTTAATGTATATACATATCCACGCAGGTTGTCTGATACTGCAATACTGGCCATGAACTCCAGCTTCCATGCACTAATTGTTGATATCGTTTAACCGCTGATAACTGAACCCTACTAATATGTTCCCGAAAGCTTTATTGGTATAATTCATGAAAGCCCAATAATATATATATATATATATCCTTAACGTCTTCATAATAGTATAACTTGTAGCTCGGATTGTTTTCTGGAACAAATCCATTAAATGTTTGGGCTCAATATTGTTAACATATTTTAGAAATTAGTTTATTAGTTGTTTGATTGAAAATGATCGCATATTTACAGGTTTATATCATCCTTACAATTGACATTGCCTGCTTCTGATAGCGGAAGCAATCTGTTGAATTATATATTGTTCGAAACATCCAACTGTGATGTAACACGCGACTGTTCATCTGAACATCTGAACGCGTTTGTTTAGTTGTTACCTTCACAGCTAACTGTGTTACTGACTATCAGTTCAGAGATCCGGCACGTGCGCGATGCATTACATTGAAAGTCAAATTAGGTCAAACGAATAGAATGTTGAAAACCTTGGAATAATCAGACTGAATTACTCCAAGATAAAGAAAAACCTACCGGTTACCCATAACATGTAGAATACATTGATGTAATTGAAATTGATGATAATAATGATAATATTGCAGACAATATTTAGTGTTTACCCGGATAACCTGTTCCTCGTGTTTACCCGGATAACCTGTTCCTCATGTTTACCCGGAGAACCCGTTCCTCGTGTTTACCCCGTCTCGGTACAACCATCGAAACCACGTCGGTTTCCGGAAACTGCCCGACGATCTTCAGTGGGTCCTTCGGGTGGTTCCTGCTTATATCATACAATACAATACACAATCTCATTACCTTTTTGAGGGTTGTTGTCGTGCGCATGGATAACCATGAAATTTTTCGATACTTTGGTTTAAAAGCCTACTTACCATTTCTGCAGGAACTGTTGAGATGCAACTATATAGAGACAGTGGTCCAGGGACACCGTGCCCATTTGGTTTGAAATGCTCAACAATCAGCGAATGTCAACATTCAATGTCTTCTGGTCCCGGTTCCACAGTTATGAGTTAGAGTTAACTCCGAGTCAATTCATTTTCGATGTTTTAACTCTTCGAATTTAACTCAAAACTGCAGATCTTGATCCCGGTGAACACAATAAACCAACGACCATAGAATATATCATGAGCTACAACTTTGCAATCGATAGCGGTTACAAAATATCCAATATTCAACCCCCGATCAAACTTGGTGTTTTCAAATATTGTTTTTCCAGTAACAGTATAGCATACACGTACGGTAGAACTGTTTTACTGATAATAAGAGAAATACAATCTGATATATTGCATTTCTAAATAGAAATATCGACGTTTACTTACTTTCTTTAAATATGGCTTGGATAGCGAACGATCTGCTTCGTAATGCGTTGTGCTTAAATTCGGAAACACCATAATAAGTAAAGGAATCGACTGTCGAGTCATAGGTATAATCCCGTTTTTGCTTTACAACTGAGTGAAAATCGGGATTAAAAGGAGTTGTCAAAGCGTATTCGATAACTTGACCGCCCACAGGCGGTGTCGACGAATGCCAATCGCAGTGTATACCGACTACATCACCAGATTTAAAATGTATTCTTTCATTCTGTGCGACGTTGTATCGAGTCGGACCGACTGGTCCCAAAGGTATAAGATTACTACCAACGTGTGTGTACTCATGTGGGCTCGAGGCCGGACGCCATATACTGAAATATATGTTAGCTGTATTTACTGCCGAGAATATATTGTATCTCCATGCTGTTACGATTCCATCATCAGTAAATGCGTTACCAACAACGAGTATCATTTTACAATTGTATTCTTCCACGTCGTTTACGTCATTCGCCCTAGCCATCTCTATAGCGACTAAACTGCCCAAGCTTAGTCTATCTGCAAAGTACAAATTAAAGACATTTTTGTCGGGTAAAGAAAGTGAAGCGTAATTAAACTGGGGCCTATTGTATATTTTCCTATTAATTCTTGAAATATGGCAAAAACAAATCTATTACCGCTAAACGTAAATAATGGAAAATCTACTTTTCATTGTTTCTCATTAAATCAAATCATGATATCTTGTAAAAATCGACATTTTACCAGGATTAAGACTAGTTTCCATCGTGCAAATATCATTGGAAGTCACTCGGCGAACTCGCGTAAGACCGCGTATGATCACGTGGTACAAATCGAATCGCCTTATATAACGGACACTACAGTAACCCTGAATTTTCTGCGATTGAAAAGGCCCCCATTTTGTTTTTTGATCTATCGACGAATGTGCTCGTCGTAGACGCCATCTTAAAACGCGAACCAACTCGCCGTATGGTACCCACGTTGGATACTCGTCTAGCTAAATGCGCCGAGTAGGGTACTCGAGTATGACGAGTTGGTTGAATAAATGGAAGATTTGACGGTGACATACGCTAGTTACTTAAATAAAAACGCCTATAAATTCATCGCATACTGAACGATCGTTCGCTTTTGACCTATTGGTCCTAGCTTTAGTTTTGTGCAATATATCCAAAGAACAATAACGAAAATGTTTAACAACTACCTCTCCCCGAAGATGCTGTTGAGTTTGAGCTATGAACGAAGGCTTTCTCTGTTGCAGATAAAACACATAGAACACTGTACGCGAAGATTATCATCGTCTCCAGTTGCCAAGAGTGCTTTCTCTACACGTCTTCTCAACTTCAATGCGACTGAACAAACCTATCATCGAAACAAAATTGGAATATATCTCAATTCAGAACGTCTTCAATACATTATGGTTGCCTGGGTACTTCATTAATGTGTAAGTGTATTGGTATTGTATAAACAATACAGTATTTAGAAGAGAATACTTGAGGAAGAATGAATGACATTATTGAAATATGCATAGAAATTCCCCCGTGCAAATTTACCATAAATATTTCACAGGCTTCTCGTCGAATATAATTGCTGCAAATCGTAGATGAATGAATCGATAATTCCATAATCGATTAATCTAGAGCATGAATTGAATTTGTAATCAAGTTCCATCTTCATTTTGTGTCGCCTGATCATTTTCTTGTGTACTAGTCTTCCGCTTGACAAAGCGCATGAACAATCGTTCAAAACATGCAACAGTGGGAGATCGAATGTACGGAAAGGGGGGGGTACCCTCTACTACGAGAATCTACGTTAAAACTCGAAAATCACTGGCCAATCTGAGTAAGCCCTAGCCAATCTGAGTAAGCCCTAGCCAATCTGAGTAAGCCCTAGCCAAACTGAGAAAGCCCTAGCCAATCTGAGTAAGCCCTAGCCAATCTGAGTAAGCCCTAGCCAAACTGAGAAAGCCCTAGCCAAACTGAGTAAGCCCTAGCCAATCTGAGTAAGGCCGAGCCCTTCTCAGTAAGCCAAACGTAACCTACGTAGACACATAGGGAACAAGAGATCATGTGTAAATAAAAAACGCACCGAGGAAATCAGATGTTTCACAGTTTAGGGGATTCCATCAGCGATCAGTGATGACTGTTGCATCTAAAACTGTATCAATGTTAGTCAGGTTCGGGTTTTTGCGGATTCATACTTTTTACTTTTTCATATGCACAATTACCTAAATAGATTCCCATATGTCGGCAGATTCGTCGTATACGGGCATGTGTAACACGTAGAAAAATAAACTTGAATAGAGATAGGATTGGAACTATAGAATCTATTCTTCGGTTATTGAGTTGATAAAAACTTCCACAAAATGCTGTAGCCTAAACTCATGAGTTGATTGTGAACATTAGAGCATTTAGGAGTACTATCGATTTTTACAGCGCATAATCCGTACATATCCCACTCTAATAAACCTATCAACAAGGGTCCGATAATCAGCTACAGTTAAACCATCCGTCTAACTTTATGGATATTCATACGTAGAGCACTTATATAGTAGTTTCACAGAGTTACCGGTGTCGAAAGGCCGCAAGAAATATTCGGATCTTATAGCTAATACGAAGGTAAGCATTGTCTAAAGTAGGTGTTCTATCTTAGGTTATTGATCTTTTCAAACAAAGGAACGCCCATCACAATCAGTATCAGAAGCTTAATACCATATATTTGGTATCATACTAAATCCAAGAAAACTTTCTAGAAATATATTCTAATATGTTCAAAATCGTTTTAAACCAAACGCTAATGAATTCCATTTACTATTTCAGTAAACCAGGTCTGATTTAAAGATTAAGATGATTGATAAGATCGTGTTTTTCGTCCTGATGTGGGGTAAGTGAATACGTATTATATTTTTTCCTTTCTGTGTCACGATTCTATAAAACCAAACGGTGATTCAAAAAGCCCGGGTTCCGTGATATGAAATAGTTCTTGAATTTTTAAACTATTTTATTAGCAAAGATTTGTTACAGGTTACATTCAATCCGGCAAGTTTGAGATGGAAGTGTTTAGAGCAATATAATATAGACCTGTTGATTGATAATAAATACAAACTAAAGGAATTATTGATGTTCAGTTTTTATAAGATTTCTGACATGCTCTGTAATATTCACGATCCTCGTTAAATGGGAACTTTACCCTCCATGGTCATCGTGTAATTTGTATTAGGTCTAGCTTCCACAATATCGAGGATTCCTGAACTTGACTGTGGAGTGCACGTATAGTAGAATGAAAGAAACAAGAATTCACAGTTAGAATTGCTCGATGATTTCGATCACAAAACGATTGAATGTCGAACAATGCAGGTATCGGTGAGCTGTATGGACCATGCAACCCCTCAATCAGTCGAAACTTCGTTAGTGTCATTATTCTCCCGGCTCACCTCAAAATACATTTGAAGTGAAACTGAACTCATAGCCCTACACGCTATCAGTCATCGATTCACTTTCAAAAGGTGGTCCTTACCACTTCTCACAACAACAAGAGTCCAATTCAAGTCTATGAATTTATACCCGGATGAGCTACGTTGCCCCATTTATCATGTATTTTGATGAGATTATATTTCTACGTTAATTCGCTTGCAAAATGGTGTTATTTTGTAATACAGCAATAGTGAATTGTTCCCCGGTTGCTATACAACAAGGCGGCGATGACGACGACAAAGCTTGTATAAAAGATACGGTAAAACAGATGGTAGATTGCATGATGGGCGCCTATGATGATCTACAAAGTTTGGGCAGTTTTGACGTCATGAAAATATTACAGACCGGTGACCACGATACGATGCTTAAAATATGCGAGTAAGTTGAATTACAAACTTCGTATCATTATTATATCAATAGAAATGAATAAATTAGGGACTGGGGCACTTTCCTGAGCAGAAGGGACTGGGGCACGTCTGGAGTAGAAGGGACTGGGGCACGTCTGGAGTAGATGTATATCACCTTAGAATTTGATTTGGCCTCATCATTTGACGTCACATGATTTGACGTGAATACATTTTGAAGTAAAGTTAGATTAAAGTACAAATTGTTCACAAGTTGAAATCTTCGAGATTCGTTTTATGCTGAGATAGTACGTCGTCTCAAAATCAAAGTGTCCTAAAATTTTAATTCATGCCGAACTACGCGTAATAGCGATTTCACAAACAGATAAGATTTTTGCTTACAACTGCTATTTACCGGGACACCCGCAGTGAGCAATTTTACCTACATCCACCGTCAAACCATCTATCGTGGCCACGATACTATCGTTGTAACATGTCCATTGAGTAGCTCGATGAATGCTCAAATTACAAAAAGTATCCACCACTTTCGCGATCATATAGATTGCAAACCTCCTGCGTAATAACTGGAAATATGATTACTAGATTAGTACTCGATTCAATAGTGAATAATGTAAATAATCAGATATTGCGTCTCGGGGGATGATAAATCTACGTACGACCACTAAATGTAGAATTCTTGGGCCACCGTTACATTCAGTTATATCGGGGTTTTACACTATTGCGAATACGTATCACCGTATCAACACCGGCTTCCTGTGATCGTAGAATCTAACTATTTTTTTAGAGGTGGGACATTTGATGAAATAGTCATGTGTACTGAGATGGCCCTGGAAACGTGTCCCGCAATAGTAGCGGCTTCGGGTGGTAGTCGCAATGATATCAATAATGCTAAGCAATCTATAGACTATATGTGCCGTAATCACGACGGTAAGTACTGGTCCATCGGATCGAATATAGGCGCTACACGTAGTTCCTTATGGCGTAGTTCCTTATAGTCGCTGCAAAAATAATGAATTAAGTTGATCTCGTCTGATCGCCTGATAGCAGTAGCGCTTATTCGGAATTTATCATATAAGCACGTATTCAAAAAAGCAGCAACAGCAAAAAAACTTCATATGTTTAAGCTATAAAGGGATTACCGTACTGAAATAACCTGAAACTTTCTTCATCCGAAAGTGAACGGTTGCTCGCCATGTTCCACACACAGATCGTTTCGAATCGTTGAATTACATCCCAACCGATGTGTGGAATCAAAGCACCCAAAATGTGCATATATTGATTTTCTTACTCGTTCCCAATATTGATTTATAATTTCTAAACAAAAGTAATGAAAATTATAATCAGCGTAAGAGTCTTTGGCCACGAGAATGAAAAATGAATATCATGAATTTCATCTAAGGACGTCTTTGGAAAATGTTGTATTATTCAATTTGAAATCGGACGTGCATTAATTGTGATAAATGTATTGTAGAGTTGTTGGAAGTTTTGCCGTGTTATCAAAAGTCCGCGAAAGCTTTGGAAAATTGCAGAAAAAGAGCTAATGAAATACGTAGAGAGGACGACCGACACGCTGAATGCAGGTATCTACTTTATATCAGTTAGTGAACCAAAATGAATTGCTATGAATTGCAATTACTGCACCATCCGAAAAAACAATATTTACGTGAAAGTTAGTTGTGCCATTATATGTTGTGTGTTGGATTATGAATTCATGGCCTCAAAAATGAAGTCCGTAATTATTTCTTATCAAATTGCTAAGTTCCTTGATTCGGTTGGAATCCAATCTACATCATTAGATGCGAAAGGCGTTATTCAGAAATTGACAGTCGGATTCATATTGAATAATGATTTTGTTTTGCAAGAGGTCTGGAGTGGGAGATAGCTTGCAGTATCGGCGTTGTGTCCAATCGACGTGAATGCAAATTAAACGCAGTTGCATTCCTGTCCGACCTAGAAAAACGTCAACGCCCCCTAGCGTGCAAGAATCCAGATGAGGATAATCACGTGGTTACCTACCAGCCAATCGACGACGGTCCTAAACAGGAGCACGAGATAAAGGAGGTTGAACCATCAGAGGAAGAGGAACCAGAATTCAAAGCAGGCGAATCTAAAAACACGGATAACTACAAGCGAAACGGATCAATGACCTTGACACCTTCATTTATCGTGGTGTTGGTGTGCTGCTGTTACGTGAGTCTTATTCTTCGGAGAACAAGTGAATTAAGTTCCGGCTAGACTTAAACGGGGCATTGTTTTTCGTATTTTTAACATTGTCCGTGCGGTGAACGTTCACCAGAAATTATCATTATCTTCTTTATTCATAGAATGCATCATTACAAAAAGGCATTTTACCATAGTAAACGGAATAGAGTTAGAAAATTTCAAATAAATGACGTAAGTCTTCATTTCAATATTTCGAGATTTTCTGGCACAATACTAAATATCAGATACTGCGCAGCACTTAAAATATGTAAAATGAAACCTAATGATGTGACCTTCTAATCAATGAATCAGTGTATTTATACATATTTTCATGTTATTCGTTGTTTTCAGCTGTAAATGTACATAATCGAACACGATCCGTACGGAGACTCGTTCGCACTTTAGCTTATACATTTATGTACCTGTGTGTATTTGAAATATATACATGATATAGATATCGCTTCATTTATTAATCAAACTGGTCGATTGGCTATACAACAACCCGGCATGCCTGGTTGTTCCGACGCGATAAATACGATGTTTCTGTCAACAAAACATTACTGGTGATAGATAAACATATTGACGCTTAGCCAGAAAAACTGCGATGACAAGAAGCCTGACAGAAATATGACGCGCCGTAGAATTAGAAGATTACTCGTGGATTGTGACCCGATAATTGGGGTCAGATATGAACATAATCTCTCGTATCAACAGAGGATAAAACGCGTTTAGTGACAAAATAAATGGACGTCTTTTCGATATGGTGTCATTTAATCTATTCTAGGGACTGTCCATAAATAATGTCCACATAGAATTGTACAATTTTTGTAAAATGATTTACAGATATCCGGCCATGAGCTGCTAACGCAGGCGCCCGATTGTGCACGTGCAGTTGGTGAAGGCGCGAGTTCGTGTGTCCCCGTGTGGTCCCTAGATCGCGTCTCAAATTCTATACGAATTTGCTGTTACAGGTATAACTCAGAATTTGCACAATTTGCTCACGAGATGACGTATTTTCAACCCAGCACCGACCGAATGAATCAGGCCCAACTCAGGAGTTTTATATGCTGAGGTAGTTTACGTTCTGAGAGATGAAAGTGAAGTAATATTTTCAATTTACTCCTATGAATAAACAGTATTTTTATAGCCAGACACAAGTAGTTCACAAATGCGAATTCGGCGGCTATGGTAATAATCTTGATTAATATGTTTTCCTGCATGATTTGAATAAAATAAGTTGATTTAATGGTTACTTTATAAATGTGTTTTGCTATGGGATATGAATAAGATAAGTAGATTTAATCGTTTAATGAATTGGGATAAAGATACAACTCGAGCTATTAGATTGAAATAAAAACCAACGTATGAATACAACATGTTAAACGATGTCTGAGGCAACACAAACTAACTAGGTTGTTGAGCCTGATATTTAGGAATCGATGTTTTCTCTTCACAAAACAGAATCACCCCTACCGATCAACTCCATCAACAATGTATGAAACAAATTCTATCGTCAAAAACGATTCTACCGACCCGCCAACCGGTTCACAATCGAAAGAAAATGTCTGGTCACTTTCACAGCGATTCGAATCTACCACAAGTTGTCTCTTCTGTAAAACAAATGTTTTTCAGTGTGGCCTATAGGAGTCACGTTTATCGTCATTATGGAAATGTGAAAAGCAAATGAATGAATTTCTCGCGGATTTTGACAGTTTCAGGAAATGATATACGGTTTTTGGACGACATATAACTGTGTGTCTGACAATAGATACTGTATGCGCTGTTCATTCATTTGATTGCAGTAGATCGTGCTACATCGAAGTGAGTGAATATTATTCAAGCTTTTCGTAGATTTCTTATCTCATCTAGGAAACTGATTTCTCAGTTAGATTAATAATAAATTGTTCATCGAAAATTAATCGCAATTTTAGCTAATCTAACTATAACTAGTTATTATTAATATTAGTATTACTAATTATTATCATTATTAGTATTAGTATCATTAACTTCATATGTAATTATCACTTAGTGTTTATCAATTCCCTTTTTCACATTGCAATCCTCTATCAGGCACAGCCCCTAGGGTTTGGGCTTGTCCTTCTTAAACGTGTGCCTATTTGTCTATGAAATCATATCTAAATGAAGTATGTTTATAATCTTGTACATATTATAAGTAAATAAATCATTCGTTCATTCACTGATTGGTGCACACATAGACGTAATCAAACGGAGACGATTCGGCCCGAGTCAAACCTTCCCGGCCCGCGGCCCGAGGCCCGCCTGGTTGACTGAAAGCGTGTTCAATCGTATACCACTCACTCGTTACTAATTACATTAAAACGCGATGCTGCGGCAAGCGAGTCGAGTAACTTCCGGGACCGATAAGCGTTTAAATGGAATAATTTTATCCATGCTACAACATGCGCGTGGTCCAAACAGTTTAGTCGGGACGTGTCAACCAGACATGATCTCGTTTGACACCAGAGCGAACTAGTGGCCGGGGCCTTCTCTGGCACGGACCATATTTGGCCCGGATAAAATTTCTCCTTGCTCGCTACCATTTTAGACATACGCGTGAAAGTAACTTAAACGTGAGTTGTTAATAAACAATAAAAGCAATAAAATCAGATATTTGATTCCAGAATGGTTTCGTTTAAACTAATAATTCTGTTGGTAACGGTATCGCTCGCCTGTGCTGCTGAAGGTAAGTATATACTGTAATAGATTTGGTTTAATAGATTTTCTTTTCGTCAGAATTTACTCATTCTTCATATCTTCACCATCACGTTTGTTTATTTGTATTTTCAAGCGTTTGGTGATGAAAGGGTTGGTGTATTAGTGAAACGTAAGTTTGTAAATTTCAGTTTAATAAATGCTTTCTACACGTTGACATATTTTCAGTCAGCCCTCGATATACCGCGGGCCCGCATCGGTGAAGAACGATTTTGGCGGTATAGAGAGTATGGCGGTATATCGGGGGTGTTTTACTATGTATTTGTATTAAGATGTTCATCGAGAAAACCTGGCGGTAGGCGGTAAATGGGAGGGCGGTATATCGGGGTTGACTGTACACAGTGTATCAAAAGAAATCATCTCTGTTTAAAACCTGCAGATTTGACTCTGGTCTCGTCTCCTAACGTAGTTTCGTGTAGATTCATTGGAAACATTTAGTAACGCCTTCGACATGCTCAAAGAAATATCCTTTCTTTTCTTTCGGGCCTTCCAATGTTCCTAGATCCAATCCGATATTAAGGAAGTCGGAAGAAAAATTGACCGAAAATCTCATCTGGACACAGTTTTACAGTTCTGAGCTCGATTTAACTTTGAGTTACAAATAGAAAGATTTGATATAGTCAGATTTCAGTTCTACAGTTCTGAGCTCGATTTAACTTACAGAGTTACAAATAGAAAGCTTTGATATAGTCAGGTTTCAGTCGAACAAGTCCTGTATAAAGTCTAATGTTGCTGCATTCCCTAACGTAGCTACGTCTCCAAACCGAAATACTTGTTTTAAAGGGCCTATATATACTATGCTATCTTTTAGATGTTATCTAATATACGGTTTCTTATCTATAACTTGTCTGCCGTTGTAGGTGCCTGTACAAATCAGATCGGAGATGTGGCGTGTTCTCGACTAACCTGTGGGAGTCAAAAACATAAACTTGTGATGTGCAAAAAGAAATGCGGCACTTGTTAAACATAATAACTATTGAAGATGTGAATAATTGTCATCGATGAAATAAAAAATCAGTACCATGAAAAAAAACGCTTTTCGTTATATACGTACATTGTGCGGTACCGGGAATAGTAATCAATAAATACCTTTGCAATTAGATTCTTATTCGCTATTCAATATATAACAAAAAAACTATTCAAGCTCTAAAAATGAATACAAATCACGATATCGTGGATCAACGGATACTAAAAATACGAATTCAAACCATAGAATAGATCTCAATGACATTAAGAACAGACTCTGAACATATCGATATTGTATAATGGAATACTCTGGGATTTATCTGAATAAAAGTCGTTGCGGAAATAAAGTGTTTGATTTTGATTATTTATGTTGGAGCGGGAGTGAGGATTCATGAGAGAGATCTGATGCCGGTTCAATAGTCATGGCTTACACTTAACACTTGACTAAAGAACATCATCTTATAGTTCTATAGCCAATCTAACAACTACTGCAACCCCTGCGCACCCCCTGTACTCGCCTTGGCGAACACCCTGTATCCACCCCCGCGAACACCCTGTATCCACCTCCGCGCATCCTCTGTTCCCACCCTGGCGAACCCCCTGTATCCGCCCCGCGCATCCCCTGTACCCGCCTTGGCGAACCACTTGTATCCGACACTGCGATCGAATGAATGAATGAATGAATATTTTATTCTCAAGTGTAATTTACAGCACAAAGTTTACAAAATGCAGGATACGAATTACAGCAAATAGTTTTAGAAGTGCAAGAGAACATATTACTAAGCTATAGAAACAGTGAAGAGGCTTCGTATGAATCGAGTTAAACAAGTATTTGCTCATTAATCCTGCAAATAGTTTTGAATGAGTCAGTCCGATTGCAAGGGTAAACGTGCGACTTCCGGTTACCACCGAAAGCTCCCGTGATATTTACCTGCAATTCAAATAGATTATGTTTCAATCGATTATTCTATTCTCTCATTGAGCACGGGAATAAAATAGTCTGGAAAATATGTTAAAAGGCTTTTAAAAAATGATACCTTGTTTCTCCGCTCTGCTGAGCATAAAAGTTGACCCGGCCGGCCGCCTATCTACCCTATACATAACTTTTTTTTTTAAATCGTGATCAATTTTACCATAACAGACCCGGCCGCTATAGAAATGAACTGTTTGCAAATTTTATCATATTTTTCAAAAATGACCCGGCCGCTGCGGAGAAACAAGGTATCATTTCTGTTTAGCCTAAACTACCTGAATAACCTCTAACAGCGAGCCGTATTTCGTCTTCAGTTTGACTAGATTTGGTTTCGGCAGCACGTTCACCGGAAGCATTACGCGATTGGTCGTGTTAGACGACGGTTTAAACCCATGTTCCAGTAGCTGGTACGGCGAGGTTACACTCGAGTTACCGACGCTGATGTAGACATTTGACTTGGTTCCATGTTTGCCCGTATAAACTGTGACGTCCCACGTCACGGCTTATAAATGTGTTTTGAAAAGGAAAATCGAAGTGTTTACTTGATGTTTTAGAACTTCATATTATTTATTATCTCATTCCATCAAATATTTAGATAATAATTTATTTTTCATTTAACTTACATTTCCATGAATAATGACAATAAAGAAAAAATGAAGTTAAATGAAGGTTACAGTGAGAGCCTTATGGGCTGTACAGGTCACTGCACCTAGGTGCCTAGAGTGCAGGGGTACGATACGATATACCAAAATGGTGACACATCGAGGGTGACAAGATGTGGATGACTAGGGTAAGCTATAGAACCAGGCGCCTCAACCGGGTCTCACCTTTCACAAATCTCCAGTTCAATTTAAAACCAGAATAGAAATTGTTGACGATATCTGATCGAAATTGAATCGTGACATCGCCAACATGTAGAGATCGACCGGGAGCCGTTTTACCGCAGAAAATTCCAGCACCTGGAATTCAGATTGTTCGAGTCCGTTAAAAGCAGTAGTCAGTGCAGGGATACATACTGCGCATCTAATGTGGATAAGGTTAATTAACATAACGGATGACGTCACTCCTTGATGTAAATCTATTCGATTCTAGATTCGTAGAGTAGCTGGGTTAAACAACGATACTATGTGTAAGTATTTTATTTGACGCATGAGTTTTCGCCACTAATATATAGAAGCTTCATCAGGTAAATGAGTGATGAAGATACTATACATCAGTAACGAAAACTCATGCGTCAAATAAACTAGTTTTAACCTAATAAAATACTATTTGTTTTGTTGTATTTATTCCATGTGTTTACCGTCACTACTGCTTATGATCAACATGTCATAGCAGCCGCTGCCACGAGGCTTCGACTCCATAGAAAATCTTTTTTCAAACCAGATTTAAACTACCTAAAACACGAATTCGGAAGTGTATATATTACGTATATGTTCAAGGAGGAAAGTAGAAATATTATGCTTTATTATAGAAAAACTTCACACGTTCACACACATTTACAAGCAAATTGTACTTGCTCTTTTTTTCGGTGGAAACTATGGATTTTAGGCCGCCACACATTATAAGCTGGTCCACATATATTGTGGTTGCGCCATTGTGACTAATTACCATATTTTCCGATGGTACAATTTTCCATTTACAGTCGCGGTATTGACCATAAGCCTTCGGATAGTTAGGAGTAGCGATACTGCCAGTTGTACGATTTAGTATTCTAGGCGATTCATTACATGTCGTATCAACTTCAAAATACAAAACGATCACCAATGGAAAGTTAACAACAGAATTATTTAGTGGTTGCTGAAGTGAAACGATGGAACCATTTACTGATTCTGTGGTTCAGTTAGAATTACAGACAAATCCGCTTTATCCGGATCGGCTTCATAGGGATTTTGGTTTAATCCGTACAATATTCGCAGCCCATCTTTTCATTAATATGCAAGAGAATTACTTTGAATCCGGATTTCCCGTAAACCTGCTGGATTTTTTGTTGGTGCCAAATGATCCGAATTAAGCGGATTCTACTGTATTTCATTCACAACGCTTAACCCTGTAGCCGAATCCAAATTGGTTTTTTTTAAAATCTATTTGGGGTAATTTTTCTCTTATTGATTCCACAGTGATTATCTGTTAAGCGTGCTACGTACATTGATGTCGTCTCCAATCAAGTTTGAATCCGGCGTATCGTTCTTGCAAGAAAATATCAGTAGTGAATTCGATAGTGACGTCACCGTAATGGGTGTCTGGCCCACGCGCATCTTTGCCGCAATATCTAGTACTACCTGCAATAAACTCAATATCCGAAACATCTCACAATCGTCCACACACTGTTACTCGAATATTTCAATCCTTAATTGATTTTTTAGTCGTTGAACTACAATAACTAATTATCCATCATCAAATCAGGACAGAAAATATGAAATATAAAGAGGTCGGAAGAGCGTTGCGGCCATGCGAGATTTTTTCAAGGCGAAATTTCGACTTTAAAACTCGAAATTTCCAACGAAAAAAGGGTATTTCAGTGGAGCAACTGAATTATTTTCAAATCTATCTTAGCTTCCATTCGATGTTCTCTAGATGTTTGGTTTTCAGCTTTTGTTATTTTTCTGATTAATCACATGTTAAACCTTACCGGCCATACTGCGTATGATCAATTTATCTAAGCAATGATCGTCTAACTCGAATTTTGGGTCAAACGACACACGAATGACCTGAAAATACATCAATAACAATACTTTACTGGACATTACGCGCACAATGCTTATACCTAGGTCTCACAAAAAAATTCAGGTGGAAATCAGTAATTTAAACAGTCAATAAATCTTTTTAAGCGTTTTACAATAACACATGTACCGAGTTGTTTGGCTGGATGATGATCCATTTACACTTCACACCTCTCCCATAGGGATTGGGAAAGTTTGGGCTGGTGATACTACCTGATGTACCATTCAATGTTCTGCCATATCTACTGCACGTGGAGTCAACTTAAAATCGAAAATAACAATATATTCATTTTCAAATTCAATTATCAATTCCTTCGTAATTTCAAGATTCGATCTGTGTTAACCGGGTTTAGAATCAATACAATAAAACGAGTAGCACTACTTTTACTAGTTTATCTGATGCACGAGTTTTCGCTACTAATGCACAGTAGCTTCATCAGGTAAATGAGTGATGAAGATACTGTAAATCAGTAACGACAACTCGTGCGTCAAATAAACTAGTTTTAACCTATACAGTACTATCCGTCTCGTTGTATTTGTGATTTATTTACTTATGCTTTCAAATTAGTGTGTTGTGATTTACCTTTCAACAGCTTCCAATTGAATCTAAATTCGGGGATGTGGTTCGACGATTTAAACAAGATTATCCTCACATCACCAGACAACATTCGTGGACCGGGAAGTGCTTCTTCTTCGCAAGCGCCCATTCCTTATGAATAGAAATATCTAAACTAGCAACCCCTTAGGGGTCATATTAGGCAATGCAATTCAATAAAGATTTATTGCTTCTGAGAAACACAAACCGAGCACTAAACTGGGAGTTTGATGGTTTATTGGTGTGAACACGACTCGGCTCGTTATATGTCAACCCCGCGCACGGAGCAATTGTTTTAAACTTCGCCGTCTTTCTTTCAAAACCCGCACTCCGAGAAAATTGATGGCTAAATGTTATAATTTTTCAGTCCTTTTGAATAAAAGGTTAAACAAAATACAGAATTTTCACCAAAAATACTGAAATGATCCAGTCGCCCCCTACCGGATCGTGGAGCGCTACAGATCGATAATATTTACCACGTGAAATCACCAGTACATTTTTTACGTTGCAATAACCGTAGTCCATTTCTGGATGCAATCTCGAGCCAAACGATTTTTCAATTACAATTATCTAAATGAAAATTTCATTATAGGAATAATGTTGTGTCATACAGTGTAAATGCCGGGTATGGAATATCTTTTTACAGTTTATTTGTTATGTGCTTAATTTAACACAGAAAATGAGGTTTATTCGATTTGGCCTTAAAGCCGCGACATATTCCATCATTTATAGAACTATTTCTGTTAGAATATTGACGCATATGAATGAAATTTACCGTGTTTTTCGGCGGGATAATTTTCCACGTACACGTCGATTTATTGACTAAGTTGTGCGGATTGACGATGCTGCCTGATGTACCGCTCTGTAGCCTGGGTGTTGTATCACTTCACGTCGAGTCAATGTTCTCCTCCTCAGCTGCTGCTGATGATACTATGTTCATATAAGATTATCAAACAGAATAGCTGAAAACAATCTTCATTTCAAACTCTGTAGTACATTATATTCCGATCAGGCCTAACTGCACGTCTTAAATAACTATAAACAGGGGTTGATCCAGATATTGGAACAGAGGCCCCGGTAGGTATGTAATGTAAGAGAATGTGACGGTCCACATAGAAATCCCATAATTTATGAAATGTGATTTTGAATAAAGAATCCTTTATCTGACGAGAATCGAGCGAAATTGTTATAAACTTTTGAAAACAGACGAAATCAATTTTGGGATTTGATTTTACCAGCTTTGAACGTTTGAAATACTTAATTCACCTTCCATATCAAGGTAACTTACCTTGATTTAACGAATTGCACACAAGTAGAAGAACAGTCGCAATACAACTTACACCATTCATCGTGACGCCCGGGTAATATATGTTTATATCGAAATGACAGAAATGAGACTAAAATAATTGACGTTCAATTTGCTGATCTACGATAAACCTAGTTTCATGATGAAACAGACATTTTATAGAAAATGCGTGACGTGTAAAATAGAGATGGTTGCATAGATATAGGATAACCGGAGCAGATCCAATTCCAGAATAAAGTCAGAAAAAAATGTGAATAACATATTTTCTAGGAGTTCGTAATCTAACAGGTCCCAGAATGCCTTGTTAAATACAAGGAAAATTAGTCATTTTTCAAAATTTTCAAACTCCCCTTTAATGAGCCTCGCCGCAGGTAAGTTGAGGCGAGGCTCATTAAAGGGGAGTTTGAAAAATTTGAAAAATGAGGCAGCTCTCCAGGCAGCTCTTCGTTCATTCATATACAAAATACATGGCTACACTTTCTAAATGCTTTCTGAAAATTCTTAATCCGAAACTAATACGATAATAGAGCCAACAAAGCCACTAAATAGTGTTTGATTGACAAGATAAAACCATTATATACAGGTAGGTTATAAACCTCAGGTGCTCGGATTATTTATTGAGGAACAAAAATATAACAAAATCTGTCCATATATCTAAAGTATTTGAATTGCGCGTGGATTGTCTCCAGCTTATCGACATTCTGATCGAGGAACTGCATGAACCACGGGCGATATCTCAACTTATCACGAAAGTCTGTGGTTGTTAACCTCAGCTGTGACCGGGTTGTGGTGAGTTGAACTCCCACAACGTCCTCGGTATAAAGTTTCAATACAGATATCATTTAGTTGGTATCATTCTTTTGCATCGTCTCTAAAGATTATTGTGTCTGACCAGCGGAGCTGAAGATGAGACCTATGATTATCATTCTGGTAGCTATAACGGCGTTATTCGTAGGTAAGCAGCTATTTTTGGCTTCATATTCTGTGGGAATTCGCCAGGAAAAGGTTCTGAGAAAATTCCTTCAAAATCGTTTATCTTCAATCTGAGGTCGGGTCCTCGAGCGGTACTCAGAAATATATCAGCGAACGTAATTTCGAGTATTTTCTCTTACAGTCTTGTGTAATATATTGGATATTTGGATCAAGAAATAAATATGAGGAAACGTGAGAATGCTTTTCCATGCATTATGATTTACAAGGTTTTCTTCGTAGGCTTAATTACCTCATGGCGGACGCAGGCGGTAGAACCGTAGTCACGTGCTACAGCCGCGAACATTTAGTGTCCTTTGTTATTTTCACGTTTTTAGTCGTCCCTGTAAATCCCAAAAGTAGAAAAAATTGCACATTTTTACAAGACGAGGCAGATAATTTTGGGCGCATTCAGTCGTCAGTCGTCAATCAATTCCGAAAAACGAGAAATGGAACATTTAGTCGTCTCTATATCCCAAAAGTAGAAAAGGGAAAATGTTTACAAGTATTTGTATACAAGTATTACTCAGCGGTCAGGTTGGATTCGCCCAGGTTGGAATGTCCCACAAGAAGATAAATTTACAAATCAATAAATTTATTGAGGTCACAAAGTTTCGGTTACCTCAGCCATCATCAGGTGGAACGCTGCTTAATCAAAATGACAATAGAATTTGTTCTCGATAAATTCCGAGCATCTGTCGGAGGATAAAATCCTATCTAAAAAACAATCATGTGATTAATGTTAATGTCAACTACAACTGTAGTGTTTGTCCTTTATCAAACGCCCGAGTGGTGAAACAGACACCTGTAGGTGACACTATCAAACTATTATTGAACTATTGTTTCATTTAGGAAAAATCCCTTATTATAAACCTTTGAATCCTACAATGGTGAATCTTACACCCATTCTAGTCTTCATGAGTACCACAATGTAAGAACGAATCTAAAAAGTTTATTTAGAAATTAGAAATATTTCTGGTGTTTGATATCCTTCGTTCTTACATTACGGATATTGTGACGCATTCTAATCTTCGATTAGATGGGTTTTCAATACATATTGGTTATGTCATTATCAAAGATTCAAGTGCCCCTACATTTCAAGTGCCCCATGTTTGTCTTATGTCTACGATAATCGATGTTCGGTTTTTTTGTTGTTGTTGTTGTAGATGTTCACGGATTGTCGAGTCTCTCCGATTTGGCTGATTATAAGAACTGGTGTGGAGCCAGTAACTCGGGTTTGATAGAGGGTGACTCGTCAGACGGCTGTTGTAGCTGCTCTGATTCTGAACAGCAATGCAGGTTATATACCGAATGCTTTTCACTTCAATTTTGGTTGTGGCCAAATCATTTTTCTTTTTCCCCACTTAAAAAGTAATTGTTTGTCATGATAGAAGTGCAACAAGTCCGAAAGTGGTCTTGAATCAAAGCCTTTACTATATATTCCTCAGTTCTTTTGCATCTAGTTCCACCAGCACTTAAAATGCTTTTAACATGCAATATCAGAGGGTGCGTCCAAGGGGACTTATGCGACTCAATTTTTGGAGTTCCCTCTTTCGTTTAGGAAAGTAAGTGCATTTCAATGTCGGAGTGTTTCTAATATCGCATTCTTGGACATCTAAGTACACCGTTTGGGATGCGACAAGTTCTTTAGATTCTATCCTTGGAGCTAGAATCTTGAAAATTGAAATATGCATAAATTCTAACATGTATATTTTTAGACAATGTTTAAAACCTGCTGACGATTTGGATGACGCCTGCCTGAAACACGATAAGTGTGTTCATTGTAAGAAAAGGTAAGATGAAAAAATTAATTCCTCGTTTTTGCAATGCGTGAACTAACGACGTTTTGCTTGTGCACGTGGATAAAAATCAAATACTTTTTTCATGTGAAAATCACTCGTGCTTTTTGTCTATGGTTTTTTGCATAACAGTCAAAAACTGTAATTATATATTCATTCTTTAACGTTTTCGTCTAGTGGAAAAAAAATTGAAATATGAACAAAAAATAACCCCTGTGAAGCTGGCTCCCGGTTCCCGGTTCCCGATTCAAAAACATTTTGAATCGGGAGCCGAATCGGGAACCGGGAACCAGTAGCCGGCTACCGGTTCGGCTCCTGATTCAAAATGTTTTTGAATCGGGAGCCGAATCGGGAACCGGGAACCGGGAGCCAGCTTCACAGGGGTCAAAAATATGATTTTTTCCAGTGGTATCGAAAACATCCATTTTTGTGAGTGTGAAAGGCTGATTTATAAAGAAGCGAAGAAATCCCAATGTTCCACAGCGCACTGTGTCGCATATAGAACCAGCGTTATCTTACTGTTCGGGAATTATCCCTGTCTCTGCAAGAAGAGCTTCTTCGGCATTCCTTATACAATACTGGCGCTGAATTTCAAAAAATGCTATTCATAATTAGAATAAATGTAGAAAGTTACAATACTCAATCCTGCATTGAAAAATATATAGTAGATCTATTGTAGATTATGACCTTTGTCGATTGTCTGATGTCTAAAGTTGTGGCAAGGTTGGATATTCACGGTAATCGCTACTACCCCTAGTTCACGCTAGTTACCCGCTACTACCCCTAGTTCACGCTAGTTACCCGCTACTACTCCTAATTCACGCTAGTTACCCGTTACTACTCCTAGTTCACGCTAGTTTCCCGATTCTGAACTCCGGACTCAGTAACCCGATGATGACATCGGCTTCAAAAATGCTTGTTTCCGCGCTGAGGCCACACACACACACCGAAAATATCGAAGAAGAAGATAAGAAAAACGCTATTCATTCTATTTTCGTATGGTATATTTTATTTGATAATCTGAACGCTATAATGAAACAATCACTTTTTTCACTGGAGCCATGCGTACGGTACGCTCTCTATGGATCGCACTCCGGCATATTGGCAAAAAAACACTTGATAAAACACTTTTTCAATAGAAAATTTGTTCCGAGTTAAATAAAGCTTCTGAATAAGAGCTATGTTTTAGATAACGGCATATTACTAGTTGGTAAAAAATATTTTTTTAAGTACGTGTGATGAGATTCGTGATTTATAGTAAATCTCCAAGCAGAGGCGGCATTATTACTAGAAAGATCACTGTTCAAATGAGATTATTATACATATCATAATCCAGGAGTTTAAATATGATTATTAAAGCACAATTGAATGATACATGTCGATTAACTGAAGAAACAGTACGACCGACTGTCAAGCGCTGCCACAAGTATAAATATTCTAAACTAAAAGTTTGCTGGCGCATGAAATAAAGCTGCTCCCGTTCAGAAGAAAACATCAGTGCTGCCATACATGAATAGGATTCAGTATCTAATTATAATACATATGGTAAACATGTATAGATAAAAAGCCTAGATTGCAAAATTGCCATTATGGTTGTCCAGTAAGTGCACTCAACCGCGGGTTATCCACCCTCAGTTTTACACCCAGGGAACCCCTATATCCTCTAGTCAACACACGATCTTAACATCTTAACATAAACATCAAGCCAAACTTGTAACACACTTGACAGGTATCGTCGGCCTTGAGAATAGGCAAAAACAAATCAAAGGTACATAGACAGCTGTAACAGCACTGACAAATTTGGAATTACATGTATTTTAGAATGTTGATGATCTTTTAACCTAATTCTATTACTCAAGAAACACAGCGCAGAAAACTCTTCAGTTTAACTACCATCGTAAAACAGGGAACAAAAAACATTGTATATGTTAATATTTCAACATCAGGAAAATCCACGATAGCCAATTCTAAACCCCCATCCCTAATAAATAACCAGCATTATTAGCAGCTAAATCAGATGGCTAAACCTGTTCCGATATCATACGTAAGAAACTGATCCACGGTGAATTCAGAAGAGACATTCGATTTATAATTGAACGATATAAACGTCATTCATCCCTTCGCTTGAACGCACCAGTTCCAGAGAAGATCGTCGCCTCAACCAAAAACTCACAACGATACGTACACGGCTAACGTATTATCTTGAATGGTCTGCGGCAGGCTACATCACGTAGTAAACTCGAACACATTCGTTAATATCAGCAGAAAAAGTTTACACAACTCTTTAGTAACCGGACCCAACAATATAATAGAATCCCTTTTACAAAACCCTGAATATACGTGCGAGTCGTTCTTACAAAATGGTTTCGTTATGGTTTCTACATATATAGAATTCGACAGTGAATAAGTATCAACACGTTCGCTGCCAACTAAGAGATATATCGTAGCTGATCCTTCTTATACATAGTTTGATATTTACACTCTGAAAACTGAGACCAAGATTGCCAGCCAGAAGAGTACCAGCTATGCCAGCTAACCAGTATTTAAAGCCAATCCGGCCAAATAAGCGCAGAGTCAGGCTAGCAAGCTACCTCTAAGACTTTGAAACCGACAATCGTACTGAGCGTTTCGTCACAAACAACTGTAAGTGTTTCCAGGTCCAGTTCTGTCAAACGGACCAATTCAGACATTCCTTCTTTCCGAGAACAATTATCGATTGGAACCACCTAGACAATCATCAAGTTTCAGCAGAAACCGTCGACGCCTTTAAATCGCGCGTCGGCGCTACCACCATCTAAATTTCAGTCCCTCTCTCTCTACCGTTGCTGTTGATGCCTTATTGGATTTCTGCAACGTAACAGATGTAGATGTGTGGATGTAGATGCTCTATGGCTGGCAATGTAAACAAACTGCTTTATTCTCAATGGCAATGATTAATTTTGAACAATGGCTGACTATGTAATAGCTTTGTAACCTACTTCAGTAAACCTCACTTTGCATTTTATTTTCCTATCCTTTCCTCGGACCAATTTTTCCAATGCAAACATGTCCGACTTAAGCGAGGTTTACTGTAGTAGAAACGCTGTGGCAACAAATGTGTTAATGACTTTGAACTATGATTATACAGGAGAATATACACAATACCTCAGGATTCGACTGATTCCCCAGAAGAGATCATTGAACATTTGCAAAATTCCAAGGTATTTTCACATTATTTTGTTCTATCGGAAAGAACTTTCCGCACAACTATATACAACATGAACCGTTAAACATTGCACTTCATAACACGTCTTACAAAAGTAAAAAAGTTTTGAGATTCACGGAAAATTTTCTATTGCCTAAAAATTCTGCATCGAGGAAGGACAATGGTCTCGGGGCCTATTCATCAAGTATGTGCACTAACATTGTGGAAAAAAAATCAATTCATCACCGCCTAAAGTTTAATTGATGCTTATATATGATTATCTGGAATAGTGGCAGTTGAAAATTGGTATTTTTGGGTGTACAAAGGACGGCACGTTAGCCAACTGTCCCCGAAATGATCTCTGTTCTACCAAGGCCCGGTTCCCCAAGAAGTTTTGTTTTTTGGCGTGATTTAAATTCGGCCCAAAAACTCATGCTAACTATATAAAAAGAAAACAAAATATAAACATTCCAAATTTGTGACAATCTCGCTGCAATATATATCTAGGAAAGTTTGGCAAAAGGTAGAAAATTTAAATGAGTCGATGATGTGAGATTTCTTTATATCACTCATGAATTTCTATTTGGCTCATCTAAAAACAGTAAACCTTGCCGCATATATAAAAGTATAAACCTGCAAAAAACCAAACTGAAGTCGAAGTTCGTTGTAACACCATCCTGCTTGATGCCAGTGCTCATTAGCAGTTTTTGATTTCCTCACAAAGGCAGAAAACAAATACTAAAACTACAAGGAGAATTATCCGGACCACATTCATAGCTTTAGACACTTAACTTAACATTTCAAACTTTTCCAAACGTTTGAAAAATGTCTACTAATTTTCTTAATTCTTCCAGGATTTTCAGGAACAGTAGAAACCCTGCACCGCACTTTATAACACTAATTTCGCTACAACGCTACGAATGGTCCCAATGATGGCGTTACGAGGAACTTCGACTCTCCAGAAGGTTTACTGCGTTCTCATTGGTTGTAGAAAACAACCGGTATTTCCGAATTTCAGGAGGCGTAGAGCGGATTTTGAAAACTGGTGTAGCGACGACCTTGAGTACGCGCGCGGAACGGGAACCAATCATTCTTCTTGAACCAGTACAACAATGAACCGATGCTCGATATAATAACGACAGGTACGAGAATACCGATAGATATCATCAGAGTTCGACGCTGCATCGCCGTCGACGCACTCAAATCATCACTGCTACAATCTGAAAATATTAAGAGATATCGATTATAGAATGATTTTCTCCGCGAAAAGCTGTTTTCAAAACAACGTATGAAACTGAGAAGGTAGAAGTGATATAGGAGGACTTCGAAGTTATTTGAAATAGTGACCTATACTGGGGTATGCAGGTATAAATGGCAGGCATAGATCCAGGAGGGGTGCTTCGGGTGCTTTCTTATTATTTATTTTCAGTTTTTCAAAGCCACTTTTGAAAGTAACTTTAGAATTAGGAAATGGTCAGAATGCATTAAATTGAGACTAATTCTTTATGCGTTGAAAATCCCGGATCCCTTGAATGGAATTTACATTAGTATTAATTTAATGCCTATATATCTATAGTGTATAATATGCATTGTAGTTTTTTGAGAGTTGACCAATTATGAAACGGAGTGTAAAGACGACAAAAAGAACTAAGAAATACGTGTAGGCCTAGGACAGAAAAATGATACAAACATATAAAAGAAATGAGAGACAGAATGGGATATTGTGTTTCACGAAACAATGTTGTAGTGAATCGTGATCGCAAGGAGGAATGTAACAACGTGACTTTCATTACAAATGAAAGGATGTTTAAACTCACATTACGCGGTCACTCCGGTCAAAATATTTCAATACATCGGTGAGTTTGAATTTTGAATTATGGCAAAATCTTAACTTTGCCAACCACACTGTCGTTAATGAAGGATAAATGAACAATCGGCAATTTAAAAATAAACCGTTTCATGTTAATTTCTAATAATCGTAAACTTGAATCAAGTACGATGAGACGAGAAGATACACAATATCCGTGAAAAGATGATAACGACAGAAATCCCACAATAACGAAGCCAAAACGAGAAACTTCGATAGAAGAGTATATATATATATTTATTTGCGCAACGATTCGGCTTAAGACTATTAACCATCAGTACATCCATGATGGCTAATACGGTAGTCTTTAGCCGAAACGTTGCGCAAATATATTCTCATCTATTCAAGTTTCTTGTTATGGCTGAATTCATTGTGGAATTTCTCTCGTAGAATGATATGCGGTTTATTGTGACTATTTTCGTTTTACAGATCGAGTTTACGAATGACTCTTCAGATGTTGAAACATTTAGAATTTTACCATACTTCAGATTCCATTCAAGTTCACTCGTGTGTGAAAAAAAAAACATTTTGAGTGACAGGTAACGCATGTTAACATCTATATTTGATACACATTTAATTAGTAACCGAGACCGAAAGTGACGGACAACAACTTGTTTTCTATCACACAGTGTAGTACAGACATGCTGTTTACACGGGGAAACCTATCTAACTATGTAGTTGACACCTCGGTTCATGCATGTAACACCGCGAAATGCATTCTACCAGTGATATGTGTATTAATAACTTCTGAAACACTTCGAAGAACATCAAATGTGTTTCAGAACTAAACAAAAACATGAATTTTATGACATATTTTGAACAAAAATGTACAGTTGGATCCAAGGCCTTTTGTGAATGTATTAGGAAACATTAAAGAGCACTTTCTATCATTGAAAAGGCATATTTGTAGGCGTATAAGCAAGGCATCGCTTTCAAAAGCCGTGGATGCAAGGGTTAGATGCATTTTAAAGCATCTCCAAGAAGAAGACCTGACATTACCCTCCCACCAAATTTGCTAGAGATATAAATAAGATTGCATCTAATCAGGCAGTAAAAAGTTTTCAGACAGAAACAGGCAACGTTTAAGGGTCTTATACCAGGCCTTAAAAGAACCCCCGGATCCGTGCCATATATAAAACTGGACGGACACAAAAAGTTAAGCACTGTAGATACATATAACATACATGCAATACTAACCAGAAATTTCTGTAAGGAAAAATTGAATAAATCAAAATTGGTTAATTAATTATTGAATGGGTTGAAATACAGTCTAATACAGTAGCAACGACAGGACCGAAAAAAATACGACGTTGCATGGAAATTTGCACTGTATTTAATTAATGTTTGGTTGCATTTGTACGGGTATTAAAACGGGTTGCATTGATACAGTCTTCGACTGTATTGAGAAAATCAGTATCAAAACTGAAGGCTAAATATGATGTAATCTTAAATACGGATTAATTCGCAATTGACTTACTTTGAGAAAGTGTAAGATGTGAGAATCCGGGAATATCCGACTTCACGATACCTTGATATTCCCACACGTTACTATAGTAACCATCTTTAACTAGGTTACCATGCACGCTCCACCCGACCTTGAAATATTTCTCTTGCATCTTGTTTTTTCCGCCTTGTATCGTAAAAATCAGCTTTCCGTTGTTTCCAATGCGACCTTTTAAATATGGAATCATAATTTATAGATCTGCAATTCATTGAGTGAATCCTGATTATCATCATTCAATATCAATGTGTAAGTTCAACAGTTCTCTTCACCATTACGGCAAAAGCTGTTGTCAAAATTACTTATTAACTCCAGTATCCTTCGACTAGGACAACTCTTTGATAGTGCAATAGTTTACAATAATAATGATAATAATAATAATAATTCATTTATCAATAGTGCTTTGCATTATAATTACTTTTCGACTCATCATTTGATAGACAAGCAATGTCTAAATCCTACTCTGTCGTGAATAGTGACTGCTTTAGCGCGTGAATGGCAAAGAAGGACAGGTACAGACAACAGATGACTAACCGCATAAACTTACCCATTAAATAAATAGTATTTTCACCATCGTTCCAAACACCGTACACAGAAGATGGTTTGTTGACATTTTTAACGGTGAACACGAAATGTTTCGATTTACTGCCGATCATGTACGCACCGACCCACGTACTGCACCGCGAGAACGTATCCGTCCAATTCTTCGGCACTGAAATAATTCACATATTATAATTAACTAGAGGCCCACGTAATAGGGATGTGAACGTATAGTTGATCCAAGTAGTAAGTGGGAGAGAACGAAATGCTAATCGTAATTCTCTACTCAAAAATATTTTTGATTTCTGCATAGGGATCATTCAATCAGTAGGTACGCATAAATTTGCCAATTTTCAAAACCCTTTAACTGGCAATCAAAGCGACCAATTTAAATAGACCAGCTATAGTGAATAAGATAGTCAAGTATTTTTCGGGCCGATTTCAACAAATCAAAACGACATTGTAGCAATAGATATTGAATTGAATCAGCAGATTTGTCTGACGATAGCGCATACTCTTAAGAATGATACTAGTGACTCTCGGAATTTCTATCCACATTTTCAACATCGGAGTCTACTATCACTATTTTGGCCGTATAAATATACTGGGAATGATTTCTTTCCTAGAGTAGATTTTACCTTTGCTCGGACAGAACGGAATTTGACAGAAGGCGAATCGTTTTCTAGGATCCGTCGTGAAGCACCAAGGCCCGGCTTCCTGATGATCGGGATTACGACAGTAGTTCTGAGCCTCCGATACGGTGCTGTCCGCAAACATAGACGCGTGCGTAAAATTGTGCTTATGAGGAAATTGCGAATCCCAACGTTGACATTCGTATTGCCTGAAAAATAACCGATCATTTTTTTCCTTGTGAATACAGATTTTTTTGGTGGTTTTTGTCTACTAGTGTCCATTTATTAATGGATGAGACCTGTTTTTCTGAGGTAATTCACTAACTTTTTGGGGTACATACCTCATTTAGGTGTTAACAGAATGCCAAAAATCACGGACAACAACTGAATATCCGATATTATTCCAGTTCTGTAGCGATAAGAGGGGTTTACAAAGAGTCCGTTTTAATCGAGTTGAATAAGAGAGAGAAAATCCTCTTTTGCCAATCAATCTAATTGGAACAGAACTTGAACAATATTGGATATCCAGATGTTGTACGCGATTTTTGGGAATCTGTTTATAAGACATTAATAAGGTATGTACCCTATCGGGTAAACTAAATATCCCAGCAAAACAGGTCTCATCCATTAATAAATGGACATTGTCGGTACAAAGACTTATTATTATCAATCAACCTATTGATATTTTTAGCACGTCATTCCCCGACCCTACAAACAAACAAACCTTCCCATCGTGAAGTGTTCATGACCTCGATATTCAATTCCACGTTTCGTTTTAACACAATGTTCACCACCGATTTCTAAAACAGAAAAATATCAAAAAGTTGAGAAATTGAAATCATCGCACTTTTACACCAACTCACAATTAACTAGACTCGATTCGACATGACTCCCGAGCACCGAGTACTGTATAGCTCAAAGGGTGGGAGATGTGACTGATATACAAGACTCAGGGTGAAAATGGCAATGGATGTTGTTCGTTTTAAATATTGAACACTTAAAAATAAGATCAAATCAAATTCCATAATACATGAAATTGCATCAATGTCTTGATATTTGGTTTTGCATTTAACTGGGAAATTTTGTAACTTCAATCAATTATCTCCATGTTTCATATAAAGGCTGGTATATGTTTCGGGTTAATCGGACACAAGCTAACAGGCCCGCACCCACGGGGGTTGTGAATGCACTTCCCCAAAAGATCCTGAGTTTTACTTGAGAAACACATCAAATTTGAAATTTTGAGTTTGCCGTAAAAAACGCCTTTAGTATCGAAGCACTTCCCCACAAGATCCTGAGTTCTACTTGAGAAACGCATCTTAAACGCTTCAAATTTGAAATTTTGAGTTTGCCGTAAAAAATGCCTTTAGTATCGAAGCACTTCCCCACAAGATCCTGAGTTCTACTTGAGAAACGCATCTTAAACGCTTCAAATTTGAAATTTTGAGTTTGCCGTAAAAAACGCCTTTAGTATCGAAGCACTTCCCCACAAAATCCTGAGTTCTACTTGAGAAACGCATCTTAAAAGCTTCAAATTGCAATTGAAATTTTGAGTTTGCCGTAAAAAAAAAAAAAAAAAACGACTTAGTATCGAAATGAATACGTACTTTTACAGCGAGGTATATCACATTCTTCCATTCGATGATTCGAATCCATTGTGAAACACCACGGCGCGTGATGAGTTTTACCCGCTTGTTCCAGATGCGGAACCGGGTTGCGACAATAGTCCGCAGCGTCCCAAATAGTCAAATCCGGGAATAGATAATCCTTCGTGTACCCGTGTTTCTGCGGCGTTTGTTGACTCCAACGCTGACATTTGATGCCGCTTTTCGTATAACTGCGGGTTCCGCGGTAACCGACTCCATCTTCATTCACCAGACATTCTTCAGCTATAAAATGAATGACAATAAACTGATTAATACAGCTATCTACAGCCTGAATCCAGTTATACAGCTATCTACAGCCTGAACCCAGCTATTCGGCTATCTACAGCCGGAATCCAGCTATACAGCTATCTACAGACTGAATCCAGCTATACAGCTATCTACAGCCTGAATCCAGCTATACAGCTATCTACAGCCTGAACCCAGCTATACAGCTATCTACAGCCTGAATCCAGCTATACAGCTATCTACTGCCTGAATCCAGCTATACAGCTATCTACAGCCTGAACCCAGCTATACAGCTATCTACTGCCTGAATCCAGCTATACAGCTATCTACTGCCTGAATCCAGCTATACAGCTATCTACAGCCTGAACCCAGCTATACAGCTATCTACAGCCTGAATCCAGCTATACAGCTATCTACTGCCTGAATCCAGCTATACAGCTATCTACAGCCTGAATCCAGCTATACAGCTATCTACTGCCTGAATCCAGCTATACAGCTATCTACAGCCTGAACCCAGCTATATAGCTATCTACAGCCTGAATCCAGCTATACACAGCCTGAACCCAGCTATGCAGCTATCTATGAATGAACCACTGTCAAGTTCTCTATTATGTTAAATACTTACACGGTTCACAGTACGGTATACCACAGTATTCGATTTCGTAACCAGCCGTATAACACCACGGTCCGTGCGGGAAGTTTTTCGGGTCGGGATTACGGCAATAGTTCTCGGCTAAAGTAACGTTGCTTTCCGGAAATCGGGTTGCAGCGTACGAGATATTTTTCGGCAGTTCGTCCCAGCGTAAACAGGTTGAGAACGTCTCCTCGGTACGCATTCGGTAACCGTGGTAATCGACCCCCGTCGTATTCGAGCGGCACTCGGCGACTAACGCTGAAAATAATTCACAAATCAAATTTCATACATCGAACTTGAATGAACAGTGAATCTATTCAGCTGCGTGTATACCAGTCTGTATCAGGTAGATTGATATAAAAAGAATAATCTGGGCTATAAGAATAAAATGAGGCTGATTATGACATCGCGTTTATTCTGCGTGCACAACTTATTAAGCACTGGGTCTAATCAGTTTCATGTCTTCGTCGAGTCTCGCGATGTCATCATCAAGTTTCGAATCCCTGCCGAGGGAGGATGGCTATAGGGCCTATACGGGAGGGGATGTTTCCGGTGAAACTTACGTTGACATTTAGGAAGCGGTTGATCCCATTGACCTTTTGATGTGCAGCGTAAAATTGAGTAGTTCGGCGTCAATTTCAGATTCATATTACATTTCAATCTGAAATCATTTAGAAATGTTATAATTTACACAACGACAGTCTATTTTGAAGTAATAACAGGCCTCGCATCGTGTTTACGATTACTAGGGTTATCCCCCACTCAAGAGGCAAAATATCTACCTAGAAATGGACATCTCATTTTCAAAGTTTTGAGTTAAACCTCAAAACCATAGTCCCGATGTAAAGACCAAATTGATATAAGGAGCTTATCCAACTCTTACTACTCTTACTAGAAATAATTATGTAAGAATGTTGCAGTAAATGAGAATGAATTTCACTTACATGACAGAAGTACCCGGTACTTGAGGTTTTTTCGACGCACTTGAAGGAATAATTGAACCATTTGGTAAAACTATTGGATCACATTTTCCCTGATTGGCGCGAGGTTTCTGAGTAGAGGGCGCCGCTGTTGTTGTAGTTGTTGAACTGGATTGATGGGTCGGTGCGACCGACTGTGTCGTTACTGTTTCGTTAACAGTCGGTTCACTAGCTATTGTTGTAGTATCCGTGACAACAGCCGGAATGGTTGTATCCGACACGGTCTCCGACGCGTCGGAAGTGCTCGTAGCGTTAGGATGTATCGTTGTCGTAGCAACGGTTTCGTTGACGGACGGATTGGATGGTTGAGCAGCAGTAAGTGGGGCGGAGCTTATTGTACTGGATGAGATGGAATGATTGACAGGTGATGACGGTGTAGGCGTGGTTAAGTCGTTCCCTTCTGTTACAACGGTTGAAGGCGCTGAAATAAAAATAGAAACCCAAAATATAACTGCAAACCAGCGATAACAGGTTTTCAACAGGCATGTACATACTTAGAAACAGTTAGTTACCTAATGATTAGAGGTAAGCTTTTTAAAATCGGATGGGCTTAAATACCAATATGTGGTTTGTGAAAATGTCTGATCTTGAAACTTAACCACAGACCGGGTACTGACTAGGCCCAAGACCTAGCGTACTGACTTAGACTTAGACCATTTTTAAATGGTTTTCAACCATGTCAACTTTAATCACTTAAATATCAACTGCTTGAATGTTACTTGTCACCAGGGACAGGTAGTTAGTTACCTAATTGTTGGTGGTAAGCTTTTTATAATCGGATGGGCTTTTACGTTGTGGTTTGTGAAAATATCCAATCGTGAAGACTACAGGGACAGGGGGGGGGGGGTAGTCTAGTACCTAGCCGTTGTTCCTGAAACAACGTCTAGGGCGAAAGTGCTCATATAAGGTTAATTTACTTCCCTCATTTTGAGGGACGAGGCTTTGAGCGTCTATTTCACCCCTTAAAACACCATCAACTTACCTCAAACTGACTGTTCTGTAATCAGATGGAAGTTAACTATTGATTGTGCATAAATTTGTAATCCTAAGTAGCTTTTGACGATCGTAGTAGCTCAAAACTTTTGACTAGTCGCCTCAAAAAACAGTTGAAGTGAAGCAACATAACAAATATGGCGGCTTTTCGTGGTGCACGATGGGAGTGTAAAATACGGATTCGAACTTAAACTTGGTGCCAATGCAGATATTATTCTTGTTTCAAATTATTCAGGTTAAAATTAACCAAAATTAATGCGTTTTATCAACAAAAAATAACATTTAGAGTAATTTCAGAGAGACATATTGAATTTTCACATTTATTAATTTAGTCCGTATTGGAAATCCCGATAGTGGCAATCAATTCAATTCAAATCAAATCAATAAATTATCCCGTTCGCGATTTAAATCATCAAAAAATTCATTATAAAACAAGTTTTCAAAGTCAACAAGGTAACTAATTTATTTATTTTAGTAGGCCTACAAAGGTTTGATTTGACACTAAAATCAGTTGTTGCATTGCAATTAACAGTTAGAGTTAACCTCTATATGATACTTCAGCGTCAGACGTTGTACGGAACCAGGGGCGGATCCAGACCGTATTAGCCGTATTGCCCAATACTGTCTAGAATTTTTAAGTGCCCTTCGAAATTTCACCGACAATATTTTTGACGGCATTATTTCAGCAACCGCTAATTCCGTGTCCGTAATCCGGGCATAATTATAAAATTAATCTGTATATACTGCTGCCGAGAAAGTGAGGAGAGATAATCATATTTGTAAAGCCTTTAATCATGATAAATTAAAAATGGCACTTTCCTTTTGCAAGGGGCACTCATGCTTTAGATGAGGGCACCTTGTCCTTGCCTTTTCAGGGAGGGCTAAAGGGGCACTCGTACTTTAGAAGAGGGCACTATACGTGGAAAATGTTGAAGAAAAGGGCACTTTTTTGCCTAATTTTTAAAATTTTAGGGGCACTTTTGGTTTGGAAGATGGCACACGACATGAGGATAAATGTGAAGACGAGGCAATTTTTGCCGATTGTTAACAATGAAGGGGCACTTAGCCGTATTCTGTATAATTGTTAAGGGGCACTTTTAAAGATGATAGGGGCACTAGGCGAAGTTGGTGACAACCATTCTTTCATTGGTTCGCCAGCTTCATTTTTTATCCGCATCTGTTGAAATCTTGTCTCGAATTCGTTTATTCTGGATTGCTCTGCTAGCCTCTAGAAGCCCTCTAAAAGCCTTTAAATGGTACCATATTTTCAAAATTTTCTGGGGGTGGACCCCCAGACCCCCTCTAAGGACTTCGCGCCTTCGGCGCTCGCATTGACCTGGATACTGGGTGTGCCCTAAGATCAGAAAGGTGCCCTTAAATTTCCTTCCAATACTGTCTACCCATCCCCCTGGATCCGCCCCTGGGAACCGTAACAACGACTGGTATTCAGACTAAGGGGGTGCCCAGGGACGGAGTAAAGATGACAGATGATGGGTGGTTAGAGGTGGAAGGCTGGAAGTTGCAGCTATAGTGATAAACCCCTATGAGAGCTAAGACTTACCCGACGATGATGTTTTCAATAAATCAACAATTGGTAAAATCGATACCAGCAAAAATAACATGATCACAAACATTTTTGTCTTTGACTGCTGCTGATGATGATGAGTGCCACTGACGAGGACAGCGCGAAAGAAGGAGGAAGATGATGATAACCTCATAGTTTCGTGTAGGTAGTGTTAACTATCTCTCTGTCTCTCTCTCTGATTGAGTTTCGGGCGATGGTTGATTTATCGTTACGCAATTAAACAACTCTCAACACGGTAAAAATGTACTAAATTCCTCCTCACGCACAGTGCTCGTTACGGCTCGAAAACATGTCATGCACCGTCGAGACTCAATACAATCTTAAATTTACTTTATTCACCAGGCCAACACTAGGGAAACTACGTTTATAAACAGGCCAACACTAGGGTAACTACGTTTATTAAACAGGCCAATACTAGGGTAACTACGTTTATTAAACAGGCCAACACTAGGGTTACTGCGGTTATTTATTAAATAGGCCAAGACTAGGGTAACTACGTTTATTAAACAGGCCAACACTAGGGTAACTACGTTTATCAAACAGGCCAACACTAGGGTAACTACGTTTATTGAACAGGCCAACACTAGGGTTACTGCGTTTATTAAACAGGCCAACACTAGGGTTTCTGCATTTATTCGCTAGGCCAACACTACGGTTACTACGTTTATTCACCAGGCCAACACTAGGATTTCTGCGTTTATTAAACAGGCCAACACTAGGGTTACTGCGTTTATTCGCCAGGCCAACACTAGGATTTCTGCGTTTATTCGCCAGGCCAACACTAGGGTTACTGCGTTTATTCGCCAGGCCAACACTAGGGTTTCTGCGTTTATTAATCAGGCTAACACAAGGGTTTCTGCGTTTATTTAACAGGCCAACACTAGGGTTACTACGTTTATTCATTTAATTAGTTAATTATTATACATTCGATCCTATAGTCTTAAACTGAAATTGTCTGTTCTTTTTATGTCATTTTTTTCAAATACTGTGAGATTGTGCTTTTCAGAAATACCGCACCGTTCTCGCTTCTAACATCACCTACATCATGTTGGTAAAACATATATATAAAACACGTGTTTATTTACATTCTATCTCTAATATTTTTCTCACTGCAGTTGGGCTGAATATTGCATGCTTTACATAAAACTGAACGCAGTCGATCACTTTATCGTAAGCGATAGATACCACAACTTTAAACATCATGAGCGATTATATACGGTATTCGAAACGTAACATCGATATAATTAGTGACAGCTGGAGAAATTGTCGAAGTGAATTGTTATCATGCTAATATGACAGGGAATGCTACCTGCAAATTTATCCACGCTACATACGTGAAATGGGTGTTTAACGTGTATGCGATGTTACCAGTCGCAATCATCGGAATAGTTCTGAATTCATTAACGATTCACGTTTTGTCGTCCTATAATTCAAACGTCCCGACATTCACTATTTTACGGATTCTAGCCGTCGTGGAGAATATTTTCCTGATCGTCTGGGCCGTAAACCGACCGATTCGATATCTGTACGAGTGGTGGCGATTGGGAGCGGGAATATTCGTGAGAGAGGACTACGAGATCGCAGCGTATTTGATCCATTTCATGGTAAATCCAACTGTTAAAATGACGAGGAACTGGATAACGGTAATGATAAGTATAGAACGGGCTGTGGCTATTGTTGCTCCGTTTCGGGCTCGGGTTTACGTGACGACCCGAGTTTGTAAAATAACCTGTACAGTAGTTATCATTGTTTGTGCATTAACGCAATGTACATGGCGTCAATACTATCAGTCGCTCATCTATAAGACAGTATTTTGTCCGATTGAGGAGGAAATCGTGATATCCGGTCCAATAAGCGTACCGCACGTAAACAAGAACTTCCCTGCGCTAATGCACATAGGTCTGATTAGCTTTTCGCCTTTTTTCATAATGGTTATTGCGAATATTATAATAATAAGATCGCTTTTAATTGCAACAAGAAATAGGAATGCAATTTCAACTAAAGATTCATCAGCTGCCGTACAACATCAAGCATCAATTTTAGCGTTTATGGCCGTCATGTCGTATTTGATTTTCGAAATCCCTTCAGGCCTTGAAAAGGCTTTGAGTAAGTTCATTCCAAAAAACAAACAGCCCCAACTTGCATCACTTGGACACCTTCTTACTTTTTCTAATTCGTGTATAAATTTTATTTTGTATTGCGTCTCGAGTAGGAAATTGAGGCGACAAGTTCGCGTCAAATTGAGATGCAAATGACCTTAAAGGTCGACCCCCAGGCGCGGATCCAGACTAACGCACATGCAGCACGTGCGGTAGTCGCAGTTTTCGAATGCCCTTGAAAAATTGTTGTTTCGGGAAAAAACCAAATAAAAGGGCACACAATTTTTGCGCCATGAAAAAATAATTGCTAGGACTAGAGCAAAATGTGAATGAAAATAAATTGTCCAAAATCAAAAAAGCCAATCTAAGGCATTTTCCTTTACTCAAAAGGGCACTATTCTAAAAGAAACATTATTGTTGCTCTATTAATCTTATCGAAAAAGGGCAAATTTTGCCAAAAATCTAAAAAAGGCACAAGCAAATTGAATGTGTAGTTAAATTAAGTGGCATGATACCAATAAATGGCACTCAAACTCGCTCGCTGGGCATTAATACTGGCCCTTTTCAAAGTTGGTGCCCTTTTTTCACTGTGCTGCAGTCACCGAATGGCCCTGGATCCGCGCCTGACCACAAGATGGTAACTGGACAAGCAGGACCCCGTGGTGAAGTTCTATTATCGATGTGTATATATGTATTTGTTTGTAAGTGCGTCTATATGTTTGCTAACTATTTGATAATTATCTGTTAGTCAACCGCATTAATTCTTGTAATTTTCTTAATCATTGTTTTGTTTTTGGGGGCTAAGCGACTTTATTTCTGGGGAGCAATGAAACAACAAATCCCGGTGATTCGAAATAACAAATTCTCGGTTGCGAGTCAATCACCACCCACAAAGGACCCAAAGTACATGGTGTGGTCTCCGTAGCCGGATTGAGACGAGATCTGTAACCCGGAGATCGAGTAGTCATTCTCACACGCTGATGTTATACGTATCTGATGCTTAGTACGTTTTTTCGTTATAAATTTTCCACAATTTCTAGGATCAAGATTATGTCGAATTCTAGCCATCCTTTCTCCGTGATTTCGGCAACGTCCATGCATCAAATGGAGCGCTCGAGTTGCGCTACTCATGGAAGGTAAACTATGTGAAAATGTATGAAAGTTTTACCAATTTTCCTCAACAAAGATAAACGTGTGTAAATTTATCATCGCAACTTAGTAATTCATTTTTCGATTCAAACATAATATATCATATCATATTCCGTTTATTATTGTTCTGAGATTCAATAGCCATATTACGGCATAGATAACTTCATTAACTTTACTACCTTTGGTAAATCTGATAGTGGAATTCATTAAACATAATTGGATTTTGCACCGAAAGCGGTTATTCTTCTGAAAACTTGTTGATTATGTCATTACGCTGTAAGTTAACCATCTCAGAGGTGTGTCCTTTCTCTCCCACTCGTAATGGTACTAACAACTTCGACGATCGTAAACGAATCAAACTGGTCGAGGGAAAATTCTACAGTTGAAAAAGATTGTCGATTGAACAAGCAAAACGTCAACATCGGAATTGTGTACGTTTACTGTTTACCCGTGATTTGGACGACGGGATTTTTCCTCAATGTTTGCACTTATTTTGTTCTCTTTCGTTTCGAATCGGAAGTTACCACGTATTACATTCTTCGTCTGCTGACAATAGCCGATAATCTGTTTCTATTGGCCGCTGCCGTTACAAGGTCTGGATCATATTTTAACGGATTGCTTAAGTTCGGCGACGACATTTACTATTTTGACAACAGTGATTTCATTGGTCCAGTTCTCCAACGCCATGGAGGTGCTGCAGTAGATATTTCCAAAATGATTAGAAATCTACTGACGATGCTGATCAGTTTAGAACGATTGACTGTCGTGTTCTTTCCCTTAAAATCTAGAATACTGTGCACTAAACGTAATTGTAACATAAGTTTATTGTTTATAGTTATTATAAGTCTCAGCACTCAAGGCTGGCATTATTTTAGTAGAGGTACTAAACAAACTAATGTCTTTTGCCCGTTTAGAGGAGTCCTGTGGGTTTTGGTGCGCCCTCCTGCCCGACTTTCAAAAACAATGGGTCTGATACACATATTAGGAATATTAGTACCATTTTTTGGTATAGCTCTTGCAAATATGATTCTAGTAATTTCATTGCGTCGGGCCTCTAAACGGCGCTCAAAGATCAGCACTCAAAAAATAAATAATGACAACCAAGCTGTTTTACTAGCGATTTCGGTTATAACAGCATTTTCGTTATTCGAGATGCCGATGGCCGTGCATAAGTTTCTAAATGTATTTTTCAAATTTCAAGGTTTTATCCCAAATCTTAATTTCTTCTATGTGGCGTCCCTGTTTGTCCAGGTTGACTCATCCGTCAATTTTATTGTTTATTGTTTTTCTAGTAAAAAGTTCCGATCGCTTGCGTTCAATGATTGTCACCGAAGTTAAATTGCGGATGTTAATTTCCAAACTTTTTCGATTCGCTGCCCGTCGGTCTTATCTGAGCTATAACGACTTAAAAACCGGCGCGGCCACTGGGTGATCTAATATAATTTGATGAAAAAGAGAGCCGGAGAGGTGCTTGAAAAACATCGAGACCACAGAAATACCGTGAAATGAAATTTATTCGATATGCTATCATTTATCGATTGTTTGGAAAGCCTGAACGCGTAAAAAGTGTAATAACATTTCTGAACCGAGCACCCGATAACTCCTTAGAGATGATGACCCTCTTCATTTAAAAGCCCCTTGGCAGATTCTGTCGTAGCATCCAGTATTTCGAATTGATCTCACCAGCTCATTAATTTGTAGTTCCTTCTCTTCATCGGCTGCCGACAAGGCCCAGATGGATACAAATACTCCATAAAGTGGAAAAATAAATTTGAACATGTTGCCTAGAAATAATCGTATTCAGTTAACTTTCAATCATGGTTCATTGATAGCAACATGATATTCATTGAAATCCGCAAATCAAAACTGATGCTTGTTTACGTATGGTTCTTAAGAATGAGCTTGAAAATTGAAAAATTATCATCTTGCGCCACGTATTGAATAATCCATCATTGTAGATATAGATATGTGTATAAGAAATGATTGATAGAGAGATTATTATTATTCTTACGTGTTTCGTAGAGCTTTCGTAGAGCTGTGTGTTTGAACCTCTCCTGTTGCTGCAGACAGTGCGTTATGATGTATGATATCGACACTCAATATAATATACCAAGTTTTTCGAACGATGGTAATTTGAACCCAATTTTAAGTGGCACAAATCGATCCATCAGTTTTATACAGTCATGATATTTATGTAGAATTTCAATAAGTAAAATGCATACGTTTCAAGCGCTTCGTTTTATAAAGCCACATTCGAACTTATGTTTCATTAGTAACCGGTGCTTAAAACAAGCATGTTACTGTACCGCCTCTAAGTCGAAAAGGAATATGAACTAATCTAAAATGGCATCGAGTGTTAATTAATCCATATGACCAAGTTAAATCGTAATCTGTCTATTGGTTCACGAGATAACATGTGCTGGGTATTAAAGAACTTTTTGTTGAATTGATGGTAGAATCTTGGTGACAAGCTGGTATTTTCTTCTAGTCTGAAGCTGAGGTCTGAGGTCGGCTAGGCTGTTATCTGTATTGTACTGAACAACGAGATTATCTCGCAGCATTTCGCATATGACTACTCTGTCAAACTAGGGTCAATCATTATAAATTTAGATTAGACTTTTTTTAATCGAAATTCTTTCCTCGTACTATCCACCAGACATTATAAACATCTCAGTTCAACGTCCATTTAACATCGATTACCATCCACGACAATAAGATATCATATTCCATTTTGATGATATTCATTTTCCATAATTTCATATCGAATGTTTGCAGTTTCAGTGTAAAAGTGGTTTCGAATTCCCATGACTAGGTGAGTCTGGGCGATCTATTTACATGGATCGATCACACTTCAACCAACTCTGTGAACCCTCACAGATAGATTCAGCTCGATCAGCCCGTTTTGTATCCCGATTTCTATTTATTCATTATATGTATTTTATCTGTTTAACTCAAACTGTATAATATGCATGCTTCATGATAGAATATATGATAGTATAGCATTAGATTTAAAGATCAATATCGATATCAACATTGCCGCTGCTGGTTTCATCTCCAATTCTCATCAATTTTGCTTGGCTATTTTATCCCGGGCCATTTTATCTCTTGCCATTTTATCATGGGCCATTTTTCCTGGCTACTCGTACGTGGAAGCGAGTAGCACCTGAGGCTTATCTATAATTCAGTATACGAACTCTCAGTAAGTCTGGCAATGTTGGATCAAACGTTGATATAAATCTGACATATATTCATATTGCCAGGATAAATACGATTTTAGTGAAAATCAAATCAGATTTGCCAGGGGATATTTTAATCTAAGAAATCCCGCGTTATCGGGGGAGACCCTTATTCTCCATATTGCGTGTGTTCCGCGTGTAACATGCCTTCATGCATAGTAACAACATTTTAATACAAGATACCGTTATAGCTAGTTCGTAGATATATGTTTTCCGTTTCAAATCGCCAATCGACTATTTATTTTGCGGATTGTATAATTTGTTATACCATTTATTTAACGCTTTTACGGCACGTAAGTTTCCTCAATGTTTCATAAAACTGTCTATTAACGACGCAATACAATATGAAATTTACGCATGAATCGATATCGCTGGTGACGTACGCAATGTCCATCGCTAACTCCCAGATTATTGCATTCGGCAAAGCGTATGAACGTACCTTAGAAAATGTTGCCGGGATTTCTAAAACGAGAAACGTTATACTCATCGAAATAACCATTCGAGTCGCCTTAGAATCTCCTTTCAATGTTTGTTGCTGGGCGCCTAATTTTTTTCGTTGTCTAAATTTCACGTACAATGTTACGATAAGGGCCGTATTGACAACGAGAATTATTGCGCAAGGAAGTATCAATCTAAAAACTGGATCTAATAGTTTATTGCATAACAGATATATTTTTGGATATTTGAATACGAGCCGATTATTCGGGCCATGGCAAGGATCTATATAATCTTCTATCTTAAGGGTGAATGGGAAATATATAGGCCAGATGAAGAACAGAACGGTAGCCCCGGCGATTATACGATTCATGCGTTTTTTCGTCCACCATTGACTGGCTTTTAGCGGGTACAAAATCGTCAAGAAACGTTCGGTCTGAATGAGAACCGTCAACCAGTTGCGCTGAAACATGAACGCTATGCGTATTATGTAAGTTCCGTACGCGAACATTCCCGGATAGATGTTGAAAGGGTCGATGAAAACTTTATCGCCGTAATTTATGTAAAATAACAAATACCTCAAAGTATCAGCCAGAAAATGACCGATCAGATAACCAATATCGGCCAAAGCGAGACATTTTAACAAGTGTATAGAAGGGTGAGATGATTTCAACTCGGTAAACACAGCTACTATTAATGAGTTCATCACCCATCCGGCGACCATAATCGGTGTTAGAATGAATATATTGATATAGAAACGACCGGACCATTCGTCGTACTGCATGGAGCAAGCCTCATCACGGCTTACGTTACGTAAGGAGGCCATCAACTCTTCGTCACAAACACTACGAACATTTCATAACGGGTTACAAGCTGCACCACTCTAGCGGTTATGATTTTGATGCTGTTCTCATCCATCGTGTCGTTTGGACGCTTGTTTTCTATCTGATGTCATGTCTGAATTGGCTAGGAAGCATCCAACACCGGTTTAAACAGATCGATAAACTCACCGTCGTATAATAACAGATGATTACACTGAAAATCCGCGGGTAGATTCCTCATCATGATAGTCAGTCTTATATATTCGATATTCCAAACTATTTGCCCACGGGCGCCTAGGTGATTTTTGCAAAAGATGAATTTACGTACGTCAGTGTATGATGTAGGGAGATTCTAAAATTATTCAAAATCTCAAGGTGTTAAAATGGTTTCTTTAGAAATGACAGAAACTACGGCCGTAGGAACATTGAACATCTTAGAACATTCGCCATTGATTGCGGGTTTTATTTTTGAGCATTAAAGCAGTGGATATTCATTTTATTTAGTTACTGTCAGTTTTCTATCAAGTTTGTTTGATACATATGCTGAATGTATATATAGGCAGGCCTATGTCGTCGGGTCCCGTGTTTACTCCACTGGAACAACAAAGGCTCGAATGTAAACCAATTTTGCCGATAGTATTCTGATCCAGAAAACCGTCAAAACACTGAATATGAAATATGAAAATGACTTTACGATAGGCTTTCATGCAGTCGCATACACCTCGAGTGGTAGTCAGTTTAGTTTCACGATCGGATATTTTCACAAAACCGATAAAAAGCTGTTTTTAAATTTGAATAGCTGCTTGGCGCTGGCGCTAACCGTTCACAAACCGATTTCAAACAAATGCGCCTTTAGACCGGTTACCGGTCTCTAATCTTCAATGGGACAGGTAACCAGTCTACAAAATAGCCGTATCCGTAAATTAGGGTTAGTGTGTGCCGAGGATTAAAAATCACGTGACCAGTACAAAATGGTGGACGTTCAACAACTCCTTCCTGTCGTCGTCGTCGTAAAACTACTTCAGCAGAGGCAAAATAGTGAAAGTTGAAGTGATAATGGCTGCGCTGAATGTTTGGACGGATCGGCAACGACTGTTAGCGTTACCTACGAGACAGGTGAGTAGACATATCAACAGCACTGACTTCATTAAACTGTTCTTCAATCAAACCCGGCATTACAAAAACAAGGCTGTCTGACCTGTCAAAAAAAAAGATGTAAGTCGGAGTCGCCTCGCTCGGATGAAGCTGCAGAGAGCGAGGCAGGAGAACACAGGTTCTACACTAACAGTTACCTACTAGGCTAGCAGTACGCTTAGCCCTACACCGATCACTTTGGAACTGGATATTTTACCCAATAAAGCATTATTCTAAGTAAGTTAAGTAGGCCAAAAAATTCCCAGCTGCAGCCCTCCTCAGTTTCTGTTGGCGTTAGCGCCGTTAAAAGAAATTGCTAAATCCTCGCATCCATGTCACTGCAATAGTATTGCCGGTATCCATTGGTCTGATAGAACAATGTGTTGAGGTTGCGGCCAGAACCGAGTCCTGTTTCACAAGGTACTGGGTTTGCTGTCACCTCGAATGGCTGGTATCATTTTTCGGTCATCCTTATTAGGCCAAATAAAAAAAATTAGTTGTTTATCGTCCTTTTTTTCAAAAAGCTTGGGTCGGCCGGGCGGTTTTTTTTTATTTTTTATTTTAGATCGAGTGTTGTAAATGATATACGGTTGATAAAATAAAGCATGTTTTCCATCGACTGGAAGTGTGGCGCCACAAGCAATACAAATACAATTCAATTCATAGAATTTTATTAACTTAGATTTTAAAATCGCTCTAAATATGCTCCACAACCGGAAATCCACACTGTGTACGCTCCATAACCGAATATTGACTTCAATTTGTTATTCAGTGAACGTACTTCGTCGATCGATAAATCGTTTTGTTTGCTGCTATACTGTCCTACAATCGACATGAAACGGTAGCTATGGCAAATATTTTCGATTGGAACCAAAATAGAACACGATAAAAAAAAAAAGATTGGGTCGGGTATTTTTCGTAGGGTCAGGCGGGGACGATAAACAACTAATTTTTTTTATTTGGCCTTACCGAGATGACGTATTTTACCGAGATCAACCGAGATGACATGAAATATAACATATTTATTTATTCCTTATCGATTTTTACAATTGAAATCATATTATATCAGTGATAAATGCCTGCTGGAGTCAAATTTTACATATTTTGTCGGATATTTTTGTAGAAAAATAACTTTTAACTTAATGATATCGTCGATCAATCAAATTCAATTAAGTTTTATTGCTAACCGAGATTACGTATTTGAAGTCAAAATTTTTTTTACAAAATATCCCGAAAAATATGTAAAATATGACTCTAGAAGGTATTTATTACTGATATAACATAATTTCAAGTTTTAAAATGGATAAGGAATAAATAAATATGTTATATTTCATGTCATCTCGGTTGATCTCGGTTCATGTCGGTAAATTACGTCATCTCGGTTATAAGGAGGACCCATCATTTTTTGGTATTTTTAAATCACATTTCAGAGACGTTTGAGGCATTTGAAGAATATATCGGCGCGGAATTTAGTTTTAAGCGGAACGAATATCACCGATGTTTCCGAGATCATTTCATATTTCACGCTGCATCTCGATGAAAAATCAAAAGGTAAAAATTTCACGCAAGGTTTCAGAAGCTTCTGTGCGGAGGAAAATGTTGGGTCGCATGGCATGGTTTTATAGAGCGCTACCGTTCTGTGTTTTAATAGGGGGCTCCAGTTAAAGTTAGTACAATAAAGGCCTATAAAACCATGCCTTTAAATATAGATTGATTCGTCAAATTCAAAGCCATGAACGCGTTATTTGTGTGCCGAAGTTTATGGTTTCCTTAGTGCATACAGCTTTGCCTGAAAAGATTGCCAAATTTGTTGAGAAAATATTGAAAAAGACGATTTTAGTGACTACAGAGATTTCTTGGCAAATTTGAGCATGCAAAATGGTTTATACTTGTCAGCATTAAAAACTGAAAGTAATCAATAGCAATCAAAAACTGATGGGGCACTTCTTCAGAAGTTAATGTGTATTAAAGAATGATGACATAGTGACAATTAAAATTGCATTGTAATCATGGTATCAGCAGTTAACTCAGGTTCATCCATCGTTTCATCGTTGAACTGCTGTAGATTACATTATAATATTCATTCCGCTGTTACTTTGTAGAATTCTATAGAAGTGAATCGATCAAAGGATCAATGGTAAAAATCATTTATTTTCTCAATCATCTGTGCCTGATAGCGTGAACCCGGTATATAACATATTCCGTGTGTTCACTATATTTTCAGAATCCTACTTGGCGTAGCTTTGATTTATGTCACATTCTCGATGGATCGTTCGTAGGTTTAACTTGTATCCTTTGAAACCGCTGAAACAGGGTCCCTACAACTCCTTGATTCCTTGAAAACTCAGCGTTCTAAACCATAAATATTTTCGAGGTCCTTGAATATCCTTGAATTTTGAGAAATTGGCAATTAGAAAATTTTTAGGTTTTCAAAGCCTCAAATTCAGGCGTAGTCAGGCCTACACACAGATTCCACCCAATTAAATGGTTTACTTAGATAATTAATACTTAACAATAATTGTTATATGAAAGTGATGCATACACCCCTCTTAATTTGAAATTTTCTCCTTGAAAACCCCTTGAAAATTCCTTTAATTCTGGAATGACTGATACGTAGGGACCCTGTGAAAATATTGTCTCCAAAATAATGAAACGACTATAGCCTATATTCAGTCGAGCGATCGTTTTCATTTATCTCCCGTTTTCTTAACACAATTTGAAACAGCGTTCGTTATTCGTGTTTGGGCCGGACCGGAGAAGCTTTTAAAATTAGTTCTAGAATGGTCTGTCGACCTCACCGGGCTGGTTTTACTAGGCAATCAGGTAATCAATTGATCTTGAATTTAATACGTGCACCAGGGCTGCTGAAAAGAGATAGATGTGTTTAAACAGAAATCGAAACCTCCTTTAAGACTATCAGTTAACCCTTTCAGTGCTGACTAATTAATACCCTATAGTGCTGGAGAAAATTTGAAAATTCTAAATTCTAGTATTTCACTATGTTTGACACTTGCTGCCATTTTTCAATAGAGATAATTACAAATTACTAATTACATCAATACACCGCAGTGCGGTGTACTAGCAAAATCCATCACTGATTTATACACCGCACTGCGGTGTAGACGCACTGAAAGGGTTAAGGGATGGAGAATGAATAGGGAACATTGCTGCAGAGAGAATCCTACAATAATAACAAAAGAACAGTCTGAAAATGCAACTGAAGCCAATGTAGTTTATTCAGCGTTTCAACTATATCCTAATAGTCATCTTCAGGAATAAGGAATAGAAAACATTGCTGTTTTGGTGCGAATATCACAATGAGTATTTTTCCAACGTTTTCTAGTTGCAGCTCGACAGTATAAAACATAAACAGAATTCACTTATATTCGGCTTGTTCGATAGTTGGTTCGGATGTCCAGAATCGGAGGTACGTCCGTACAATGCATCGAGCTGTCTTCTTTTTGAATCATCGAAACGACTCGAAATCAGTTCAGATTATACTGAAAAAAATGTTTTTCAGATGAATTTATTGGCGGAAGATCGTCAGATTTTTCCCGTTGAAGCGAATCTAGTCAGAAATTCTTACGACACTAATTCATTATCGAGGTATAACTCACTACTCTCTCAATCGGATCCCCATAAAAACACTCAAATCAGTGTATTCAATTATTGTTATTCTTATTATTATTATTGTTATTGTTATTCTTTTTCCGATTTCTTTCTTTGTTATTTAGGATAATGACGGTGCTTATTGTTATTGTTATTCTTTTTCCGATTTCTTTCTTCGCCGTTATTTAGGATAATGACGGTGCTCAGAGCTGTTAAGCAAACGCAATCTTCCATAAATAAGACGAAATCTTCGATCGAAGATCACCTTTTACTGTCTCAAACTCGGTCTAGAAAGGTAAATTACTTGTAGCCGTTCAATTTAACGCTGAAAATGAAAAACAAGCAAGAAACATATAAGAAAAACTGATGCTTGTTTTGGCAAGAGCGCAAAAACTACCTAACATGATTTTACTGGAGATATTTACGTTTCTAGTTAGCTGTGCAAGAGATGTCCGACCTTCGCGTGAACAACGCACGTAAAGAATTAGACTGGCAAACTGCCAAGTTACAACAAGAGAAAGCTTTGCATGATCAACATTTATCGGCCAATCATCAAAGGAGTAAGTACGCTTGAAGTCCGCTAAAAAGCCACGGCTGGGACCAAGAAAAATATGCGTTATGATGAATGGTATTTCATAGTATCGAGTTAATTTTGGCATCAATTTGTTCTCATAAAAATGTTGGTGTTAAAGTGAACATTGAGTGTTAAATCTAACTTCATAAACTATTCATTTTCTGGGAGTTTACATTTCGGGGTTTGTTATCGAATGAAGTATTCGTGGTGGTCACACGAATGTAATTTTTTCTTGTATGTTTCTTGTTTACAGATATCGGATTACGCAATAAACACGAAACGTTGGTAAAAGACGAATTTCGTCTGCACGAAAAAATGAAACATTCCTCGCAATTACGTCAAGAATTCATCCACGCGAACACGCAACTATTCCTGCGACAGAAACAACTCATTTCCGAACTGGCTTTAATTTATCCGATCGAAGAAGTTTCCGAAAACAAGTTCACGATCTGCGGCGTTCATTTGCCGAACTCGGAGGATTTCCAGGGTGCGTTCATCGTTGAGAACCAGGGTTGATAATTTTCCGCCGTGCGGCGGATTTTCGCCTTTTCAATCAATTTTTATCATTTCTCAGATTGATGCAAATCCGTTGAAAAAAATGTGGGGTGGGGTGGTGAGGATAATGGCATCTTAAGGATAGATTGGTATGACCATAAAAGCGTTTCCCGATCTATTTTTAAATGCGATCATTTTTAGCCCACTTGGGACTTTAGACGGAATCCAGTTATTTTGGGAAGTTTTGAAGACGCTTCAAGGTAATGTCTTGATATTTGGGTTACACATGTATCTACCCTAGACACATCTTCAGCCCAAAAACTGGCCCTGTCAGATTCAAGATGGCCGACTGGCAGCCATTGTAGTTCGCCAAAATCAGCACTTTTTACACATTTTTGAACTTTTTGAGGGAAATTTTGAAGACGCTTTGAATCAATTACCTTGATCTTTCGGATATATGTGAATTCCCCCAGGGCCCATCAGCATAACAAAAATTGGGTCGATCGGACTCAAGATGGCCGTCCTATGACCTTTTTAGTGCCCAAAAATGTGAATTTTGGCCCAAATTCTGAGTCCTGTAGCTTCCTACTGGTTTATCATTTCTCATTGCAATTTGTGATGGGTATTCTTTGGAAAGGGATGTTTTATACCTGAGACAGGTATTTTTCATCAGCCAATTATGACGCAATTGGCGGCCATCTTGGTGTCAGCAGTACTCATTCGTAAGTGGGAAAAAGTTTTTCCACATTATATTGATACCTAAGCGTATTTTGTTACCACAATCATTTAGAAAGTTGTAGCTCATAACGTGTTCTATGATTGTGGTGAGTTTCAAGGTCATTGGTTTTTGTATATGGCCACCGGGGGGCGTTGAATAATGCAATATCTTAGTATTTCTATATTATATTCGTATCAATGCATATTTTGTAACCACAATCAATTGCAAAGTTGTAGCTCATGACATCATCTATGATTGTGGCAAGTTTTAAGGCCATAAGTTATTCTATATGGTCACCAGGGGGCGTTGAATAGTAGAATAACTTAGTATTTCCTTATTATATTGGTACCTAGGCATATTTTGTTACCATGATCAATTACAAAGTAATAGTTCGTGACATGTTCTATGTGGTGAGTTTCAAGGTCATTGGGTTTTGAATCACCAGGGGGCGTTGAATAGTAGAATAACTTAGTATTTCCATATTAAAGTGGTAACGAGGCATATTTTGTTATCACAATCAATTACAAAATCGTAGCTGCTGACATGTTCTATGATAGTGGTGAGTTTCAAGGTCATTGGATTCTGTATATGGTCACCAGGGGGCGTTGAATATTGAAATTGTTAGATTGTTGAGCATTTGGAACCACTTCCCAAGTGGGCATGGTGTCCCTGGACCCCTAGTTGTTGACTAAGTTTTATCTATCCGTTGCCCGACCGTGTGTCTGTGGATATATGTTTCTACATTATTGATTTTTTTACCGAGTGTTGCTCGCGTGTAGTGCTGAAAAATGGCTTTTGCGGCCCGTAATGTGCCGCCGCCTACATTGTTTTTCTTATGCAAATGGATAGATGATGAGCATCTTGACTCATCTTGGAACTAGCAGTGTGTTAACAGTAAAACATCAGACGATGTTGTTTGATTCTCTTGAGTGAAATTTTAACGATAAAACTGCTGATAAACGACGATCTGAGACGATGTGAAAAATCAAAATTTTCTGGGGGTGGACCCCAAGACCCCCGTCATTACTTCGCGCCTTCGGCTATGGCATTCGTTATTTCTGAGTTATTAAGTGATTTAAAATTTTCTGCCTTTTTAATGATGCCCTGTTATCTTCCTTGAGAACTGAGCTGTTAATAAATACTGGTATAGAATTTGGAGGGTTAAGAATAAAATGACTCTGAATACTACTTTCAAAATAACATTTTTTACTATCACTTACCTGACCGCAGTACTCTGAAATGTATCTTTTGAGTTTGGCAAATGCCAAGAGCAAATGCGGACCTGGCCTGATTGTACGGTCAAAACAAAGACACTGAAAAACGTGTTTCTATTTTAGGTCACGATGAAATCCGCATAGCGGTTGCGCTCGGTTACACGTGCCACCTGGTGTTGATGATCAGTCAGGTGTTGGACGTACCGCTGCGATACTCGATGGAACATTTGGCGTCGAGATCGAAAATCAGAGATCATATTCACGATAAACTCGCCGATAAAGACCGAGAGTAAGTTATCAATACTCGGTTACCGTTGTTAGGACAGAAGAATTTAGTGTGTGACGTTAAAGCACGGACACATACCGGGGAATACTTGAGAATTTATTTCTATATGGAATTCCGACACTTTGTGTTTAGTTTATCATAAGCTATTGGGTTCGAATCCCACTATAACCATAACCATTTGTGTGTAGCAGAGTCAGGGGCTGACTCGGTGCTAATGGGTTAAGCGTTTCACACAAGTGGACTGCAGCTCTAGTTTTAGGCATTACCAGTTTCAGTCTTACTTACCAGTGACAGTAACGGGAAATTCAAGCTGATTTCATCTATATATTTTCAGTTTTCCCTTGTACAGTAAAGGAAAGGAAAAATTCCAGTTTAATTACGCTGTATATCTGTTAAATAAAAACATCGCGCAAGTAAGTTAGATCCTCACCACAGGTGGCTGTAGAGCATTTCAAGTTGAATACGCGTTGAAATTTTGTCTCGTTTTTAGTTGCGGAACTATTGCGGTCTGGGGACGCACGACCTTCGTTTGACCTTGCAGAATGTGAAAAGCCTTTTGGAATTACGACTGGGAGTAAAATTGTAAGTATGAATTCAACCAGGGTCCAGCTGCGGCGAGGGAGGTTCGCTTATAGTCAAAGTTACTTGGCTTTCTGTGCTTTAATTTCCTTAACATTTCAGTAAAAATCTAAGGCCAGGTTCAGACAGGGTGTTTGTAATGTGCTGTACATATTTCAGTAGACCAGGCTGCAGCTTGGTGACATTTTTAGCTCCCCCGTCCACTATCACCTTGTTTCATGAACTTGTCCTTGTTTCATATCCCTCAAATTGATATCCAAACCCCCTCCCCTGTTGAATCTAACCCCTTCCCCTCCCTCAGTCCCCCTATTGAACTGATTCGCTGTCGTTTATTTATTTCTAGTGATCAGTACCGAGCTACGGTTATGAGTTTGAATCCATCGACTAACAACGTCTCGCCGGGTACGTCACCTCACAACGAGGCCGCCGATCGGCCTCGCATTCGCGGCAACAGTTCATTCGAAGAGATCCTATTCCAGGAGGCGGGACGTAAAAAAACCATTTCCGAGAAATCGTCGGATTTACCGCCAGCTGCTGAAACGATTCCGGAAACGACGACGACGGCGCCACCTACACCGCCGGCAGACGGACGTCGAGAGATTCCGCGTCCGGTGGCAATAGATGGCGATAGTAGTCGCGATAGTAGCGTAGATCATAAAGAACGCGAAATGGAAGAATATTACGAAACGCTCGTTAGACGTTTAACGATTAACGAGACGACAGACGGAATAACGACGAGTCACGTGACTAATCAATCTAACGACCATGACGACGACTTTAATAACTGTGATAATTTACCGACGAACTCGAATGGGAATAGTTTTAAAACGTGGAATAACGGCGCGAAAATGGCGACCGTGGCTGAAACGCAACAACCGACGACGACGACGCTGAACGAGTTCGAGGTCAGTACGAAATTGTTTAAATGTAATACGGACGATTTCAGGATGATGGAGCCACCCTCTTCCTCCTCCGCGACTGAGCAACAACAACAGGAGGACGACGATGCTGAAATCTGTGATCGGACATCTTTAAGCAGCATCCAAAGCGATGAATCGTGTCACAGTTTCGACGGGTTGCTAAGCGGTCTCCGCGACGACGAGGACAATAAAGATATACAGCTACGCACGGCGTTGTTATCGCAGAAAGCGCGGGGTAGCTTCCGATTGGCTAATAGCAGCGGCGTTACCGTAGAAACGAGTGGTCATAATACAACAGATAATAATAGTTCAGCTAGTTGAATAGAAATTGACCAATCAGCGTTCCCGATTTATTTGGATTGCTGCGATTGGATCATTCAAATTATGTGATTATGATGACATCGTTATATCAAATTCCAACATTTATTGATTTTGCATATTTAAATAAAATTATATTGATTATGTGTTGTTGTGTTACTGTCGTCGTCAGTCGAGTCTTCCTTAGGAGTTGATGGTGGGTTTATTAAACAGGCCAACACTAGGGTTTCTGTGTTTATTCTCCGGCCAACACTAGGGTTTCTGCATTTATTAAACAGGCCAACACTAGGTCAGAAAGTGTCTCCAGTTAATCCCAAAATAAGACGACACATAATATATAGTAAAACATAATTAGATTTTTATTGAAACGCAATAAAATAGCTAGACATCATTACTCACACATTCAGAGAAATAAATCTACGAAACATTGTAAATTGTAATCTATCAGTCTCAGATAAAACCAAATACAGTCGAATCTGCTAAATTTGGATCAACAAAATTCATCCGGTTTACGGGAAATCCAGATTCAAAGTCATTTTCTTGTATATTAATGAACAAATGGACTGTAATTGATGTCTGGATTAGACCAAAACCCGGATTAAGCGGTTTTTGGCGGTATGTTCTTGTGCAAATCAGGTTTATGTCTTGTTGCGAACACGGGCATTAAACAGAAGAGGTTTTTTTAACGCACCACTGAGACTAATCGAAATAATAGTAAGTTACTAATGACATTATTCAACAAATGAAACAATGATGAGTTTGTTTGGTACCCGGTCTCAATATCCCAGCACTCGCGATATCCCAGCACTCGATTTCCTAACTGTGTATACAACATCAATTTTAACGTGCCAGATTATTGATTGTATGACGACCTTGAGAAACTCGCAGCGAGTGATGTTGTTTCCAATCTTACTTTGTTCGATTGATCGATTTATTTAAAAACAGCTGCTCTCCGACGTACGAAACCTATGTATTGTAAACCGGACAATGACGAGACGCTAACCATCTCGTGGTGGATGTCGTTAAGTAGCCTCCTGCAGTAATAAGTTCATGGCGGTGTTCATATCGTTGTGAGTCATCGTTAAAGCGTTCAGAACGCTATCACGCGGGAATCCCATATCGACTAATAATTGTACCTACGATAAAATAACATTGTTCCATCAACTGGAATATTCCCGAAAGCAGCAAGAAGAGGGCTGTCTGTTCCCCCTATGACATTATCAATTATCTATAAACCTTATTAGAAGAGGGTTGTCTAGTCCCCCTATGACATCAATTATATAGACCATGCCAGAAGAGGGCTGTCTCAGTGAAGTCCCCCTATGACGTCATCAATTATCTATAAACCTTATCAGAAGAGGGTTGTCTAGACCCCCTATGACATCATCAATTATATAGACTATACCAGAAGAGGGCTGTCTCGGTGAAGTCCCCCTATGACGTCATCAATTGAAGTGAAAAGTCTGAACTTACTGCATGTTCTGGTGGAGGGGGCGAAGGCTGCTCTTCATTCTGATGTCCAAATAAACCTATTCCATTGTTCTACAAATCAGAAAGAAAACAAATCAAATTCATAAAGAGGTTCGCCTAGGAACAGCGGTTCACCTAAAATCAGAGGTTCACCTAGAACCAGCAGTCGCAGGGAACGTATAAAAGTTCTTCAACCGGACCGGCGTGCTCGTCCGCTAAAAAGTCGTTTGGACGTGGGCCTCATGTGGCCAGCTAAACGAACTAGGGACCCAGAGCACCATGCCCACTTGGTGAAATGCTTGAAAATCTGACAAATCAATACTCAACGCCCTCTAGTGAACAAATACAGTAATCAATGACCTTTTAGACATTCTACACACGAAGACTGATAAAACTAAGATGGCCGCCAATTGCGTAAAAATTGACTGATCGAAAAACCCATCTGAGGTCTTGGGATGCCTACCCCAAGTTAGAGGTAACAGAAAATAGAAAATAAGTGATAATCACATAGTCATATAAAACATGTGGTAAATTTGATACAATAAATAAATACATGAGAATCTTTAGTTTTATTATCTAAGGTTTCATATTGTACGTTTTATTAAAAAGACGATCATTAAGATAATACCAGAAATAATAAAAGCATTATCATAACGACCAACTTTTTAATAAACGGAACAACATCAAAACAAACGGTTATATCCGGAATATAAAGCACTAATCTAAGGATCAGCAAGACCCCCACGAGTTTAATGAAAAACATCTCAAATTATTAGAAAAATTGTATTCTACGACGAAGATTTATGGATTCGAAAGTGAATATAACATGGAAGATTTCGACAGTCTCGGTACCTTCTGTGAGTAGAGACAGAACTCATTCTGCTACGTACTTCTTACCACGTGAACAGTAAAAACAGTAAGTTGATTTTACAACCTTGTTCTCATTTTCAGATACTGGTTTTTACTTAACCGCAGTAAGAGACAGAGTCTACTGTATTTCACGAACTCTTACTCGCTATTTGACACCATCTCGAGGCAGGGTTCATAGTGTCCCTGACCAATCTCATTAAATGACTTTCAAGGACTTTTTTAACTTCGATTCGAAGGCTTATATATAATCGACAGGAATCCTGAAATCTACACTTTCCAGGCATTTTTTTATAATAAGTAGATTTTAAGAGCTGTTACAGTGAACTTGGATCTGCAGATGATAACTAATAACTGATGCCATTCACAGACAATGACAATGATTTTAGGATTTCATAGCACATTCAAGGCCTTGAATTGATCCATTCCCGTTTCAAAACTGTTCAGGACCTTCAAGGAACCCAACTCAAGGTAGAATTTACTAAGAAACAAAATGATATTTTCTCGAGCATTTTTTTTCCAGATCGAAATCACCATGAAATATTTGATGTTGATCGCTTTAATCGCCAGCGTGGTCGTCATGACGATGTGCGCCGAGGAGGAGGGGTTAGGCGCCGAAATGAAACGACATCCTCGACACAAACCGCGCTGGTTAATGACGTTCGACGAACGAGTCGCTGCTGATATCGATTGGGTCGTGTATCACCTCGGCGAAACGCATGATATTGAAAATCTGGCCAAAGACGATCCAGTGAAAGAAGCGCTTACAGCTTTACAGACCAAGGTCGACGAACTACTGGCCTAGAAGCTGAATATATTTTGAAATAATTCATTTTAAAAGAAAATCAATTCGTATTTTCTAAAATTCTAAAACGAATCTTTCATCAATCTGTAGTGTCAGGTCGCTATGACAATTGTACTCATTTTTGGCATTAATTTAAAATAAAATATAGCGCCTTCGAATTTACCCTTCCGGATTATTTTTACAGGCATTCTACAATGTTCTACATTCTACATGTTAACGATATCCCCGATTCTAAACTCGCTCACATGTGGTTCAAACTCATGTGAAAATATTTGCATGCTTTAATGCAACTAAGTACTGTAGGATAGTTTCTGGGCTCAAGATGTGACTAGGGCAGATACCTGTACAAACCAAATATCAAGACGATACATTGAAGCGTCTTCAAAACTCTCCATAATAACTGGATTACCTATTGTGTTAAATAAACTTGACTTGACACACAGAATGTATACACAGATATATTTCAAACACCTGACAAAGCAAAATTCTAGAAGTCTAGGGGTAAAACAGACACAATTTTCCGAGGTGCTGAAGGTTTAATCTTGTTTTACGAAGTTGGGCCCAGGGGGCCGGTTGCATAGTCATGGCTTAGACTTAAGACCAGTGTAAGACCAACTTAGTTCTATAGTCGATCTAACAACTTAAGACCAGTCTTAAGATTTAAGACCACTTTTGGACTTAAGTCACGACTGTGCAACTGGCCCCAGGAACTATTACACTATGCGTTACACACTGTCGACTGGAATATTTCTACTCACATGTACAACACGACCGCGGTTTCTATATTCTCGCGCTCGTTGTAACGTCAACTGTTGTTCTAGATGTTCCATTTGTTGCTGGCGTTGAATTTCTAGCGTAGCTCCCATCGGTACCGGATTAGAGGGCGCCGGCGACGATAACAATTTGCCGATGGTTTTCGAAGCGACTCGAGCGAGACACATCGGAACGCGTAACCAATGCTGAATCTTTAGGAAATTCACTCTATACAATAAACCAGACACCTACAAATAAATGAACTTCCGTCAAAATATTGGTAATTTTACTTTCATCTGCAAGTTAACAACTAGCTGTTCAAACCAGATTTCCCAGGACATACATAACGCTTAAAATTGCGTACTTTTGAAAATGAGCAATATTTTGCAATACGGCTTTAATGAATGACCTTTTTAACATGCTAGCTGTGATATTAAATATTTCGTAGTTCCGGTCGTGCCACTTTTGTCCCACCCACTGCGCCAGTTAATTCATAACTGATGGTCTTTCCACTTTTTAATGTTGCAATAATAACACGATTCCACAATTAGTTACTTACAATTCCACAAATTCCAACAAGTATCGACTCTGTAGAAGTGCTAGTGATCTGTAACGAAACAATAAGATATAGGCTGTAGATACCAGCTACAGCAATAAACGAATCAATATCCCGCGCAAGAATCACTTTATTTTACCTGTAAACCTAATATATACATGAAGGATTTCCCAGTAACGGGAATTCCCCAAATGTGCGTCATAGCAACTCGCGGCATATCACAGAAAAATGGTACAAACATCGGGAACAATAAACCATACCTGGAAAAAATCATTACAAATTACTGAGCTTAGAAACATTAAGTGTCACTACCTAGAGACTAATATTTCAATGTCGCAAGTGAAAACCAGAATGATGTATCAAGTAGGATTCAATTGGATTTGATTGAAAGCTTTTTGATTATGTGAGTTTGAGTGTAGATCGAATACTTACGGTCCTGATGGTAAAGTATCTATATTTATAACATCTCTGAATCGATATAAAACTGCTAACGATGATAATTCTAACACTGTAGATACTGTACAAGTCGCCAATAAATATGACTGAAATCACAACAAAATAAACAAATTACAACTTCTGAAAACTGCATATCGACCCGAAGACAGACTGCAGAATGCTGTTCAGTTATCATAATAATAATAATAATAATAATAATAATAATAATGTCACATTTATATAGCGCCTGTTTCACTAATAATAATGTTCACCAGCGCTTTGTATGGTAGTGGTGCTGAATTCAGAGAGCATAGGCTTTGCAGAAAAGCGAATGTTTTACTCTCTGTTTGAAAGTGTTGATTTCAGTTATATTCCGTATATTCGCGTCGAGAGAGTTCCACAGAGTTGGAGCAATACATTGGAAGCTACGTCCACCAAATGTTTTAAGACGGTAGCGATACGTCGTTAGAAGATTGCAAGAACTGGATCTAAGTGAACGTGCCGGTACATATGGAATGAGCAGTTCATGAGTTGTTCGTTTATCTTATCATGGAGTAACACCCTTCATCTAGTTCTCGGATCCATCTCTCGGTTACGACTAAGTTTGTTTCCTGACTTGCAAACCGGAAAATGAAACATAGTCACACTTTATATGGCAAAATGCTGTAAGTTATCGTTGCGATGCTGCATATATGTTAAATCATGGAGTTATACCCTTCCTCTAGCTCTTGGTTGCATCTTTTCACATGGGCTCGTTTCAGAGTTGTAGGTAATGTAAAAACGATAATCTGTTAATCCAATATATATATTATCAATGTTAATCCATAGCATTTTCGGTCCAGGCGATTTCGGTCTGAATTTCGCGTTCAAAGACATATAATTCACGAACTATTCATCGGAAGTTAACGGGATTAGTTTCGTTAGAAGCAGGAAGCTATTGGCTTTCATATCATGCCTGGATTATAGAAATCGGACGAGAAATAACTAAATAGTGAGCGACTGAAGTTGAGTAGTTTGTGAGCGTCGTTAGCCCCCTTGTTATTTTACATATACTATATACGTTGGATTAACAGATTATCGTTTTTACATTACCTACAACTCTGATACGAGCCCCTGTGCATCTTTTGGTGCTAACTGACTTGCAAACCCGAAAATAAAACATCGTCCACCTTAGGGTGTAAATAGTAATTTTCTAGGGTCTCTGAATTTCTCTAAGCCTCCACATCTAAAGGTGGCTGGTTACTTACCGCAAATTTACAGGATCCATATCTTCGTTCAAATATTCGGAAGTAATAAATAAGCAGACCGCCACAAATCAAATCTTTTGTATCTAAAAACGCTATTTTACTCGTTAATATTCTCCATAGCTGAAACAAGACAATTTGTTACGAATAAATCATATGACAAAAATCAAAGATATTGAATAAATATAAATACATAAATGTAGAATGTTTTACATTTACGTTTCCTACTTAATAAGTCAAATCAGCCTTATACAACCTGGTTTATGAAACACAGGTACGATAAGCTTAGATAAGATATGACTGTAGACAATATGAAAGCACTAGTGCCAAAAAGAATGAAGAACTTTTACTAGATAGAGAACTCACCTCCAATCTTTCGAATATTCCTTCATAACTATAGATAAATAAATGTCTGTAATTGTTGAAAGGAACGCTCAACGCGAACGATGTTAAAACAACCGTGCCCAGAAAACATTTACTCACTGGAACATTATCTGAAAGTGAAAACAAACGCAAAATGTCACAATATAATTTACTTGAATTTAACTTCACAGGTGATGTTTGTCGGTTTGTTCTCGTTTTGCAGCGAATTCAATGAATCTTGATGCATTTTTCACTTGTGAGATAAACTTACAGAATCCAGAATGACTGTACGGTGTAAACATCGCGTTAATCGCCGCGTTTACTGCTGAATTTGTCTCCAAAATCGTAGTTAGATAAGCCTATAAGAATAGTTCCAAAAGCCGCCGCAACTATGAATGGCGCCACTGTACGGTCGTTGATTTATACCCGCATCGGGTTCGAATCAATCACAAGTTCAAAATCGTGCCAACAATCCCCAATATAAAGTTGATGACCGTATCAGATATGACCGATACATAGCGAAATAAAGAGAAGACAACTTACAAATACTGTCATATACCCAACTTTAGCGCAGAGCGCTGTATTTTGGCAGTCACTCATGGAGTTAATGAGTTAATATTCGAAATGAATTAAATGTAAAAAACCTAACCGTGGAATTACTCTGTCCCATATTGACCATTTTAGCTCAAAATTTGAGTATTCCGAGAGATGTAGATGATCTATCCAAATAGTCTTAAAACCGACCAAGAAAACCAACCTGAAACCTGACATTTTGAATGTTTTACCAATTCCTTAAAACAAAACAAAATTGCTGCTTTATTTTTTTGGTGATAAACAACAATATACTTTTATTCATAGACAAAAATACTTTGTTACATATAACAATATAATTTAATCACAGTTTATATCAAATCATTTATTTTGAGGTACAAACATTTGAATAGATATTTTAGTGAGGCATATCATTTTACATTCATGTGTGCATAAATCAATTTTCTACTTATAATCTGCAATGGTTAATTTTTCCTTATTGATCACTCAATTTGGCCTATAGTGATTTTTGTCCTGAGAAATGTGTTAATTGGAGTCAGAAAATAGACTAAATAAGGTTCTACTATTTGTGCTTGAGTTATGCGATAATTCTGACTTGAAAGAAGCCGAATTAAAGCTACCGTATTTGATCCCATAGTTGCAAACCTTTCTTCGCGCTTTAACAGTGCTTGACAAAGAATAAAGGACGTAGGATTCAAGAATAATATCTAAGATTCACTTCAGTATTTAGCGACCAATTCCGCGATTTTCTTCATGAATTGTTGCTGATCCGATTTACTAGAACTCGATCCGCCGAGGTACAAATGTTTCGGTTCAATTTTACGATCTACAAAATACAAAAACGCCGGCGTAAATTTACACGTTTAACAGAGATAGAGGCAACACCTACGAAACAAGTGTAGACGGCTTAGCGTTTGAGCGAGCTTTTTAAAATTAATATTCATCTTTCTAACTTTAAATAGTCTTTATATAAAGAATCATGAGTATGATATGAGAACTAGGTGTCAGAAAAATTGTAGACATCACGACTCAACGAACTAACACCTAGTGACATATTTGAGAGACATTAATTAATTATTGATGAGCACTGACTAGAGCTAATTACTATGAAAACATATTGAGTAATGTCACATATTGATTACGATTAAAGCACATATAAATGCTATATTCATAAGTTATTTACATTATTAATATTAGTATTATTGTTAAGCATTTCCATGTAGTAAGAGATATGAAATATTACGAACCGTTCCTTATGAAATTAGTATGAAATAGATATAAATATGATTATGAAATATGTGACTTATATCAGTGTGACAGATACCTTGATAAAATTCACCACTTGGAAACGATGTTGCGCAATCCGCCAAACAAAGCCATACCATAGTATCGGCACCTTCTTCAACTGAACGTAGTCTGTGTTTATTACTTTCGTAAAATTCCGGCATCGACATTTGAACAGCTGAAAATGAAAATGAGGATATATTATTTGGTGGCGGCGAGTGCCATCATTGTGTAGGTATCAATCATCAGCCTCATCGCGGCACAACAGACCTACAAACTGACAATGACCTACGTACCATTTCCATACAAGAGATCATTCATTTCTTATATACCCTCCCCCCCTGAAGGTAAGCATACTTTATTCAGCACCACCTCGCATATGTACTGTCCTCAGATAAAATTTCAGGGTCCTGACCTGTTTTACGTTGTTATAACCTAACCTTTTTTCTAACACCCTCAACCCGCCAAGAGCCACGCCGGGCATTAGAAGCGGGTTCGATGTTCCTAACCTAACCTAGACTGTATATATATATATACATTTGAACTGACCCCCTCTTTTTTCGATCCCTGCCTATTTCAACCCGACTTGAGAGCAATTTGGGTGGCCTAGCTAGCTAACTTTTGGTAGTACATACCTGATAAAAGTCTTATTAGGGCCAGAATGCATTGGCAGCTGACCTAAAATATTTTTAATCCACTTTAAACTGTATTGAAGGATATCTAAGAAGTCTGCATTGAGAGGGGTTCCTGAGAGAAAAGAAACTATATGATTTGAAAGTTTAACAATATGTCTCCATGCCTACCAACTGAAGTTTGGTACGTAGGCATGGAAACATTTTGTTAAACTTTCAAATTATGGAGTCACTTCTCTTCATTTAACCCCTTTCAGTGAACACTTTTTGGATATCCTTCAATACAGTTTCTAATGGATTAAAAAATGATGATTTAGACCGACTGCCAGTCCTTTCTGGTCCCATTAAGACCATTATCGTTTATGTACTACCAAAAATTACCTATTTAGGCCACCCGGAATGCTCTCAAGTCAGGTTGAAATAGACATTAACATACCTGGTGTATCAGCCCAGCCCGGATGAGTACAAGAGAAGTGAATATCAGGATACTGTTCGGCCCACTCTTCAGTCATTACAACTTGCTGCCGTTTATTTTGAGCGTAAATCGCTATTCCGCTAAACGCTACATTGTCAAGTTGAGGATTTGAATGATTTAATTTCTCCGTCAACATGCCACCAGATGTCACTGTTACCTGTAATATAACGCGTAGATATTTAGAGAAAATCATCCTATGTCAAAAATCTAAATTCTATTGAAACCGGTTCCCACATCACCGCAATGACTCCCCCACAAATACTTACAACCCTAGATTTTGGCTGTTGTCGTAGGACTGGAATCAATCCTTTCGTTAACAAATATGTACCTGAAAAAAAAATACCCCAAAATAAAAGACAATTTGATAATGAATATAAACTACTACTGGTACTGTAGCATACTACAGTCGACCCCATATAATAGGGATTGGTTTAATCCGGATTTTGATACATTATTTCATCCCTCACAAATGATCTAAACGATAAAGAAGGGTTTACTGTAACTTAGGCTACGATCGTACAAGCGTTTTCTTATCAGGGCTTAACGTTTACACTAGTGCCAAATACATCAGTGCCTGTTTGAAAACGGCCAAACTTGGTTCGACCTCAAAACTTCGGAACCCGACAAGTGCCAAATTTCAGCACGGATCAAATTATTCCGCGTAAATACGGAATTCTAACTGGTTCCAGAAGTGTAACATGACCAAATCTAACCCCAGTTTGACCCGGGCCAATTCACCTCCCTGTGAAATTGCGCCTTTAAACTCCATGTTCTCTTTATGTTTTCTCGAGGTTACCTAAAGTGTTTGTGGCAAAGTTTTTTTCAATTCCATCCGCCGTTTTTTCGAGTTGATTGATCATACAGCCGGCATTATTTACCTGTTAAAATGAAAAATACGATCGCGTGATCGAAGTAGAGCAAAATAATATCGTCAGTTTCTATATCTAAAGGCGATGTCTCTTACCAGTACGTTAAGCGTTTTGCCCGATTGTTGAAATTCCTGAGCAAATTTGGCGACTGCCGGCAAATCGGACAAATCCAATTCGTGCAAATATATCTCCTAAAAATAATCAATCATGCATTTGAATAAAAAAATACATGACAAGTTCTTATAACACTTAAATTAGTTTCTGGATGAATGTCATTTCACAGATCCTGCTTCATCTAACTTAAGGTAGAAGATGTCATCCTCACTTGCCAGGGGTCCGGTATCACTCCCGAACTTGCTTCCACCAGCCCCCTGGCCCAACGAAGCGTGATTTCATTACTGGCGCTGTTGCGCATGACGTCATATATTGATTTGAGAAATACTTCCTTGTTCAGTAAAAAGTTTGGTGATTGGTCCATTTAACGGGAAAACCAATAGAAGCCTAAAGTCGTTTGTTACAAGCGCTGTGATTGGTACGACCGGATTCTGGTCGGCTACTAACGACTCAAACTACTCGTGAGGTCAAGGGGTTCGGCGAACAGCTTTAGCGTAGTGGGTTCAAATCCCTTGACGGGTGAAGATGGTCTAATGTATGCTGCTATAAATATGCCGGTATAAATTTACTGACTGACTGAACCCATTCAAATATTGGATTCTTTACAGCCAATGACAGTCACTTCACAGGCGTTCAGAACTTCACCTCGAGACGTATCTAATTGAAACTGCACAAACAAACGAACTACAAACAAACTACGGATCATTCATGCGATCGTCCATACACTTTCAAAAGCTGACTGTACAGACTTTCTAATTCGAAATGAAATAAAACACCGGACATTTTACTGTCTTCACTTCACAGGTGTCACAAAGACTTCACCTCGAGACACTTGAATGAAAATGAACTAACAAATGCACTACAAATTCAGCACATTTCATCGCGCACTTTCAAAAAGCAATCAAAACTTCACGCTACAAATGGCGATTCCTCTGAAGGGATGGTTACGGGCTGTTGATTCATTCCTGCTTTTGTATAAACTTTCATCGTAATTTTATGTACCTGATTAGAAGATTTAGCTTTAAGTTCATTCAGCGCTTCTTCCCCTCTCTGTTTGCTTCTACAGACCATGTGTACAGTTCCACCTTTTAAAAACGAAATATCCAAACAACATCAAGAGGAGCCTTGAACATCATTTAAAGGTTCAACTATCGTTCGTACCCACTTAAATTTCACAGTTTACTTTTACTATTGTACTATCAGAAATTAATGAATTTTAAGTTAAAACTAAAACAAGAATTGTTGAACCGAGTCCAATGTTTATTTGTACTAAATCAAAGGCTTTTGGGGAGACAAAGGAAATTGGCACCTCTCATAAATGATGCAGTTCCATTGATTTACAGATTATAGATTACCCACAGTCAGATTAAGTACATGACCAGGAGGAACTCATTGCAGCAGTTTTCAAAATGATATTATTAACTAGAAAGAAGGTTTTTGGCCGCTTATTATCTGTATATCGCCCTAATTTTCACAATCGTCGCCACATTCGATTTGGTCGCTCACATATATTTGCCGAGTGATTTTATATCTATCAACAATAGATATTAACAACATCTAAGAGACTGGTGCAGGCTGCTCTCTGTTATCTATAATTACCTTTTTGAGCTATGAACTGAGCAGTAGCTTTACCGACCCCACTGTTTGCTCCAGTTATCATGAAACTTTTACCAGTCGCGTCCACATCGAGATCCGCGGCGTTAAAATTCTTACACGCTTTCTCGTAACCAGACCTTCGAACAGAGAATATCACATGAGGAACCATGCATACCCGGTATTCACACTATTACAAGAGGAATTCAGGGTTTTATGACGTTGAAACTCGCCACAATCGTAGAAAATGTAAATCATATAGCTACTTGCAATCAATTGTGGTAAAACAATACACGTAGGGGTGCCCACGTATAGGGGTGCCCATGTGTAGGGGTGCCCACGTGTAGGGGTGCCCACGCATAGGGGTGCCCATGCGTAGGGGTGCGTACGTGTAGGTGTGCCCAAGCGTAAGGGCGCCCACATAGGTACAAATGTAATAGACAATTAAATTATAAATTATTCAATATTCAACTCCCCTGGTGGTAAAAATTTTAGAAACTGAGTAATTCAAATTCAATGTGAGGAACGAAATGTAAATATGTTTTTATTTTCTTTGAAATAAACATCACCCTTTCATTTTTGCACTAACTTGGTGTATTCTTTTGATCCTTTGAAATACCAGCGAACTTTTCTCAGTACCGATGCCATTTTATCAGTCACCAGCTCTCAACTACTGACCCTCCAATACCAGTGACTAGAGTGTGAGTAATCAGAAGTTGAAAATGAAGATTACATAACAACAAAACGCCGGGCCCGGGAAGGTGAAGGTTAGACTGATAACTCCCCGTGTCACCGCTCTGCAGCTGAAACTTCCTGAGCTGAAGTTTTATCTAGTTCTGGAAGATGAAGCGTTGCAGGTAATGAACTGAATGACCTGAGACAATAGTTTCTTAAATTGAAATTTCAAGCAAAAAGTAGACCGTTTACTCCCATGACAGGAAATAAATATAAATTTAATTGAATTTCGTTGGATTGTTGACTGCATCCACAATAAAAAATATGTAAACTGGTTAACGCAGTAACCGCACTTTCATTGAATTCAAATCAAAGTTTTTGATTTGAGTTCTATGAATAAACGCAGTAACCCTAGCGTTGGCCTGCTGAATAAACGCAGTAACCCTAGCGTCGGCCTGTATAATAAATGCAGTAACCCTAGTGTTGGCCTAGTTAATAAACGCAGAAACCCTAGTGTTGGCCTGGTAAATAAATGAAGAAACCCTAGTGTTGGCCTGCTGAATAAACGCGGTAACCCTAATGTCGGCCTGTTTAATAAACGCAGAAACCCTAGTGATGGCCTGTTTAATAAACGCAGAAACCCTAGTGATGGCCTGTTTAATAAACGCAGCTACCCTAGTGTTGGCCTGTTTAATAAACGCAGCTACCCTAGTGTTGGTCTGTTTAATAAACGCAGAAACCCTAGTGTTGGCCTGTTTAATAAACGCAGCTACCCTAGTGTTGGTCTGTTTAATAAACGCAGAAACCTAGTGTTGGCCTGTTTAATAAATGCAGTAACCCCAGTGTTGGCCTGTTTAATAAACGCAGTAACCCTAGCGTTGGCCTGTTTAATAAACGCAGAAACCCTAGTGTTGGCCTGTTTAATAAACGCAGTAACCCTAGTGTTGGCCTGTTTAATAAACGCAGTTACCCTAGTGTTGGCCTGTTTGATAAACGCAGAAACCCTAGTGTTGGCCTGTTTAATAAACGCAGTAACCCTATAGTGTTGGCCTGTTTAATAAACGCAGTAACCCTGGTGTTGGCCTGTTTAATAAACGCAGTTACCCTAGTGTTGGCCTGTTTAATAAACGCAGTAACCCTAGTGTTGGCCTGTTTAATAAACGCAGCTACCCTAGTGTTGGCCTGTTTAATAAACGCAGAAACCCTAGTGTTGGCCTGTTTAATAAACGCAGCTACCCTAGTGTTGGCCTGTTTAATAAACGCAGAAACCCTAGTGTTGGCCTGTTTAATAAACGCAGCTACCCTAGTGTTGGCCTGTTTAATAAACGTAGAAACCCTAGTGTTGGCCTGTTTAATAAACGCAGAAATCCTAGTGTTGGCCTGTTTAATAAACGCAGAAACCCTAGTGTTGGCCTGTTTAATAAATGCAGTTACCCTAGCGTTTGCCAGGTGAATAAACGTGCTATGGTCCACAACACACCGGTATATTCAAATTCACTTTGAGTCTTCACTGTGACAGGAATAGAATTTACTGGCGGTATTCTGACTACCTGAGTGGTTGTTACGGGTTCCCCTATACAAATGGGAAATGGTACAATACAATAGCTTCATTGTGTAAAATTAAGCATTCCAAATTTTGTATGAATTTTATTGTTGTTATTTATCTATATGGGGATTTTGATTGAGAAATAAATTGTAACTTTTCCTTCTCGTTCTTGATATCGCTGTTCTTACGTCGAATTTTGTTGTGACGAGGCGAAATATATCACATTCTACTTTTTGAGAGCTATGCATACATTCACTTCTAAAAATTTGCCAATGAAACAATAGGACAAACATTTACCAATGAAACCCTACGTTAGATTGTCTTATCGTGAGGAGAATAAAGCTGTACTAGGAGGGTGTGGCGAACGATGATCAAAAAGAGATGGTTATTGCTAAAGCTTCTTTCAGTCGTGATCACTTTCGATGCGTAATTAATTGACACAATAGGCAACATTTTGTGATAATGTAAGGAACTCTTTCAAGCAGTCATACGCGTATCTGGCATTGCGTATTTCAGATTTCGCTTAGCGCGATCAGTCGGTAGTTTACTCAACCGGGGTACGTCATGATGCACTTTCATCGGTTGAAAACAAACTATCATCGTCATCTTTTTAATGTAGTATTAATAAGTTGATCGGTTGATGCCATTGACTTCATATTCCGCGATCTTAAGGCAAATCTCAGACGTGTATTCGAGTTTTACGTATAGGGCCTGTTCAAACAAGCATTGGAAATTGGGCACTGTCTAAAGGAAGGTACGTACTCACTTTTAACTGATTCGCCGTATGGGGCCTATAACTGTTCTTCAAACTGATACAAAAAACTGTTCCCCTGAATCTCATTCTATGTAAATCATTTCGAAAATGAAATAGCTATTTGACTACCTTTACTATACCTTGGTAGGGAATGAAGACACAATTTCTAAGACGAATATTTTTACAGGAAATAGAGGAAGATGGGCTATTACGGGAATGCGAATGAAAGTGAATTTTGTTGGGTCGAGAAGTGGAGTTGGACAACACCAATAACCAGCTACATAGTAGAAGCCCCAGCCTGGGCGTACCCTGCCCTAAGTCTAATTGGTTTAGTTGTCATAGTCCTGGGCACTTACAGAAAGGCGTCGCACAGTTCGTGCCATTTCTACATGTTGATTTTAGGGATTGCCGATTTATACGCTATTGTGGGTATTGAAGTGCCCTATCTGATGGATGTATACCGTGTTAAATTCACACGAGTTATGTGTATCGTGAAGGCTTTCCACAAGGATTGCCCAAAACAAGCAGCTATTTGGATTCTGGTGCTGATGACAGTTGATCGCGCAGTAGCGGTTTACAAACCTCTCCAAGCTGCCACGTTATGCACGGTGCCTAGGGCGAAGAAACTAACGGCGGGTACAATCGGTATACTGGTCTTGATTGAAGGGACTTGGGCCACTTTTCACGTTAATAAGGATCAATTTGGCACATGGACAGCTTGCGTATTGGAAGATGATATCGCTTATACAATTTTCCATCACTATAACAACACGATGTCGTTATATTTACCAATACTTGTAATAGCGGTGGCGAATGGTATGATTGTAGTTGGCGTCAGAGGTTCCGCAAGCATGGACTCAACTCAACAAGTCATTGATACTAAAAAGCAAGTCACAGCGAAGAAGATAACAGTTTTAGTAATTTTAACATCTGTCGCATTCGTGGCCCTTTCTCTTTTATTCGCAGTTATAACAATTCTATTTTTAGAATATGGTTCAATACGAAAAACCTCCGATTTCTACTATAGACATTGCGAATACGAATATTATTTCCTTTTTCTCGTTGCGGGGTACTGCGTCGGCGTCTCTTTAATGAACGCCAATCACTGGGTTAACGCCTGCATCTTTATGGGCAGTGCAAATTTTCGAAATGACGTCAAAACAAATCTTATAAAACTTTTTGAAAAATGGACCATTAGGTTTTAGATAAAGTTCTGATCTAAGTGTGTATAATCTGCACTGGAATGTTAAATTTCTTGAAGGATTTCGATCATGATGTTCAAGCCATTTGTTCTGCCTCTTTTTCAATATGTTACGAGCAAATGATTTCATTTTCTACGTTTTGAAAGTTCAAGAGGTGCAGCTCAGAATTTGGTTTGATTATTGCATCAGTTGATTTTCCATCATCTCTTGCGCCTCGACGAATCGTAGGGACCGCTGGACTGTAAGAGAACCCGACTCGCGAATTCTTACTCCTCCAGCGAGATTCTAAATTCAGCTCTGTGATCGACTCTAAATGCGCGTCCTCAGAAATCGTATGCAGGATTTGTCGAAACCATCAAATAAATGAACAACGAAATCAATTAAATACATAATAATATTATATTATATAATTAGACATAATGAAAAGTTTGAAGGTCGTCAATGTTTCACACATACATCGAATACAAATAACAAAAAATAAACAACACATGTTTTTCATAAATGGAGAAGAAAATGAATTTTACAGATTAACGCTTATTTCACGTTGAGTACATCCTAAAAATGTATGTACCTTAATTACATCAGACTCAACCCCCACCTCCCTGATAACATCAATTTACATCAGACTCTCAACCCCACCCACCTCCCTGGTTACATCAAATATACAATTCTAAACAATACGGAAATTTGACACTATAGGCCTATTGTACATTCAACGATGATCAAATTTGTTTCAAGTTCTGTTATCAGGTATTTTACTAAAGTGCTCACAGACATTTCACTTTTCATCACTTTGATGTTACAAAAAATTGTGATGATGATAGCTAAACTCAGCTAGATTCTAAAGAAATCTGTAAACCTGCCGATAAAATGGATGATTAACCCATGTTCGTTCTATCTGACCTTTCAACTAACAACAATACAAAATATATCATGTGACATGAAATGGAGTAATTTACATTGACGTCTATTTTCTAAATAGACGAACGAATGAAAGAATTAATGAATTAAATGGTTTTTTTACGTACGACGGTATCTTAGTTTTCTTTTAACAAATGCAACGACAAAAATATATTTACATCTCATCTTAGTATGGCGCCCCCTTTAGTTCATACCATGCGACATATCGCTAGTATCGAACTAAGGTTAGGTTTTAGGAGTCCTTATTATTCACTTGAACAAAATCATTGAACCTTCGATAAATATTCAAAGTAATACACACATAGAAGTCTTCTACTCCTCATTGAACAATTCATCCAGGTAACTATTTGTAGTATGGGATCATTCACCTATTACGTACGCATTAGGGGAGGGGGTGGTAAGTGCAATTGCGTACTGTAATGCTTAATGTACATGAAATAATGGCTGATTTTGTGTACAGGGCTGGGAGGGGGTTTGAGAAATTCAAATTGTATGCGTACTTAATAAATGAATGATCCCTATGTAACGCATACAAACATCAACGATTTCGAAGTGTTCAACCTATCAATCGGTTTTTAAAGACTACATAACTAAAACTCCGTGTCAGTGATAGAAATTGTCGAGCTGTGATTCATATTACGTCTGCCGTCGTTTTCTAGAACGGTTCATTGGAAAGAGTATTCGTCGTCCTCCTGTAAAATAAATAATAAAACAAATTTACAATTCAATCTACTGATTGTAAGTTACTACGAAGCCTTTCTCAGGTCGTCTAACATCCAACCTGATCGTCGGCTATTGGTCGCTGATTTTTCAGGCGGGGAAGTGTACAAAATATTGTTAACACCGATCGCAGACCGGTTTAAGTCTATCATGTATCACTGATCAGATGGGAGTTTGTGTTATGTGACCGATCTTAACGAACAGTGATGTGATGACTTAAGCTTTCAAATGATTGTGGATCTCAGGTGACCAGAGCGTAGCTGAGATCCGACAAACCAGTTTCAGCTGAATCAGCGACCCGACCTCGAGATGTGACATCGGTGTTCTTAAGACCGAACGGATGTTAACGCCAACAGAGTATGGCTTTAGGATTAGTCATCAACACGATCGTCCCAGGTATGGCAACTGAACTTAAGTTCCATTGTATCAATCTGTAACCAGGACAATCACTATTGATTGTAGTGTGAAGTTGTAACGAGTGTGCTGATAAAATTTCTGAGTCATTTCGAATAAAGAATCTTGATTAAGGCTATAGATTGATACTGATGTATTACTAAACCAACTCGGTTTCAATTTATTCATTAGTTAACAACTATAGTAGACCTCTCATAACTCAAATTACTTTGGGACTAGTTGTTATTGAGATAATTGAGTTAGACGATGGTGTTTTTTTGACATTTTGTTGCAATGGTTCGGAGATTTGTGTTTGAGTGAATTGATTTTGTATTGGAGTTAAGAGGAGTCTACTGTAAAATAATCGAACACATTCAAAATGGAATGTATTTAGTTAAGAAACGTCTAGTGAAAAATCGTTGTTTCCAGTTAGTATTGAAGGTTTTATGAATGTTGAAATATTCTAACGAACTGAAAAGCATGCTTTAAAATCAACTGGAATAATCCTCAACTGCCAGGGCCTGAAATACCAGAAATCAATGAGCTCAAGGCTGAAATACTAAAGCCCCATCGACACTATCCTCTGTTCTAAAATGGAATGGACCAAATCAGAACGGAATTTTTGCTAGAGTGAATGCAGAGTTTGTTCTAGATTGGAAGGGATTAAATCAAGAATATTTTGAATTTAACCCAGCGTGAATGCAATCACAATGATTCCCAGTTGAGAGCAGTAAACTCAACTGACTCAAGGGACCACAGCTGAGGAGAGGACCGACCCTGGCAGTTGGGGACGGATCGAACTTCACGCCTTACGTCGACGATTTCTATATTCTCGGCGACATCAGGAATCTCACGAATCGGTCGCATCGGATACTGCGGTACGCTACATTTACGCCTGCGCGTACCGTAGCTACGACGACCGGTATCGGACGCCGTTTTCTCTTGTTGACTCGGGCTCGAGAACTGCCCGATATCCGGGCTCTCGTCCTGGCTCTGCGAAACCCTAAATTTGTGTTATCAAAATTGACACGATTATTGCACATTCAGTACAAGTCCGTTTAACACCACTGCTGACCTCGGAGAAATATTGATGAAACTTTATGAAAGGTTTGCTACTTCAGGAAAGATGACATGCTATGTACAACAGCAGGCAACAAGGGATGGGGAAGAGTGAATAGATTTGACTAGTAGTTTATCACGCAACTTACCGATTAGATCGGCGACTGTACGTCTGTTCATGTGGTTGTTGTTGTTGCTGGGAGACGTCTGCCTGTTGAGGATCTAACCACGCGCCTTGAGACATCTGAGCGATCGTCATAGCAACCGTCCTATTGTTACAAATGATATATCTTTTTAACCAGAATTGATACAGATTAACTGCCGATTGCTTAGCGATTCCAGATGTTTTACTTTCACGATTAAGTAAGATATATTTTCAACAAACAACAATCTAATTATTTGTTTGTATATTTGGTTTGTTAGGTAAGAGAATATAATTAATAAACTTACGCCTCATCACTGAGATCACCTTCCGTTCGTGGTCGTTTTATAGCTGTGGATGCTGAGAGTGGTTCTCCAGGAGCCGGAGTCTGGGGTTCATATACTACAATTAGAAATGGGCGAAAGGTCATGATTTTGATTGCCTTCATCAAATCTTATATCATATGAAAATATAGTGACACAAACTTCTTAAAAAAGAAAATCAACAGGATATTAGCTGATTCTGTAGTGTTAGATGTGGATTTTCAGAGGAGGAATAGACACTAGATTGCTGAGTGCTAATAGGTTAAAGGGATCAACTTACCATCGTGTTGTTGTTTTCCACGCTTTTTGCCGCCTTTCGGAGGTCGCCCGGGCGGGTTCTTCATCGTCGGGTTCATCGTCGGTTCGGTATCTCCCTGTACGAGACTGTTTCTGTAGGTTAACAGAGGCGCCCAGTCTTCGCTCCTAGTCGACGGCATACCACCGGCTAAATGCTTATCCAGGTACATTACACTACAACAAACATTAATATTCATACTTAATCATTCCTCATTACAGCCAGCTTAATTCGGACCTTAGTGTGCGATTGATGAAAGCATTCCGGTTAATGAGATGCTAGGATTTTTAGGAAATTGAATTGGATAAGCTTTCTCTGTTAAGTATTTCTTTTCATTATTTAAAAAAATTAAATAAAAAAAAACAATATTGAACAGTAACGCAGTCAAACTTGTCATCAGAGAAGTCGTCTCATTACATACATCAGTCATCACTGTTTTGAGTCATTGTGTAGATCTTGACTTAAAACACTGTTCGCTGGAACTGTAGCTTTTAAACAGTCGAGCTTTGTTTGAAATTGTAACCAATGAGAATGAAGCAGAGTCAGGAACTGTATCATTCCTGTGTGCCAGTGTAAATATCAAACAGTGAATCAGAACGATCAGTAATGAGCTCGTCGTCAGTAGCGAACGTGTTGAGCAAGTTTAAGTGTAAAATGTAAAGCCTGTCCCAATCTGCTAAATGAGATATCTGAATGGAACGTCATCAACATTTGTCATAGATGGACTATATAAATTTTACCCCCAATCCGTATTCAACGTAGGTCTATAGTACAAACACTGAAACGAAACGTCTATAGTTTACAGTCTGAATCTTAGATACAAACTCATTGGAGTGCGATAGGCTTAAAACGCAACGGAAAAACAATGAAAAAATATCATCAACGCATAAACTAGGATAATTGTTTAACGATTCGAACTATGTTTAATACCGTTTTTGTTCGATAACTAATCCGACAGGGATTACACTACCGAGATATTTCAAACTGAAAAATTGCGTTAGAATTTCTACACACAAATGATAAATACGCAAGCAGCAAGCGTCTAGAGAGGAGATGAAGAGAAAGGAGGAGGATGTAGAGGAAGAAAGATGAGAGGATTAGGAAATAAGAAAGGGAACAAGAGATGCAAAGCAGAAAGGAGGAGAGATGAAGAAGAGAGGAGTGAGATATAGATGGGAAGGAGAGGCGGTGAGGGAGAGTGAGAGGAGTGATGAGGGGAAGATAGTTCAGTAAGACTGCGAAATAAGAGGGACATACATTAATCACTAAGACTAATTACTATTAAGAGAAACAATTAATTAACTATTTAACTTACACGACGCGTTTGTCTTGTTTCATTAGTTTATTTGTGAATTCGCACAGAATTTCGAGGAATGCCAGATTTGGAGGAGGTCCACGCGGATCTTCAGGATTCTCCAACGGGTTCAGACTGAACAAAATTCCTTCCCTGTAACAAATAAAATATCTTGAGTTTCCAATCAGGAGAGGTGTAACCTTTTGATCAATCACCCAAAGCCACAGTGTTTTCACTAAGAAATCAACAAGCCAGGTCCCTTCGAAAAACAGGAGGGTCCCATAATATGTCACAGCCCCGAAACGAAAGCTGGTTTGAAAAGACAGGTGGGTCCTTAAAAAACGACAGATGGGTCTGGGACCTGGCTCTTATTGAAAACACTGAGCCATGGACCCAGCACCAAATTTGTACAGTTAAAGCATATAAGACCAGCCCATTTCGGTCTCTAATGCCCATCAACTTCAGGCCAGACGATTTTGGTTTAGTAACCAAACTTACAATGTAAAAGCAGTCTTTAGCCAATCAATTCAAGACTATAAACTTATTTCCGTTCAATAGCCAATTTAACAATCTAAGATCAGACCATTTTAGTTCTTTAACCAATCTTAAGACTTAAGCCTATGCACATTTTGGTTCGATATCAAACAACCTTATGATCTCAGACAACAACTCAGCCCGGCGTTTCAAATTGAAAACAAAATTGTCTATTCTGAAAAAGCCGAAAAAGATTTCACGCGTTTCTTACTTGTGCATCGCGGCGACGGCCTGTCTGTTTTTCACTTGATCGAGACCAAATGACAGAGCGAATCTTCGCGCCAATTCTTTGATCGATTGATATCCGTCTGACATTCGATCCAGATTTATTCCTTGTTCGGCTTGAAGTTCTTTGAATAACTACAAACAAATAAATAACGATAGATATTTAGATTTTGGTTGGATATCGTCAGGGTGGATATCGTCAGGTTGGGTATCGTCAGGTTGGATATAGTCAGGGTGGATATCATCAGGTCGGATATCGTCAGGTCATTCGATACTTACCGATGTTAAACTAAGTGCGAGTGTTTTTGCTGTGCTGACTTTATTGATTTCTCTTGATTTTCCCAGCGTAGCTTTGATAATGTCTCCATAATCATTATAAAACTAGAAAAGAAAAAAAAACTTCCGAGTATATCGAATCCTAACGTAAGTCTTATTAAATCGATTCATCAATTCAAGATGTATTAGAGGCAAGTTCGTTAACATTAAGTGCAAAAATGAATTCTCAGAGTCCAAAATGAATTCAGGGGTTATCTAACTAGGTGTGAATTCAGTGTTATCTAACTCTCTTACCCTCATGTAATGTTTAAACATATCGGCTGCAGTTCGTATGTGTACGACGTTGTAGACGACCAGTTTACAAAACGACGCCAGGAAATTACGTCGATTGTGTAACTCTTCGATTTTAACATTCTCATCGATATCATCTAAAATCAAACACAGCAATCCCACTGTTATAACGGGTACGTATGATAAAATAAAATACTCATCGCCGATGATTTCACGAATCATTGTGAAAACTTCACCCTCAACTTCAGAACAACTTCATAGCATAAACAAATGCTGAATTAGCATTAGATTCAAGGGCTCTTTTCAATAATGCTCTTCTGGAAGTTATAAACTACTTTCTCTTTCAATTGCTGCATTTGTAAGTTTTTGCCAACCCTTCCATCTCTGTGACGGCAAAAATTCCTTCTCCCTGAAGAGCACCATCTAACAGGGCCTAAGATATGAGCTTTAGTTCATACAGTGCTGCCCTCTAGTAGTACTTACCATCATCATCTTCGACGAATACTTTATCGGAGAGAAAACTGCCGAGTTGAGCTTGTATGTTTTTATCCGGTTCGTAGATTAACGGTTTCAAAGCCGGAACGCTTTCTAAATGTTTACTGAATACAATCAGTAAATCACAAATAGTGATAAATGCCTGAAATTTAAGAGAAAATTTAACTATCTTTTCATTTAAATACGCTAATGATCTAACTGTACTAGGGACCCGACATCAGAAACCAAGCAAGTATTCAATCGGTGGCCAGTGAGGATATACCAGGCATTCTTCACAGATTCAAATAAAATATTTTCTAATTTTCTCACATCCAATGATTGCGCATATATGAGGATGTATCTGTTGTTCTGAGTTTGTGCAATAGCCAGTGCTGTGCAGGGTCCTCATTATATCAAGGTTATAATTGACTGGGGCCGGTTTCAATAGACAACACAGTAGTTGATTAGTTGCTTATGATGAATTCCTCAATCTCAATGAAATGAACACCTGAAACAAGCTTTGGGCCCTAATATTTGGTGTAGGGATTCTGCTGTTATGCCTGCCTCTAGCACTGGTTGACATGCAAACTTCGACATCATAAGTAAAACGCCTATTTTGTTAAATTGATAAAACGAATGAGTGAATATTTTCAAGAGAAATGAAGTCTATTTGGCACCTACCTCTTCGTTAATTTTATCCATCTGATGGTACAGCAGATCCTGTAACAGCATCATAAATTCATCCAGTCGTTTATTCAACATTTTCATTTCACCCTGAAAAAATATCATTGAATAATTAAGTATTTTCATTTGTACGTAAATGCTGCGGAGCCAAATGGCTAGATAATTTAGGGATTAAAGCCCAACGCACAATACGCAGGGAACCATGTTTCTGAATAAAAAGATTTAACCCACTATCTACAGATTAAAAGAATTTAAAATCAAGAATTTATTTATTCGAACAATCTAAAATATATAATAAACACGACGTTTCGATCACACCCTAGAGATCGTCAGGTGATCGTCACAACAGACGATGATCTCTAGGGTGAGATCAAAACGTCGTGTTTATTATATATTTTAGATTGTTCGAATAAATAAATTCTTGATTTTAAATTCTTTTAATCTGTAGATAGTGGGTTTAATCTTTATAACCGTTCACCACGTTTGAGTGTGGTTATCGTACTATGTTTCTGAATATTTCTCTGTGTCGCGTGCATTCAAGAGAAACGAGGAACATGGTTTCAGGAACAATGTTTCCGCGATCCAAGTACCTTGTCAGGGTTGGTTTCGTCGAGACGATGAAGATTCCACATGATCGCCATCGAACAGCAGGCGATCGCGCGGCACACGATATCGACGGGAATCTGCATCTGCGTCGGATCGGTCGATTGTTTGACGATGTGGAAAAACGAAACCCACAAACCCCATTTCGTCAGATCGTGACATCTGTGAAAAGATTGGATAAGTTTAAAACTTCATACAGATTGTACCAATACGGCACTCTAACCCTAACAATGTTAATGAAAATGGTTCTAAAGATGGGCATGTTTATTCAATGATTTCAAAGGGGTAAATGAAAGCATTTGTTGATATAAGGGAGCAGTGACAATTTACGCAAAAATAAGATAGGATTGTCGATCGCTAATGCAACTTGGCTACAAAGCAAGCCTGGCGAATTCTTGTGGAACCACTGATTGTAAAAGTAGATTTGGCCACACCTTGCTAGTTTTTCATGTTCATCAGAAATATCTTAAGTCAGACATACACAAACATACACATACTGACATACCCAGACAGACATACATATACGATCACACACATACGAACATACAGCAGATATACTACTAAGATTCTTACCCATAAAACGCGTATATTCGTTTCAACGAAGCGACTAATGAGAAAATTTCTTCGTCATCGGCTTCTTCTCCCTGAAAATATGTAAAATGGAGCTTATTAACTCATTATCAATTGTTTAGCGAGTGAAGGTGATCAGTGACGTTTCATTGAAAATGTAATAGTCTTAAATACCTCTTGGAAATAATCCTGATACGCCTCGCGATATTTCTCGATCAGTCCGTCAATCAAAGTGCTACGAGTTACGATGCATTTTCCGGCGATCGCGAATTCTTGATTACAGAACGCCTCGTAACACTTCGAACACGCCTCCAACACCTGACGATTATAGACTAAACATCTTTAACACCAATATACAATATTTCATATTCAACAAATTCATAGATAAAGGGCAGCGAGTGTGGATGAACCGTCTCTGGGTAGTGAGCATAGAAGAAACACTTCTAAGTAAAGAATATAGCCGCCTTTGGCAAGTGAGTACAGGTAAAGGGAAACACCATCCTAGGTAAGCCGGTATGGCCAATGTTTGTAGGCCTACTGGTGTATCTGAACTGTCCCTCTAGACTGACAGTACTAACCTCGGTACTGGTGTGTTTATCTACAATCTCTTGTATATATTTCAGTAACAGTTCCAGATGTTTTTCCAGTCGACTCGTAGTGTAGATTTCAAGGTCGAAATGTTGTGGAATTTGTAGCAAATTACTCAACTTTTCCGCGTCAGCCACGTACTAAATAAAACAACAACAACAACTTGAGAGTTAATCATTAAAAGAAATTAGCTCCCAGCTAAAATTCAGCATGCTACAAACGTTATAACCCTCAAACATTTTTGCCTTATTGAATAGATGCAGACTAAGACCTTATTGAATAGATGCAGACTAAGACCTTTTTCTTTCAACCTGTCAACAATCCCTTCTATTCATAATCAGGAATAAGGGTGTCATGGGAGCCCGAGAACCAATAAATATGTTTTGATAATTCTTACCTTGACGACGAGTTGAGGAAGTGATACGATAAAATGTTCGGTGAGACGCGCCTTGTCGTCGTGGAGCTGTTTGATTTCTTTCGTAGTGAGTTTTTTATTCGGTCCACGTCCGACCGGTGATTCCCACGTGGCTGCCTGTTTCACGCAACAAACCATTATTTCTATCAAACTCAATTCTTGACGATCGTCCAACGCTGAAATTATCATAGGTTTATATCGTCATACAGAAGTTATATACGCTTCCTAACCTCTGGCGAACAGCTAACAATGCAATTGAAATTTGCGCAATCAAATCCTACACCTTTTCGTAAACGTGTGTACGATGCATTCATTTGCTCGAACTCATGTGAACAAATGATGCTCAATTTACGTTAAATTGATTCTAAGCTGTTCTGTAAACAGCCTTAATCGATCACAGAGCTCTCAGATACAAAGTACATATATGCAGGGCCCACACTACTGGGTTCAGTTGCACAGTCGTGACTTAAGCCCAAAAGTGGTCTTAAATCTTAAGACTGGTCTTAAGTTGTTAGATTGGCTATAGAACTAAGTTGGTCTTAGACTGGTCTTAAGTCTAAGCCATGACTATGCAACCAGCCCCTGGTAGAAAGAAGCAGTATTATTGTTAACTTACGTTCCTCTCCGCGACCCGGTTCTTCTAACAGTAAATCCGTCATACATTCCCAATCTTTCATCATATCGTTTATTTCCCATAAACTATCGACGAGGTAAGCGGCGTGCTCGTGTAACTAAAATACAGTTTACACAAAATATTTTCATCTTATAGCTGAATAGCTAATTAGCTGGTGAGAAAGAATCTTCAGGCAGGTTTCGATTGGTTTCTGCTGATTCTGGAATACTCTTCTTGCTCATTCATTTCGACCAGAAAGGCTCTCTGAAATTGCTATTCTTCTTGAAGGATGTACAATTGAAACCTACCCTAGGGTCCAATTTTAAGGGTCCAATGCCCGGTTTGCCAAAAATATAAACAATTATTAAATACTCACCTCACTCTCAATGAAGAATTGAACCAGATCTCGAATCAGGGGTGTATTTTCACTACGTTTCTTGCCTTTTTTCGTACGCGGCAAATTACGAGTCAACTCTGGATCTTTCTGGAACAGTTTCGCGTTGAGGAATTCACCGGCGGCCTGTGCCACCTGGCGATGAGACGAGTACACTAATTCGTAGACATTTTCGCAATCTTTGTCGCTCAGTACGTTTTCGCTGTACCTGAAAAACATGTTTATACCGTCTCATAGAATATGCAATGCTGCTAAATTAAGCATAACTCACGGGCAGGTTTTTATAGACTGTTATTACCTTTAACCCGGGGGCTACCTTAATTCATTTTCAATTGAGTTAGCCCCAGGGTTAAAGGTAATACCAGTCTATGAAACCAGGTCCAAGTCACACGGATCCAATCGATCATGGGGTCATAAGGACTTGGCAGCCAGTCGCTGATTTTTCAAAATGAACATAATTTTCCGGTTTCTTTCAATTCCCAACGTTTATGAGAGAAATAAGTTTCCTATTTTCTTTGACACAAATTAGTTTCCATGTTTTCCCTGTTCTAGGATCGTGATCACCCTGTGAACGCGTTTTAAAGAGCACCGACCTGAGAATGCTGATAACTAATTTGACAGCTTGCACGGCGACGTCGTATTCTTTATCCAACGTCATCTCGACGATTCGATCTTTGAATCGGTTCGTAAACAACTCCAGTTTCGGAGCCAATTCCTCCGACTCGTACAGATTGTGAAGTCCTTTCAAACAAACGTGTCGCACTTCACCGCTCTGAAAATCAACCACGGAATTTATCAATATTAAAATTCTTTTGTAGAAATATGGACGACTTGTAAAACTTTACAATGAGCTAATGAGCATTGAAAATGAAGCAGAGTTAGTTCAGATGAGTAGCTACAAGATGAGGCAATTATGGCAGAACTGGATCTTGCAGTCACCAGCTAATGAGTAATACACAGCCCAAGTCAAATATGATAAGCTGTACAATCAATCTACGTTGTATGTGCTATTTTGTAGCAGATTTGGAAACTGGAAATTTTCATTTGGTTTACAAAACTTTTCAATCTAAAGCCTACTATTATGTATCTTAACAACCGATGGGTAGAGAAAGGTTTAATTATTGCTGATGATTGGTTTCAAGTTGAAGTTCACAGTACTAACCCTATCGTAAAGCGTCCAGCCGACGTATTTTAAATAACCGTCATCCAGAAACATGTTCGGATATTTTTTCATCCAGACTCCGATTTCAGCCATACAAATACTGCGTATTTCACCGATACTATCCCTAAAATATACAACGAAAAACAACAATGTAACCATTTTGCCAAAACTAGTTTCATCTCAATATTCTGACAGAATAGTTAAACTCAAATTTTCGTGTAATTGCCATTGGTTAATTCAGGACTACAATTCAAACTTAAACCGTTTCAGGCTTAAACTTTTTCGCGAAACTGGACCCTGGTATGCGAGGATATTACACCTACTACAGCACGCGAGGATCGAATATTGTCCATAAATGAATGCCATGTAAAATTCCACGTCGATAGATGGCGGGTTCGCACATAATATTTCTATCCATGATGTAGTTCACACATTTATCTATGCGCACATCTCTCAGTCATTACGCAAAGTGTTCTTATTACCTGTAACGATGCACGAAAACTCCTTTGAATATATACGTCAACATGTTGCGAATTTCCTCCTGATTTTCTTCCATTTCTTGTCGTTTTTGCATCAACATTTCCAGACGTTCCGACGCGCGTTTGTTCGACGTTTTCTGTCGTTCGGCTTCGTATTGTCGCTGCGTGTAGTCGAGATTCACGCTTAAACCTAACGCGACGTCGACCAGAGCGGTCATCAGTTTCATCGCTGCAAATACATTATTATCATGTTATTTGATACTTCGTTCATGACGACCAGGCTCCAGAACTCGAAAAACTGGACCCAGGTTTGCAGGAAATATCGAACTTGAATATTCAACAGCCAAGCAACTGTAAATACCAGCCACTTGAAAACCTGATACTTTGTCTTCTATGAAACTCTCTTTTTTCGGTGAAATTTCATGAAAAAATTTCCCCCTAGTTTTTGCTCTACACTCTTCCTATTCCAGAGTAACAGTCTTTTCACTGGATAGAAGCAGTTGGTAGAGATTTAGTAATCCAGACTTTCTATTCCTAAACTGAAATACGTTTTGATCGAAACCTGCCTCAGATTTTACTATGTTTGAGACATGCGCTGGCACTTTTCATTACAGAGTTTGTCTGATCAACAATTAGATAGATGCAATGCACAATGGGGTCCAAACAGAGTTTGGGATGAGCTGATGAAAGAGTTTCTAAACAGTCTGGGATGAGCTGATCGTACACGCAGTGAAAGGATCCAACGCCCTTTCACATAAACGTACCTGCTAGTGTGCTAGTATGTCTGAACGTGCGAAATTGTGAATCGGTTAAACCGGTCAACAGTGAAATCACGTACCTGCTAGCGTGCTAGTATGTCTGAACGCGCGAACTTGTGAATCAGTTAAACCGGTCAACAGTGAAATCACGTTATCCATCATATACTGATCGTAGATGATACTGTACTGACATTGTTTCACCAGAGTCGTCACAAACTCGACGAAATTCGTTTTAAATTTCTTCCACACCGGTCCGCTCATAATCAACGGATAATCTCCACTTTCCTAAAACAAGATTAATCAAATTGATATTTTATATGCTCGCTGCATTGATGATGAGGATTAAGCTTTAAGTATTAAACTGTAATGATAATGAAAGGCTTATATCTTCTGAGTTATTCTTAAGATTAGAGTCCGTTTTTGAACAATTAAGTCCAAAAGTTGTAAGAGTGGCTATACGATTAAGATGGTCTTAAATCTGAATGGCTTGATGTAAGTTGTTACATTGGCAGTCATTTTTGAGGCGATGAATCTCGACTGAACAGTTGGACCAGATAAAAAGAAACACAGTCGCTGAAAGTTATACGGGCAATTTTAATTCATGTGAAATACCTCATCGAATTCTTCGGTCATTTTCCTGATGAGTTCCGCGTGTTGTAACTCGGCGTACATGTGAGGCGTGATTTTACCACGACAACCCGAACTTTGAATGAAGAATTGAATGAGTTCGAGTAACGCCGCGTCACGATCCTGTTTATACGTCTCAATCCAATCATCGACTACCGTCTAAAAATAAAACATCATCTTCAATCATTAACATATTAATAATGGGGGTTATTGCTTGCTGGGGCTATAATATCGAGTCTACAGATCTTTAACGCCCCTTAAAACAATATGGAGGTCAATTCCATAGCTTTCACTTCTACTCTACATTAGTCAAATTCAAGGGAAACGAGGAACGGGGTTCTAAGGTAGATATGAATTCTGTAAACATTCTAACTTAAACCACAAAGCAAAACAGCAAAGCCCAGAATATGCTCTGAAGGCAAACAAACATCGGGTTTAGAATGGTCTCCAAAATTGTCTTTATTTACTAAGTTTAACGATATCTGATTCAATCTAGAAGCACTTCATCTATTACATCAGTATACGGGCCTCCACACCAGTATACGGGCTTCCTCACCAGTATACGGGCTTCCACACCAGTATACGGGCTTCCACACCAGTATACGGGCTTCCTCACCAGTATACGGGCCCCTCACCAGTATACGGGCCTCCTCGCCAGTATACGGGCCTCCTCACCAGTATACAGGCCTCCTCATCAGTATACGGGCCTCCTCACCAGTATACAAGCTTCCTTACCTGTAAAGCCATTTTTCCAGCTTTAACGATTTCAAACATCGATCCATCCTCCGCAGCTCGTCTCACTTTTTCTTGCCCATCTCCCATTTCTCCTTCTTTACGACGTTTTCTATTTCCTCCTCCTCCTCCAGCAGCTGCTCGTTTACCAGTCTGAAATTCACAATTATTGGCACATAATTAGTTTTGATGAAAACTTTTGGGAAGGTGACAGGCGTTGTGAAATGTGTTTACTGCCCTGGAACGGAGAGAACGCTATTTACCTCTTCAGCAGTCACTTGTCGCACGACTTGACGAATTTTCAAAGATGGATCTTCGAAATCACTGTCATTATCGCCGGCTTCTTGCCTGTAAGATTTAACAATCATATTATAAAATGATGATTACTAGTTTTTGCCAGGATTTAACCCTTCAAGAGCTTTGTAGCTGAGAAATTGTGATCGCCCAGACACTGTACAGCGTACGTGATCATCCAGACACTGAACAGCGTATGTGATCGCCCAGACACTGTACAGCGTACGTGATCATCCAGACACTGTACAGCGTATGTGATCGCCCAGACACTGTACAGCGTACGTGATCATCCAGACACTGTACAGCGTATGTGATCGCCCAGACACTGTACAGCGTACGTGATCATCCAGACACTGTACAGCGTATGTGATCGCCCAGACACTGGTACAATGGATGCAGGTCGCTGATTGATAATTCAGGGTTACTTACATCATTTGTAAATCAGGTTCCATCACGTATTGCGGTTCCATTGTCTCGCACAAGTTTTCTAACGCTATATCCTTAGATTTTCTCCTGGGTCGAAGTCCACCTCTTTTTGACATCTTTAAAAATAGACATAAATATCAAATTTGTATAGAACGATTATAATGTGTGAGTCTATTTGTCTATTCTATTCTAATCTGTTCATTCTGAACTTTTCAAAATTGGTTTAAAGCTGCGTAGGTGGCAGCACTATCTAATCGAAGGGATAGTCATCTCAAAATTTACCACATACATTTGGCTTTGAATTCCGAATAGAAATAACGCAATGAATTAATTCTAGAGACTTTCACAGAAAGATTAGATTCTAAATTCATTCAAAATAGAATTTTCAAACGGCGCCATTCTGAGATGTAAGTGTCCACGTGACGCTGCTAAATTAAGAGCCAGATATCGGAAAATCTGACGAGAGAAACCTGATATAAGATACACTTCAGATGTGACATTAGACTAAACAAATATGGGAAGATAATCAACACAAAACGTGGAAAGAGATGGAAAATATTTGATGAGTAAATTTCTAAATAGCGTAGATGGCAGCACCAGACAGATAAGGAAATCTTTCCAGCCTGAGAGAAAATTTACAATCAGAAAACTGAAAATTTCGACGTTTTTCGGGCATTCAAATCATAAAGATTTTACAGAGCTCTTACAATTCGGCGAGAAATGGCGATAACCGCTGGGATTCGGGTCCTAAAATCGATCCTTTGTTCAAAAACGGGCAATTTCCATTAACACTTCATTTCAAACTCGAATTTCTGCTAGATTCCAGCTTCGAAATGAAACACACTGATAAATACGAGTGAATTCGATAATTTCGCTTCGTCACTTACATAATTTAGGGTCGGGGTGAGATCAGTTAGGCCTGTATAGCACCTTACGAGTCCGATTTAGTCGATTATCGAATATACGGCGCCAGTGCGGCCATTTTGAATTTATGATTACTGCGGGAGATTTACACAACAAAAGATTCCAATAATCGCATAAATTAACGCTTAAACTATCAGAAAACTCGTGTTAACTTTGAAAAACGTATTTGAAAGGGTTTAACGGGTGTTTAGTTATCGGGTTGTACCTTGAAAACGGGTTTGTATCGTTTCAATGCGGGAAATAATTAGTTTTCTAGATTCCGAGATTGAGATTTGGCGCGTCTTCACCGAGTTGCGCGCTAATTACCGCATGAGGTCGCTTGCGTCTGGAGCGTTCCCCACCGCGGCGCAATTCAACCGGGATCACCTCGTTTACAAATTTCGCTTCGGTTCTCTTTCACACTTTAAATCAAACTGCAAGTCGCCGTGGTTCGAATCCGATTATGGGTCAGGATTTTGGAAGAATTAATCTGTATCTGTAATTATTAGGCTGTTTGTGGTCCAGTCGCGCTATGCCGGGTACGTGGTGTCGGACTCCTAATATTAGCACCCGGGTCGATGGCAACTTGTTATGCTCGACCGACTCTGACTGGACTGTGCTTCATTTAATGACCGGCTGAACCGGGGCGGCACAAAACTTTGCCAATCATGTTTCACGCGATGCGATGAAAAGCGCGCCTTGCGTGCGGCCTCGTAAAGTTTTCCGGAAAGTGCAACGGATTCAACTGCGAGGGTTCGTTCGTAAATGATTCACGGGCCGGCCGTGAAAAGCAGTGAATTTTATAGACTAGCAGTGAAATGGGGGCATAACTAAAACGATGCACTACTAAAACGAAGACTATGCACTTTGCGACTATTCAGGACTAAAACGAAGACCTATGCACTCACTAATCATCACTCGGGGCGTTATAGTCTCTGTATTCAACCACCTCTGCCAATGAGTGCAGACAATATCAGATATAAACACGGCGCACATGAAACGTAAATTGGTCGGTTTTCTCTGGTGCATATAGTCGTTTTTAGTAGTGCATTGTTTTAGCAACGTGGGTTGCTTAACTAAGAATGAAAAATCTCTAAATCAATCATATTTATTCTCATACAACAATCATGCAAAATCATATGCCAGGCGTGCTCGATGAATTATAATGTAAGCTCTTCAAACACGTGGACTTTCAAAAAACAACTAGTCCAACCACCATAGGCGTAAAACCTTTAAACGAGACGCCCATTCCAACATAGACTCTAAAACAAAAAAGTCTATGGCCCAACTATGGACTCAACAGTCCATGGCCCCCGCACTGATACCAGAGATAAACCTGGCCAAATACTCTGGAAAGCGTAGGATTAAGTAATCAATCTGATTTACATTTTTTATATCATTTTATTTTCACATATCCAATTATTAACTTTTCACTAATTATTTTCTCAACATTTTAATGGTTATTTTATTTCTATTACTACATGTATGTATGAAATTGTTCTATCTTAAAAACCACAAAAGGTATTAAGGTATTTCTAAGTCTTTATCTACAATACATTTCCACTAAAGCTGATTCATACAATTTGCATCAATAGGAAAATAACAAAAATACACAAAGAATTGTAATTTTTGATCAATAAAAAAATTTCATCGAGATGACCTTAATCTCTTAATCATCAAGGAAAAGCTCAACTTTATTCAATTAGGACCTTAATAAATCGATGTTTTATGAACAATATTGACATGAACATGTCATTTCATCTCCACAGAAACAATCATACCTAAATGACAAGTATTTATGTACTCGAGGAAGTGCGTCAGTCATTTACAAAAACGTGACCAGTACTTCAAAAAAGTCTCCAACATAAAGAAAAATTAAAACTGGAGATAAAACTACAAATTCAATCTGGAAAGCTTAGGATTAACTAAACAGTCTTTGATTTAATTATTATGTATTTTATGAACCATTGATAAGCACCACAGTGAAAAAGTTGCAATACACGTAACTAAACAATTGAACAGTTTTAACATGAATGACGAACATGTATGTCGTTTTATTCTTACACAACAATTATACCCTGTTAAATGAGTTATTCAAAAGCAGTTTAAAATAAAAACATTAAACCTACGAATTCATTCACGCTGGAAAGCGTGAGTTAACTGATTAATCTTAATTATTCAATTATTACAAAAAATCTACAAACATTGCCAAATTTTCCTCGTCTTTAAACATTATCAACTAGCTTATTTCACAAATGTTACATTTGAAACAAAGCAGGGTCCGATATAACCAACCAAGCAGCAGTATTAATTTTTACGCAAGAAGAGGTCAAGGTCTAAGAGACCGGAGTACCAAACGGATGCTGCTGCTGCTGCTGCTGCTGCTGCTGCTGCTGCTGCTGCTGCTGCTGCTGCTGCTGCTGCTGCTACTGCTACTACTACTACTATGTAAGTAGTACAAGTATGTTGTCATTAGGGCATGTAGGTTATCATTATCACTCGTGCATCGGGTTTGTGTAATTCTTTATCTCAAAGCTTTTATCCTACTCGATGCAAGTGATGATTGTGTCACAATCGGACTGCTCATATAGAGCGAATTGATTTTTGAGGGGGCAAGGGATATTACATATGCTTGCCCCAAGGTCAAGTGGCATCTATTCCTTAGATCAAACCCTGCAAACTATTATAAAGGTTTTTCTTCGTGATGATTTAAGATAAATCGAGTAAATTCATATAAACATGGTTTGACTGAAGAAGCTACGGTAACTTCGTAATTGTATTATTCAACTTGATAGCAGATATAAATACAACTCTATATAAAGATCAGAAATTCTTCTTGTCCAGATATTACAGGCCCCACACAGACGCGGTTAAACAGATAATCAAAACAAAGCTAGGACAATTGACCAATTAGCACTGTATCCTCAAGTTAGCCTGCTCCTGCTATTTTTGACAAGGCCTTAATTAAATCAGTATTTTATGAACCACTGAAAAGCACCACAGTGGAATTGTTGCTATGAAAATTAACAACTAAAAAGTTTCAACATGAATGATGAAAATGTACATTGTTTCATTCACACAACAATAATATCTTAATCATCATGCAAGTTCCTAATTTCCAAACATGCGAACTGCGTTACAATAACAGTCTCCAACAAAGAGCATTAAAACTAGAGATGGAACATACAGATTCGCTCTGGAAATCTAAGTATCAACTAACCATTACTTTCACTAGAAAACTAGAATTTTACCTTGTCTTAAAGATGTCCAAACACCTTGACATTAAATACTAAGTATTCCGATGTTTTTTTCTGGCAGCTTCGAAAACATCAACATAATCATACAATCAGTAACTAATCGATAACATCAATAACTTAAGTTTATAGCTGTTTTAAATTCTTTCTAATAAGTAAAATGTATGTACCAGATTTTAGATAGTAAGTCTACCCCAGTATAACAATAAACAGTCACAGCAGTGATTGAGCGCAGCTAGTTGAAAGGACGGTCGATCTTTCATCAAAGTTTCAAAGCATTCTATCATATCAGTTATTTTTTTTAAGTGTGTTCGATTTAGTTAAGGTTTATGGTTATTTGTTTTGTTCATTACAATAACTGAGTCCGATAGAATGCTTAAAACAACAACAGAAAAGATCTCGGGTTTTCGCTATACTTAGGGAAGGTTGTTCGATAAATGAAGAACCTTGTTGATAAATATTTGAAAAAATGCCTTTTCATGTAAATAGAATATTAATTTGTTTGTTTCTATTGTTGTTTATTATTTTCATCTATTTCTTAATATTATCTATTTATGTATGTACTTGTATTTTGTATTATTTACTACTTATTATTTATTGTTTTTTTAAATTTATTCTTTCATTAATTTATGTACTTGTAGTTTGTATTATATATTATTTATACCACTCTATTTACACTGCAGGCATTTTTTCACTGTAAAGTTTCTGGGCCCATTTTAAAAAAGTGCTACCGATTCACTGCGACTCCTTAATAATCATTATACACCCGATTTGAAGCTAAGTGATTATTCACGAGAGCCATCTCGCGATATGGATTTACCCATTACAATAAAAGAAGTTCAAACAGCTATAAACAATGTTAAAACGTTTAAAATTTGTCCTAGCTATAACTTTATGCCTCGTTATTCCTAGCATAACCTCTCAAATGTAAATAATGGTCGCCTTTCAGATAAAGCTTTTGTTTTCAAATACGTAGCTATGATCATCAAACAGATTGATGGAGGCTTAAAGGTCGATGTGAAAATCGACATCTACGATCCAATTGTGAATCAGTTACATGGGCCTTCGAAAAATATGAATGCCATCAAATTAGTACATTTACAATTCAGCAAATACTTAATATTTGTACATCAACAGTGGCCTAACATTATGTTCTATCTTTCCTAATTATGTGTTATCTACACGAACAAATAGCCATAGTTGACTATGTTTAACTATGGTAAAGTCTGAAGATTAAACTCACAATATCACGTTGAAGCTAAATCTCAGTTAAGGAGTAAACTCAACAGACCTACGAGTCCAAACTAGGCACTCAACGCGACCATTTACCCCTAGTGACTAACCTAACTTATCTATCAACCAAGGATCGAAGACCAATATCGTGAATTAATGGAGCTTAGCTTTTATTAGACTCTCACATTGCATAAAATATCATAAAATAATATCCTCGAAAACACTATAATCAGACTGGTTTGAAAAGGGTGATAAGTAAAAAAATCAATACTTTACTACAGCAGTGCGTTATTGTCTTTGCCGCACCTGGATCTCAGTGTTTAAAACATGCACTATTATTTATGCCGCTCCTAATGATATACACTATTGTCTTTGCTGCTTTTAAAACAGTGTTTATCCTGAATCAGTGTTTATGAGATAATCCATTAGCATTGTCACTCAAATCAGTGTTTATAAGATTCACTATTGTCTCTGCTGCTCCTGATAAAACTTTTTATAGAAATCAACCACCAATTGTAGAAGAATCTATCGTTGAGTGGTTAATCCATCGCTGGCTCCTCAACTTATCACCTGGGCTTCTGCAGTTTTCATCAGCAAATGGGTCAATCAGTATTCATCTACTAGTAGATTTTCTGATGAGTAGTTGATCTCAAGCTGAGCCTTTTCTCATAGTTGAAATTTAGCTGCAATGATTAAAAGAAGATATCCTGTAATGACAAAATATTTCAATAAGAATTAATCGTAATAATTTCATGTATATCAAGTTACCTTTTAAAATTGCTTGGTTCGTAATCGGTGTGGATCATCTAAGTTGGTTGGTTAATGAGTTCGATTCTAATTGGCCTCATCTGTGCGCTGTTCCAGGTGGTTGATTTTGGATGGGTAGTTTATTTCAAGCTGGGTTTTTTCTCATAGTTGAAATTTAGCTGCAATGATTAAAAGAAGATATCCTGTAATGACAAAATATTTCAATAAGAATTAATCGTAATAATTTCACGTATATCAAGTTACCTTTTATGATTGCTTGGTTCGTAATCGGCGTGGATCATCTAAAGTTGGTTGGTTAATGAGTTGGATTCTAATTGGCCTCATCTGTGCACTGTTCCAGTTGGTCGGTTTTGGACGAGTAGTTGATCTCAAGCTGGGTTTTTTCTCATAGTTGAAATTTAGCTGCAAAGATTAAAAGTTAGTAACTAACTAGATGCACTATAGTGCTATTCCCGTTATTCAACACACTAGGGTGGAATTTTTCAGAATTTTCAAATCATCTTCAGCACTATAGGGTATTAATTAGCCAGCACTGAAAGGGTTAATGACAAAATATTTCAATAAGAATTAATCGTAATAATTCCATGTATATCAAGTTACCTTTTATGATTGCTGGTTTCATTATTGGCGATTATCTTATTAGTTGATTGGTTAATGAGCGCGATCCTAGTTGGCTGTGCGCCGTTCAAGTTGGTCAATTTTTGACGAGTAGTTGTTCTCAAACTGGGTTTTTTCGCATAGTTGAAATTTAGCTGCAATGATCAAAAGATGATATCCTGTAATGACAAAATATTTCAATAAGAATTAATCATGATAATTTCATGTATATCAAGTTACCTTTTATGATTGCTTCGTTCGTTATCGGTGGGGATCATCTTAAGTTTGTGCGTTAATGAGTTCGATTCGGTTGGCCCCCACCTGTGTGCTGTTCAAGTTGGTCGATTTTGGGCGAGTAATCGTTCTCAAGCTGGGTTTTTTCTCATAGTTGAAATTTAGCTGCAATGATCAAAAGAACATATCCTTTAATGACAAAATATTTCAATAAGAAATAATCGTAATAATTCCATGTATATCAAGTTACCTTCTATGATTGCTGGTTTCATTATCAGCGATTATCTTATTAGTTGATTGGTTAATGAGCTCGATCCTAGTTGGCTGCGCGCCACTCAAGTTGGTCGATTTTGGACGAGTAGTTGATCTCAAGTTGATTTCGCATAGTTGAAATTTAGCTGCAATGATCAAAAGAAGATATCCTTTAATGACAAAATTTTTCAATAAGAATTAATCATAATAATTTCATGTATATAAAGTTACCTTTTTTGATTGCTTGGTTCGTTATCGGTGTGGATCATCTAAGTTTGTGCATTAATGAGTTTGATTCTGTTGGCCCCATCTGTGCGCTGTTCAAGTTGGTCGATTTTTGACGAGTAGTTGATCTCAAACTGGGTTTTTTGCATAGTTGAAATCTAGCTGCAATGATCAAATGAAGATATCCATTAATGACAAAATATTTCAATAAGAATTAATCGTAATAATTTCATGTATATCAAGTTACCTTTTTTGATTGCTTGGTTCGTTATCGGTGTGGATCATCTAAAGTTTGTGCGTTAATGAGTTCGATTCTGTTGGCCCCATCTGTGCGCTGTTCAAGTTGGTCGATTTTGGGCGAGTAGTTGTTCTCAAGCTGGGTTTTTTCTCATAGTTGAAATTTAGCTGCAATGATCAAAAGAACATATCCTTTAATGACAAAATATTTCAATAAGAAATAATCGTAATAATTCCATGTATATCAAGTTACCTTTTATGATTGCTGGTTTCATTATCAGCGATTATCTTATTAGTTGATTGGTTAATGAGCTCGATCCTAGTTGGCTGCGCGCCACTCAAGTTGGTCGATTTTGGACGAGTAGTTGATCTCAAGTTGATTTCGCATAGTTGAAATTTAGCTGCAATGATCAAAAGAAGATATCCTTTAATGACAAAATTTTTCAATAAGAATTAATCATAATAATTTCATGTATATAAAGTTACCTTTTTTGATTGCTTGGTTCGTTATCGGTGTGGATCATCTAAGTTTGTGCATTAATGAGTTTGATTCTGTTGGCCCCATCTGTGCGCTGTTCAAGTTGGTCGATTTTTGACGAGTAGTTGATCTCAAACTGGGTTTTTTGCATAGTTGAAATCTAGCTGCAATGATCAAATGAAGATATCCATTAATGACAAAATTTTTCAATAAGAATTAATCGTAATAATTTCATGTATATCAAGTTACCTTTTTTGATTGCTTGGTTCGTTATCGGTGTGGATCATCTAAAGTTTGTGCGTTAATGAGTTCGATTCTGTTGGCCCCATCTGTGCGCTGTTCAAGTTGGTCGATTTTGGGCGAGTAGTTGTTCTCAAGCTGGGTTTTTTCTCATAGTTGAAATTTAGCTGCAATGATCAAAAGAAGATATCCATTAATGACAAAATATTTCAATAAGAATTAATCGTAATAATTCCATGTATATCAAGTTACCTTTTATGATTGCCGGTTTCATTATGGTGATTATCTTATTAGTTGATTGGTTAATGAGTTCGATCCTAGTTGGCTGTGCGCCGTTCAAGTTGGTCGATTTTTGACGAGTAGTTGATCTCAAACTGGGTTTTTTGCATAGTTGAAATCTAGCTGCAATGATCAAATGAAGATATCCATTAATGACAAAATTTTTCAATAAGAATTAATCATAATAATTTCATGTATATAAAGTTACCTTTTTTGATTGCTTGGTTCGTTATCGGTGTGGATCATCTAAAGTTTGTGCGTTAATGAGTTCGATTCTGTTGGCCCCATCTGTGCGCTGTTCAAGTTGGTCGATTTTGGGCGAGTAGTTGTTCTCAAGCTGGGTTTTTTCTCATAGTTGAAATTTAGCTGCAATGATCAAAAGAAGATATCCATTAATGACAAAATATTTCAATAAGAATTAATCGTAATAATTTCATGTATATCAAGTTACCTTTTTTGATTGCTTGGTTCGTTATCGGTGTGGATCATCTAAAGTTTGTGCGTTAATGAGTTCGATTCTGTTGGCCCCATCTGTGCGCTGTTCAAGTTGGTCGATTTTGGGCGAGTAGTTGTTCTCAAGCTGGGTTTTTTCTCATAGTTGAAATTTAGCTGCAATGATCAAAAGGAGATATCCTTTAATGACAAAATATTTCAATAAGAATTAATCGTAATAATTCCATGTATATCAAGTTACCTTTTATGATTGCCGGTTTCATTATTGGCGATTATCTTATTAGTTGATTGGTTAATGAGCTCGATCCTAGTTGGCTGTGCGCCGTTCAAGTTGGTCGATTTTTGGCGAGTAGTTGTTCTCAAACTGGGTTTTTCATATAGTTGAAATCTAGCTGCAATGATTAAAAAAAGATATTCTGTAATGACAAAATATTTCAATAAGAATTAATCGTAATAATTTCATGTATATCAAGTTACCTTTTATGATTGCTTGGTTCGTTATCGGCAATTATCTTATTAGTTGGTTGGTAAATGAGTTCGATTCTGTTGGCCTCATCTGTTCGCTGTTCCAGTTGGTCAATTTTGGACGAGTAGTTGATCTCAAGCTGGGTTTTTCATATAGTTGAAATCTAGCTGCAATGATTAAAAGAAGTTATCCTGTAATCACAAATTTTTTCAATTAGAATTTATCGCAATAATTCCATCTATATTAAGTTACCTTTTATGATTGCCAGGTTCATTATCGGCGAGGGTCTCCTAAGTTGGTTGTCTAATTTTACATATTTTTTGTCGTTTTTTCCGTGTAAATAGTCCGAAAGTTTACAAGGTTGAATAATTTTGTCTAGTTTTTACAATTCTTTGCTCTTTTTTTTCATGTAAATAGTCCGAAAGTTTACAAGGTTGAATAATTTTGTCTAGTTTTAAATTCAAAATCGGAAATCGAAGTACAGATATAGTTGTGTGATCGGGGGGGTCGATTTTACATAAATTTTGTTTTCTTTAAAACCAAGCACATTTAATAATTGGAAAATCCGGTTCCGGTTCATTCAATTAATCTTCCAACCAGTCTGAACCGGCAAGCGACTGATTGGGGTCAATTAAGTTGACTGCCTATTTTAATACATCGAGATTTGGAATATCTATATTACAAGGTTGAAGATCACTTTGTACATTTTATGACTATCTGATTAATAGTATAGCTGAAAAAAAGAGCAAAATCTTGTAAGCAGAAAATCCTATGTTCATTCTAGATATCTGATATTGATTATTATAGCTTAACAACAATTCGACTCTGGTATTCCTCAATATTGAGTTATATTGAGGAATACCAGAGTTACAGCAAATTTAATAATGCATAATCAATCTGTTCAAATTGTTTTTGTACTGTAGTTTCTCTTCTTCTATCTTCAGAAATTCTTGATGTTTTTCCTTCTTGGGTGCTAAACACCCAGTGGCCAGTAGGCTTTCATTAAAACCCAGGCCCATCATATAGTGCAAACCTGCTAGTAATATTGCCCCCTATATACATTTCGATTGTCAGCTTAACCATGTTCATATTATCAAATTAACTTCATCGTCAATTAATAAACTTTAAGAGATATGTTTTCTACCCACAGATGGTAACATCTGTGCCCAGTGAATGGTATTCTCATCCATTTCAGTAATTCTAAATATTGCACGTAAAATATATACAATGATCTAGTAATTATGATAATATCACTAACAAGAGTGAGTGCGCTGGCAGCATCGAGCACACTGATCCTATAAGTAACATGGTTCTACAGATTTAAGAAACCTTGAATCACCCCACACCTTGACAAATCCAGAATTCTGCAAAGCCTTAATGATTCAATAAATCCCACGCACAAGAGACAGAGTTAAAACACACCCCGTATAGGGTATAGGCCTAAACCAATAGTTAATTATACAGTTGTCTTATCAACCCATATGGTTTGGATTTGAGCATTTTTACCTTATATAAAGATACTGAGTTAATCTTTATTGAAGATACCTGATAAATCAATTAATGTCCTAGCTATAATCAAATAAATAATCAAGCTAATTTTGCATCAGAGCTTTTGATACCTAGCTTAACAAACCCAGAATTCCCCAAAACCTAACTGATTCAACAGATCCCTCAAACATTTGGACCAGTTAGATGCAGACAACATTGCACGATACAGTTGTCCCATCCACTGCGCTATTTTTTAAATAATTTTCACTTATATTCATTATATTGAATTAATTTTAACTAATTTTCTAGATATCTAAGCGATCCGTTAATTAGTCATCATACTAGCTACATCTTAATTGTCAGTCAACAATATTTATATTCATATGGAGCCTGAAAATCTACACGAGTAGAATTTCAGATGTGGTGAATTCATCACTATTTGAATTCATCAAAACTTCAGATAAAAGCACATTTTTAGTGGTAAATTAGAAATTCCCTAGCCAAATTGCTATGTAATCTTTATTTCTTTTATATCTTTTACAGTACACTGTGTATAAGGATCGAAAGACCTTGTTATGACCGGACCTCCCTGGTGCGGTGCAAGAAATGATGCTGGAATATAGTTTGAAGGAGAGGGGTTAGTAAAAGAGAGCTATTAGCAAGAGGAATAAGACCTAATTTTAGGATATCCTGTCAGATTAAGGCTCTCAATCTGACATACACAGTGAAATTGAAATATTCTCCCTTCCAAATTCAATGATGTATTTGTGCATGTACAGATTTGTTTTATCTCCTTTCAATCGGAAGTAAATCTGCGTTAAATGAATTTGGCAATATGTATCAAAACTAATACAGCTGTATGACGACACAATAGGTTCACTTAAGATACAGATAAATAACTAATTTGCTCAGATACACATGTATCAGCTACATTTTAAATGTCAATGGACTTGAATAAAAAATAATTTCACATAACAATTGAATTAACCTCAATTGTAGATATCTAAGTAATACATTAATGAGTAATTCATCTTAGCTATATTCTAATTGTCAGTTAATAAACAATATCTATTATGCGTCACTTGACACACAGTATGGCTTTTAGATATCATTTGAATCAGTAAGGTTTTGGTAAATTTTGGCAATATTGAAGAGCATGACCAGTCGCCATAAGTACGGCAGTTGGAGATGTAAATACTGATCAGTTGATGAGACTGATACACTTATTGTACAGATATGCTCAAATATACATATATCAGCTCTATCTAAATTGTCAGTTTAATGATAATTATAATGGACCTGTATCACATATAAATTATTTCATACATAGCATATAAATAGTTTATGATCTTACATGAAATATTAAATTCATCTTAATTGTGGATATCTAAGCCATTGGTTAATGAGCAATTTGTCCTAGCTATATAAATGATGATTGTCAGTTAAACAACAATCATAGCCCAAAACAAGGCACAGAGTATGGCTGTGGGGAATGATTTGAATCAATTGAAGCTTTTTTTATTCTAGATTTATCAAAGTGCTAAGACCTAATCACAGTTTCTAAAAGACCCCCAGTCCATAGTTTTCCCCATATATATTACACCAGATCTCGATAGAGCCCTAGACACTATTTTATACATCTTTCCCCCAAGAATTCATTAATGCAATGGGTAAAGCAGCATATAATATATACTGTAAAGTGCCTGAATGTTTATAAATGACATATGTATCAATATATTATTTGTAAAAAAATCTATTTACCGACGATAAAGTTTATTTGATATAAATCTTGACAAGTAAAGCCAGCCTAAATGTATGTGGGGCCCTAACATATCTACACCAGAAGAATTTCTCATCAAACATTACAAGATATTGAATGATTGCTAATATCTAGGCGATTGGTTAATTAGTAAATTGTCCTATCTATATCTTGATTGTCAGATAACCAATAGTCATATGAGGCCTGAAATATCTACGGTACATTCGGAAAATTTAAGATTCAACATAAGATATTGAATTTACCTTAATTGTACATACTTAAAAAAATTTTTAACGAATAACTGACCAATCTACATTTTAATCATCAGACCAAAGAATATTCAAGGGACCTCACTCAATCATTTCATCTAATATTGTAAATATTCAAGCAATCATTGTCTAGCTATATTTCAATTTACTTTTAACAATATACCGGCCATAGAGCTTCAATAAAGTAGTGCGGAGATGGTGAGCTTGACCAGCGTCTCTATCCTCACCAGTGCCTATGCATTCTACCCCAGATATGAAAAATCAACTTAGCTTTATGTATGTATGCATTCCTGTTGCCATGCAGGATGAGGTCAAGACTGCCAGGTTTGGTTGCAGCAGAACTTTTGGTGTTTGGTTGATTCAACATGGAGTCTTTTGTGGACATTTCTGGTGGGCAGATTTTAAATGGGCCTTTTCGGATTAAGCTGAAATGAGTAAAAGAACGATATTCTGTAGTTACACAATCCTTTGCGTATCACGCATCGTAATTTACATGTGTATCAACTTAACTTTCAATATTGCCGAGTTCAGTGTTCTTTTTTCGCCATCTTCTGTAGCCACCTTCAGCATCTTCTTCTTCATCTTGGGAGTCCTGAAATGAAAAAAAAAGAGAAGAGTGATGAAAACCTGGTACGGAACAAAACTAATGTCCGAAAGCTTTTCAGCTCTCCGTCGCCGGTCACATGCCGAGAACACCAGACAAAGAGCCAGCCAGGAATATACTGCCCTCTACACGCCCTCACACAGAACGCGAAAACCAGGATGACGATGCCTTACTTTCACCATTTACCGACAGGGTGTGCCGGGTGACGTCAGTAACTGACAAACCTATCAAATTGCCCAAGCCAAAAATAGGGCAGCGCAACTGGATTGCCTGCACTAGCACTCAAAGGAAGACAAGACTTAATCCATGCCCGAAGCAACCCACAGGGAATCAATGAATACTAACACTCAAAGGAAGACAGGGAAATTAATCCCTGCCCGAAGCAATCCCTTAAAAGGAATCAATGAATGCTACCACGCAAGCAATCCCGCAGTGAATCAATGAATCCTAGCACGCAAAGGAAGACAGGGAAATTAATCCCTGCCCGAAGCAATCCCTTAAAAGGAATCAATGAATGCTAGAACGCAAAGGAAGACAAGACTAAATCTTTGCCCGAAGCAATTCCTGAAAAGGAATCAATGGATACTAGTAGACAGTCCTGCTTTACCACTCCACTTTTAACCCGTGCAATCCGACTGACTTGCCCGTCATTGACGTCACCAAGCACACTCTGTTGATACGTGGGGAGAGTGAGGCCTTGTCATCCTGGTTTTCATGTTCCGTATGAGGGCGTGTAGAGGGCAGCCATTTCCTGACCGACTCTTTGTCTGACATCCTCGACACGTGACCGTTGAAGGAGAGCCAACGCTTTCGGACATTAGCTTTGTTCCAGCAAACGTTGAAATTCGACAGAGAAATCGGCCCTGAAAAATAAAACGGATTAGACCCTGAAAAATAGAACGGATTAATAAACACGGAACAGTACAGGACAGCACGGAGATGAACAGTAACGCATAAAACATAAAGACGTCGTTCCTCAGGAAGCAGGAACAGGAGCGGGAGCGCAGCGAAGATCGCCAGGAGAATCCATGGTAGCATGTTCACAGTGTGAGTGTGCAGAGGTGAATGGCCTATGCTTGTGTGCACCGTAGTCAGCTGGTGACGTTTTCAATAGAGCGTATGAATGATTTCAACAACTCTGAATAGCCGCAATAGTGTCTCTCTATTGTTGAATGGATTTACATTGAGAGCTTATAGAAGGTTCTACTGCCGAGTTGAATACGCGCCATTAGCCAGCTGAACAATATCATGGAACTTTAATAAGGCCATATAATATAGATCACTAGATTCCCAGCAAATGCCAAGTCTATTATGGAGTTACATGAATAAAAATGAGCCAAATTTTCAATTTTCAAACTTAAAGAATCCTTGTATCCACTAAAAAGTGCAGATAATTTCATACCATACATAACATTTCGCCATGTACTTTTTTCATCAGACTATAATTTGTATATTATATACTTTTGTCCTGTTCAATGCGCATTGTATTTTTGGAGAAAGGAGAGAAGTGGAATTAGGTCCAATGTTTTGACTTATTTTCACCATTGACTGAGCAAGATTGAAAATACCCGAGTAAAAATAACTCTGGACGTGGGTGTTTGTTATAACAACTAGGCTTTCGTATAACATTTTCCTATTCGACTACGGACTCTCAATCTGTTTAACTAGCATCGGTATGACGTCAAACAATGCTAAAAATCTAATTTCATCCACAGCATAACTAATAATTTCATAATAATAGAATCTTTTAATATTGTTTCTGCTGATTTTCATATCTCGACGAAGCCAGAACTGTCCACGCGGACTGTTTTAAATACAATAATAAAACTCTGACATTTTGTTTTCTGATTTAGAAGCGTTTAAGTTTTATTTCAATTAATTACAATTTGGAAAGATGGGTTTCCAGCCGGGTTGATTGAGATTAACTTACAATATATACAGACTGTACAAATAATACAAAATTACACTCAGTTTATTAAATAAATAATAAAGAAATGTCATCTTGAAATTTCTCATTGAGACGCCGTCTATTCGAAAAAAAAATTAACGTACCATTATAGAGGGAAAAAATCTAATTTAACAAGGACAGGATCGAGTTTATTTTGGGAATAATTATACACATTAAATGAAAAATTCCGCTCTTAAAATAAATTCAGGGTCCGCTCCCGGGGGATCTGAAATTTCTCACACTCCCTCAACAATCAACTTGCAGGCAGTCCAACTGGCGGCGCAATCATGTTTTATCGATTGGGGAAAAAACCTTTGAGATATACCATAGAATTTCACTAGCCCGGTGGACAAGTGATAATGATAACCTACTCGACCTAATGAGATTATACTTGTCCCGGGGAAATGGACAAGTGTTTAGATCCATCACAACCCAAAATATGCATTCATTACAAAAATAATAATGGCACACAGCACTCTCCAACCATGATAAAGGCTTCAGTTAACCAAACCTCTATGAGTCTTAGTGAATAACTGAAACTAGATGATCTACAATGTTCACAAAATCAAATCACAATCACAAAAAATAATTCACAATCACCGAGAATCGACATCATGATTTCAACAAGATAAATCAGCATTTTAACAATCGTCATTAATTTCTATGTGCGAAAAATGTTCAGCTATTGAAAGAATTAAGTAGATATTGAAAAACAGATTTTCACGATACAAGAAAAAACACAAATCCATTCGTTACACACAGTAAACCGCTCGTTAATTCGACGCCAATACAACGTGACTACAATCCATACACTTCTAAATTCCTCGCGTTTTCCCGATAAAAACAGAACTTTCCCCGTGTTCTGATGACTGGCAGTAGGAAAGACCAGAGAGTTATTATCTAGACAGATTCGAATAGTAAGCTAGTGCAGTAGATATTCCGACATTTCGGCTATTACATTTTTGGAAAATCTCCCCGTCTGAATTACAAATGGTTTACTGTATTAAACTGTACTGATCAAGACCCTTGAGATAAATAGTTAACCTTCAACAGCATTTCTAACATTGTGTATTATTTACAAAGGAAAAATCTTCCAAATGTTTGCATCCCTTCAGCAAGGCCAGGTTCAGATGGCGTGGTTTTCATTTAGCTCATTATTTCAACTACAGTAAAAACGAACTAATGCCTAACAAGCACATGAGAGGAAATTTGGTTTGATCAGAAGAGTTGTCCAAATTGCGTCCACTTGAAATTGCTAAAATTTAACCCCTTCCTCTCCTTGTTCACATTAAACCCTTCCCCCAGCACACCGTCTGAAACTGATTTTATTTAAAAAGTTTTCAATTCAACTTGAGAAGAAAAGCTACTTTCGTTCATCGATGAGTAGAAATAGTCCGATGTTTTGACAACAGGGCAAACATGGCAGCAGTAGCAAACATTCAGTATATTTACAGGTTACAGGAGATAACGAGATCAGGAAGTTTGTACTCGACGATGACAACCAGAGATGAGAGAGGTAAATGGAGAGATGTTGAGAAGATTTTTTAAAACTGGTGGCAGTTTGTTGGCTTTAATGGATAGTTAACAGCAAGGGCCCGGTGTTAGTAACGTAGGTATCATCAATCCAGGGGCACATGTACAGTGTTCAAATAAACTATCCAAACTATGAAAAAGGTTCACAATTTTTATATCTGCATCGTTTTTAAGCAGTATTTTTCACGGGAGTTACCACAACATCACGCTGCTGATCGACACTTCCGTAATAGAAGTTTTCTATTTAGATCGGTTAAACAGGAGTTTCATTGATCGAAAGACAATGTCTAAAACTTGGAAAATTTCCATTTAAAACAGAATATGCATCATTGGAAATCTAATTAAAAGTAGCTTTGAGTTTTTAAATGAATGACCCTAGAATTAACGGCTTATGATGCCCAGTCAATCTGCTTGCTACCTGTACACACCGTCGACTTTATCATCATTCTTCCTATTTTCTATCATTCAGGTTTCACAATGTGTTCAGAGATTAATCCCATGGACACTCTTCATCAAAAATGAACTACAAAAGCAACACTTTATCACCTCAGAAAGCGATCATCAACACTTAATGTGTTCAAGACTATACCAGAGACATTTTCAAATTGAAGATGAACTACAAACACCAGACATTAGACATTAGACATTTCATCAGTACACTTTTGAAAGTGATCGTTTAGGCTTCACACATCCATAGGGCATAATTCCAGGCAGTAGATTGATACCAGCATATATTTACAACAATCTTATCGTTCGACATTAACAACGTATCATTCGACTGAATGAATTACATAGAATTCTACCGATTCTTACTATACCCGAGTATTAAACATTTAGTTGAATTTCATGAGTCAAATCCTGATCATTTTCTCGAAAACAAATGTCTACATATCTTACACATCACAATCGCTATACAATTCCGTCAAAATATTTCAAAACACAAATTGGCAGCATTTTGGCTTTTATGAATCTCACACCAGCAAATAGAGAGAGAGAGGGCAGCACTGATTGCACTAAAACATTGTTATATTAAACGTTATTATCACAGAACGAAATTGTATCGTCAAGTATCACTACGTGGCAGTCAGTAGCACACCCGATATGGCGTTAACAGCAGGGGTACCATGTTGGTAGCAGAGCGTACCTCATTTATATCATATTGCTACCATAATGATAGCGACGCATATGAATATGGTATTGAATTGCTACTGCGTAGGTAGCAAAGCATACCACTCCGGTATCGTATCACTACCATGTTGCTAGCATATTCATACTGCGCTAGTATTACGTTGCTATCGCGCTGATAATGGTCATAACGTTTCGCATCACTACCAACTATTGGTCGCAGATCTTAACTACGTTCGTCGAGAAATGGCTACCTAGCTACCATGTCGGTAGCATATCGTTATCACAATCGTTGTCATAACGCCGCTATGTTTCGCTGTAAGTGTTATCCGATGAGTATCACACGGTACTGAGTGATGGGTTGGCGTGGTTGAACAGTGCGTGCACGGTGATCCCGACGCGGAAAACTCCTTTCTCCTCCAGCACGTCGGTCGCTGAACATATTTGACCCTGAAAATATATCGTAAAACATGCATATATTAAACGAGGAAAAACTGGGAGAAACAAGGAAATGAATGAAACGATTGAAAATCTACAAAAAATGAGTGAATTTCATTCAACCTGCATCGAGCTAGATAGAGTAAAACTTCGCCAAGAACCTTAGTGTCTGATGTACCACTGAGTGGTGGGTACACTAGGAGTATAGAGCAATGGAGATCACTGTGGAGACAGCCACACTACAGGACTGGGTGAAGAGTTAAACCCGCTTCATCAGAGTCATTGGGGACCAATTTTATAAATCCAGTTCATGAGAAATCTGGATCAAACTACATTTATGCATAAGTGGACCACGAATAATATCCAGATTCCAGATTAGATCAATATCGTATTAAATTATCCCGATTAAACGTGTCAATGTACAATATCCCGATAAAAACAGAACTTTCCCCGTGTTCTGATGACTGGCAGTAGGAAAGACCAGAGAGTTATTATCTAGACAGATTCGAATAGTAAGCTAGTGCAGTAGATATTCCGACATTTCGGCTATTACATTTTTGGAAAATCTCCCCGTCTGAATTACAAATGGTTTACTGTATTAAACTGTACTGATCAAGACCCTTGAGATAAATAGTTAACCTTCAACAGCATTTCTAACATTGTGTATTATTTACAAAGGAAAAATCTTCCAAATGTTTGCATCCCTTCAGCAAGGCCAGGTTCAGATGGCGTGGTTTTCATTTAGCTCATTATTTCAACTACAGTAAAAACGAACTAATGCCTAACAAGCACATGAGAGGAAATTTGGTTTGATCAGAAGAGTTGTCCAAATTGCGTCCACTTGAAATTGCTAAAATTTAACCCCTTCCTCTCCTTGTTCACATTAAACCCTTCCCCCAGCACACCGTCTGAAACTGATTTTATTTAAAAAGTTTTCAATTCAACTTGAGAAGAAAAGCTACTTTCGTTCATCGATGAGTAGAAATAGTCCGATGTTTTGACAACAGGGCAAACATGGCAGCAGTAGCAAACATTCAGTATATTTACAGGTTACAGGAGATAACGAGATCAGGAAGTTTGTACTCGACGATGACAACCAGAGATGAGAGAGGTAAATGGAGAGATGTTGAGAAGATTTTTTAAAACTGGTGGCAGTTTGTTGGCTTTAATGGATAGTTAACAGCAAGGGCCCGGTGTTAGTAACGTAGGTATCATCAATCCAGGGGCACATGTACAGTGTTCAAATAAACTATCCAAACTATGAAAAAGGTTCACAATTTTTATATCTGCATCGTTTTTAAGCAGTATTTTTCACGGGAGTTACCACAACATCACGCTGCTGATCGACACTTCCGTAATAGAAGTTTTCTATTTAGATCGGTTAAACAGGAGTTTCATTGATCGAAAGACAATGTCTAAAACTTGGAAAATTTCCATTTAAAACAGAATATGCATCATTGGAAATCTAATTAAAAGTAGCTTTGAGTTTTTAAATGAATGACCCTAGAATTAACGGCTTATGATGCCCAGTCAATCTGCTTGCTACCTGTACACACCGTCGACTTTATCATCATTCTTCCTATTTTCTATCATTCAGGTTTCACAATGTGTTCAGAGATTAATCCCATGGACACTCTTCATCAAAAATGAACTACAAAAGCAACACTTTATCACCTCAGAAAGCGATCATCAACACTTAATGTGTTCAAGACTATACCAGAGACATTTTCAAATTGAAGATGAACTACAAACACCAGACATTAGACATTAGACATTTCATCAGTACACTTTTGAAAGTGATCGTTTAGGCTTCACACATCCATAGGGCATAATTCCAGGCAGTAGATTGATACCAGCATATATTTACAACAATCTTATCGTTCGACATTAACAACGTATCATTCGACTGAATGAATTACATAGAATTCTACCGATTCTTACTATACCCGAGTATTAAACATTTAGTTGAATTTCATGAGTCAAATCCTGATCATTTTCTCGAAAACAAATGTCTACATATCTTACACATCACAATCGCTATACAATTCCGTCAAAATATTTCAAAACACAAATTGGCAGCATTTTGGCTTTTATGAATCTCACACCAGCAAATAGAGAGAGAGAGGGCAGCACTGATTGCACTAAAACATTGTTATATTAAACGTTATTATCACAGAACGAAATTGTATCGTCAAGTATCACTACGTGGCAGTCAGTAGCACACCCGATATGGCGTTAACAGCAGGGGTACCATGTTGGTAGCAGAGCGTACCTCATTTATATCATATTGCTACCATAATGATAGCGACGCATATGAATATGGTATTGAATTGCTACTGCGTAGGTAGCAAAGCATACCACTCCGGTATCGTATCACTACCATGTTGCTAGCATATTCATACTGCGCTAGTATTACGTTGCTATCGCGCTGATAATGGTCATAACGTTTCGCATCACTACCAACTATTGGTCGCAGATCTTAACTACGTTCGTCGAGAAATGGCTACCTAGCTACCATGTCGGTAGCATATCGTTATCACAATCGTTGTCATAACGCCGCTATGTTTCGCTGTAAGTGTTATCCGATGAGTATCACACGGTACTGAGTGATGGGTTGGCGTGGTTGAACAGTGCGTGCACGGTGATCCCGACGCGGAAAACTCCTTTCTCCTCCAGCACGTCGGTCGCTGAACATATTTGACCCTGAAAATATATCGTAAAACATGCATATATTAAACGAGGAAAAACTGGGAGAAACAAGGAAATGAATGAAACGATTGAAAATCTACAAAAAATGAGTGAATTTCATTCAACCTGCATCGAGCTAGATAGAGTAAAACTTCGCCAAGAACCTTAGTGTCTGATGTACCACTGAGTGGTGGGTACACTAGGAGTATAGAGCAATGGAGATCACTGTGGAGACAGCCACACTACAGGACTGGGTGAAGAGTTAAACCCGCTTCATCAGAGTCATTGGGGACCAATTTTATAAATCCAGTTCATGAGAAATCTGGATCAAACTACATTTATGCATAAGTGGACCACGAATAATATCCAGATTCCAGATTAGATCAATATCGTATTAAATTATCCCGATTAAACGTGTCAATGTACAGATCCGATCAAAACCAGTGGTAAATGATGATGCATGCACCTGGTGGCCTTGCAGTAGTAAAGTTCAGTAGACTTGATTTGGCTCAGATCTCTGAGGGAGTTGGAGCAAGACTGATGATTCTCCAAGGCTGTCAGAGTGACAACGTCTTCATCATATTAATTGGAGTAGGAAAATTCTGGACATTTATTCCGCAGCATGTGACATTTAGAGGCAATTGGATGTATAAGAAATCCACCGATATAAACCAGATATATACATGTATCCGCTCTTCTGAAAAAATTTACCTTAACAATTGAATTACTTGAATAAATGTATCATTTATTTATTGGTCTATGGTTCGACTACATTGAACACAGAAAATCTTTTTCAGTTACCCACTTGCCAGGGAAAGAATGATATTACATCCCTTGTCAGTGTCACAAGAAATTCATCGATGTCAGTCTGTACACAAAACAAAGAACAATGGCCCCATGAATACTACCATAAAATTGGAAATTTTGAAACTAGGATTTTCTGGTTTCAGGAGGGTCTACAGTACCTGTTGGAAGTAACTGAATTAAATCGGGCAATGGCAAGTGAGGAAGATATAAATAGATCAGAAATGCCATCTGTTGGCTGGAATTTCAATGTGTAAATCTTTTGCACTTTTATTGAAGGGAAATTTTTTTTTTTGAAAAAAAAAAAAAAAAGCGATTGTCATTAAAACAAAGTCCGTATCAATACAAAAATCAATTCTAGTTTTTTCCAGTTATAATTCACAACAACTTTACATACACTTACTAAACAACAGCTAAAAATTCATGGCTCCCACAGCAAGGTGAATTCGAAATTACCAAGTTTTCCCAAAGTATTGGTTGTGACGGATGCTTTCTGGATGGGGCGTTTTAAACGAGTAGATACCAATGAAATTTGCCCTTGGTCCCATGTAGAAAATAAATTTCTCAAATACTTCACGATTAGAGGAAAATTTCTCAAATTTCGCAAATATTTCCAAACCCAAAAATATCATTTCAAAATTCTGAAGGTTTTTCCGATATCCTGGTACAGCGGGAACCATGTCAATTAAAGCAACAGGATTTTCACTTTCTACGCAAAAACGCTTTCATTTCATACAAAATCTCTCATAAATATAGTGGAAGATTTCCTTCATCGTGGGAAGCATTGTGCGCAATTAATCTAATCAGCATATCTATTATTCTATAGAGACGACGCCGGGGAATATTGTGGACTTTTTTTCAGCAAGTATCTCAATCACAGGTAAGCCTTTAATACGTACAAATATCTAACTTGAATTGCATATACCGGTTATTATACTAAAACAGAGAAATATTCGCAACTAACAAGACAGACAAACGGACAGACAGACAGAAATCATCTTTTTTAGATACCGATCATCTTCTACTGTCTGTCACACCTACTCTCCGTGCGACGTTTTGGTCTGTAATTTCGTTAATAATCGATTTATCTACCTTTATTACGCATCAATTTGTTCAGTGAGGAATTTGCATTCAGAAATAAACAACAATTTTCACTAAAGTTTTTGTTTTCATTTATGAGCGATAGTTTACTCGGCATACGCTCGCGTAATGCTGAAAAATCAGCTCCGCGGACGCTCGGAAACGTTACAGTGACGTCATCACCTGCTCATTAGCATATCAAAATACAGTAGGTGGCGCCACGTGACGGGCCATAAAAGCCGTTTTTCAGCATTACGCTAGCGTATGCTAGGTAAACTATTGCTGATAGATGAAAACACAAACAAATTTATGCCAGTTCATGATTTATTTCTGAATGCAAATTCCTTACTGAACAAATTGATGCATTATATTTACAGATCAACCGATTATTAACGAAATTACAGACCAAAACGTCGCACGAAGAGCATGTGTGACAGACAGTAGTCATTTTTTTGAATGACTCTTTAATTCTTACTCTTTTTAGAAAAGAATTGGCAGATTTTTGCGTATGCTCTAAGTGGATGGTCCCTGACTAAATATTTGGTCCCCACTTGATCAAATTTATCCAATCCAATCCGAATAAGACTGTTAAATATCTACCTACTCTATTTCTCATCTTTGCATCACATATTTGCATCCATCAACATCAAAATATTGCGATATTTTGCTCTTTTCTCAAAAAACTCACTACAAGTCCGTTGTACGTTTAAAATCCATTATACAAAATTATACCATTGAACACAACAAAGATGAAAACGCCTTTTTTTATAATAATGAGACAATTACGTAAAATTATTTACAAAAATATTTCAATTTTCAAAACAATTTATGAAAAGAAGAGTTTGAAAAAAAAAACATATCAAACCCATTTTCGGCGAAATGCAAATTCAAATCAATGAATGAAATTGAAATACCATCCAGGTAAATTTTAGACATCAATACATCGTCATGGAAATGAAAATCTCGTTGAAAGCCTTTTAAAAAAGATTCCAAAACATCAGGTCCCATAAATACCGGGTACGTCTGTTAATGAAACTATTTGCACATATTCAAATCATCCAAGTATAACCTCTAAAATCAAAATGCCTTTTAAAGCCGTGATCACACGAGTGTTTTTGGGCAATGCAGGATAAACAACCTTGGGCCATCCGTTCACATGATGCCAATTTGACCCGCACCTGTTTGACCCCGGTAAAGGGCTGATAAAAAATGTCAGACCGTGTCTGTGCCAAGTGTAATTATTGCGAATGTATGCTAACTGGCTGCGGAGGTGACTTATTTCACTTAGTAAGCATTGTTTAGTATTGCGATCACGGCTTTAATCTCTAGAATAACCGATACCCACACCCTTCTCATAATCGAACCACTGCATCATTCATGTGATTTACATATATCCATGTGGTTCCTAATCCCTGTAATATCTTCTGTCAAATTATCTTTTATACCCCATATAACCCCCCCAACCCACACTTGATGTATTATGAAAAGTGTCCAAATCGTAACTAGGTTAATAAAATACGCCTGGGATAATGAATTAGATTGTGCATTCATTTTATGAACCCCCCATAGTAAAATACCAATGTTTACAGACAATTTATCATTGAATAAATAGCAAAATATATAGGCTTCATTATATATCATATACTGGTATAAAATTATGAAAATTTTTTAAAAATCATGACCCTGTTGATAGTTGTAATATAAAGAAGCAGAAAGAGACAGTTTTGGAGTAATCCGACTCCAAGGTATTTAGAGAGACAGGTAAATTGGAGTAGGTCTAAATCAGTTCTTTTTTCAGATACAGTTTGCCCCAAGGGGGAAAAGATGGAAGCAGTAAATGAAGAATGCAGTTATAATGAGACTTTCTGATGAGATTTTTTACAACATTCCACAGGCTCAATATGCAAATTGTCGATTTATAATACTCTTTAACTAACGGTTCAGTATTTGCACACATTTTCTATAGTAGACTCCTACTACCGACTTGGTCCAGAAAGTTCGCTGTAACTCTAACGTAGGGAGAAATTGTGCTGTTATCATGAATTTGGCATTGTAAGAATAGATTTCCGTTAGATTTGATGTGTTTGAATGTTCACAGGAAAATGTTGGCATTGTACTCTACTCTGCCTACAACCTCTATTTATTCAATTCAATCAGTTGTGGCAGATTTTACATATTTCCGAAATCTCTCGCTCGGCAAAATCGACACCATAAAAATCTGTAGAATTGAACTTGAAGTTCTAAGGTAGAAACTTTACAGGTTCCATCTTTACCAGGTAGAGGAGTCTACTGTTTATCACATTCATTTTTAAGGCATGCATTATTTTACATCAATCTCACTAATCCTCCCTTCATTAAACAATTCGAAGCATTCATACATTATAATGTTACCGGGGCGGTCATGTTTAAAAAAGTTACATTGATGGTGACAAGCAACACATAACACAAACAAGCCATTGACAATATGGTAAGCATCACGCGGGTCATCCACTTATAATCCATTTATAATCATATCTCCAACAAATCATTCTTCCCTATAATAGACTTGAACATTTATTCTGCACCTTCCGGAACCCGTTAAACCGGTGTCAGTTGACTTTTGTTAACTTGAAGATTTTGAGGGCCCATCAATTTAAAAAACACTTTTTTTTCAGAGGAACAAATTTGTCGTAAAAATTTACTAAAATCCAGTTTTTTCATCAATGTAGATAGTTATTCAAGTAATTGGTGGTACAATTTGAATTTGAACGAACTTATAATTGATACCTCCGCCAAGGAGGATATACTTTGCAACCATCCAACTGTTTACATGAAGCAAAATCGGATTTTCACCAGGAGAATTTTTGCCAAGGGATTATTAACCGGAAGATTTTTACCTTAGAGGGATTTTCACATACATTTAGTTCGATTGTTTGTATAATATAAATGGATGACGCTGCATTGGTTTTTTTTGTACAGCAGTAGCGGGGATAAGATACGTTAATCTCTCTCTCTCTCTCACTCTCTCTCAGTCTCAGTCAGGAGACGCGTTATATGCCAGATAGATCGTTGTAGCGACAAATATAAGCACACACATATATGAGACTAGATAATCCCGATAGGTTAGTCGTGGATACAGTAGTAACTGGCTGACAGTGTTAACAATTCGCCCATTCCCGTCCATTATATCGTCGCATGCACACACACACTCCTGCAAAGAGCCAATAGGAAGAGTCGTTGTATTATTCGGTTGCTACGGTCATGCTCATTGTTTTAACATGCACGGCGACGGTTACTATGGACGATGGGTTATAAGTATTTTTTCGACGACCGTCGTATTATTTTCTTTTTATGAGTTACATCTAGGGACGAGGATTCAAACAGAAACAAATCGTCGATACACTATTAATACTAGCAACACGATATTGCGGTTTACAATGGTAATTAACTGATTACATAACTAACATATAAATCCGATAATTGATATAATTAATTAATCATCATTCTCATCAAGCGATATCTAAATCATCATTTCCATGCATAAGGTGAATATGTCTATATACTTGGATATTATGTTTAATCTTTTGAGGATGGAAAAATAGGTTGCCCTGAGTTTTGACGCCATATGCGCGCACACGCAGTCAACAATCACGATGTCAAACCAAATCAAGTCAACGACCCTTCGTTTTGGCTCCAAATGTAGGAATAACAATATGTAGCTCGTTGGTACCGTTCGGTGGGTTCCTCGGTAGAATACCAGGTTCTCTACTCTGCCTTACAAGTCTTCATTGAGATGCCAATTCGATATACTTTTTCCAGACTAGATGGGACCATAATTGTCGCGATCACATGGAGGCAATTTGACCAGGGCCAATGTTACTTTTCTATCCATTGTCGTTAGATTACATCATTAGAAATAAGCATATGAAGTCAGTAAGTAAGTTTTTGACTCGTCCGTCCGAGCTATAGCTTGCAAATGCACTTATTGAATGCGGTCGAATATGCTATTTCTAAAAAAATGCAGTTTTTTTCCATAGATAGATATTCTCGATAAAATAATAATAATGCCTCTTAAATTTAGACAGTCGATATAATGTCTACTGCAGAGCATACACGCCCAGGTTTTGCAGCGTAAGTAATTCAAATAGTTAAAGAGCGTGTTTTGATTTTCCCGGAGAGATTTGTGCGACATTCCTGTACGGTAAGCAGAATGAGATTTCTAGATGCAATTGATTGAAAGGTGAAATTCACTCATTTGGGAGATTGAAAATATATCTTGTAACAAGCAGAATTCATGTGCAATTACAGTTCATTCAGTGATCATATATATGTATTATACACCAGGCCCGGTTTCACGAGAAAACTCTTAACTTCAAATAGTTAAGCACGCACAGCATGAAATAAACCGAAAACACGAAACACAAATGATTTTCTCACACGTTTCAAAACGACATACATTTCTCCAAAACAAGAAACACCGCTTCACCAGATAATGAAACAACACTTGTTTCTATTGGTGTATGAGATGTCAGTATTAGCTAAAAAAGAAACACTGAAACACAAGATGTTTTCCTTGTTTCAACATTTTTCTTGCTATGCGCGCTAGGGTCTAAACCATAGAGATTAATTTATGATTTGTGAAACTGGGCCGAGGGCCTGCAGCTATTATAGACATTCTCAATAACGCTTGTCTATAAAACTAGCCCCTTAACTTTATTTAACCCTCCACCACCGATAATAATCTGACCAAATTTTGAAATATTTTCAAGAAGGCAAACCATGATCCAAAACAAGCGAAGTTTATCGATCGGAAAATCTACTTAAATTCCAAATGGTGCATCGAACTACCGTAGACACTTGAAAGTATTTGAATTGATGAAAAAATTTTTCTTGAATAAATTTCTTTCAGCCACCAATATTTTTTTCTGCTTTTCAAAACAGTCAATTACATGAGCATAGTTTGAACGTAAGACAAAAAATTCAATACCGATACAGAAACAAAAATATGAAACAAGGTCTGCAATTGTATGCTTTTAGCACTGTACTTCCGTTTCTTACTGGTCCATCCATCGCCAAACTATATCCCCCGCTCAGAGCTGAACTGTTTTGAAAAGTATTAAATCCCGTATCGTGTGTCTGTTACTCACCTTATCAACGCCAATTTTACGGCAAGCTTCCAGAAAATTCTCGACGTTGCGACGACATTTCGCCATACTCAAATTCGGCTGCAAAAACAAGAGCAAAAACAACGATTAGTGAAAGTTAATGCAACAAAAGTTTATATCGTTAACATGAAAAAAAATTCCGAGTGACAATTTCCTGGTGGTCAGATTAACCGGTGCCGTTTCTCTGTCCGCAGTATATAAATTTCAGGTCCCTATTTGGATAGAATGGGCTTGAATTGAATTTCTTTTGAAAAGACCTGATAACAAAGCACATCATTTCCTCCCGGTTACCCCACATGAAACAAGCATTTCAGAAACCCTGCAGGAAAACACAAAACAAATCCGTTTCTGGCTTGTTTCACGACTGTCTCTATGCTTTGAATTATGTTTCGCTAAGTGCGCTAGGGTTAAGAATTACTTTGTCCCAATCTCAAAACGGCAACAAAAGAGTGCTGTACAACAACTGTGAATGAAGAAAAATAGTCAATAAATCTGTTTGATTCGATGAATGGATTGGGAATTCCTGCACTTTTTACCAACTGTTTACGCGATTAATCCAGAGCTGTCTGATATGACAATTATTTCTGATTTATTTCATGCGCGAATTTCTGAAGACGCAAACGTAAATTCTTCGCAAACAATGATCTTAATGATAACAAAACTAGCAAAAACAACAAGACAATCATGATTATCGGAAAATCTATTCATTAAAAAGAAAAATCTGCCGCCGACATAGGGAGTCCTTTTAGAGTTCTTTTTGTTTCCTTATGTTTTTAATAATAAATGTTTTGTCTTTAAAAGCTGTTGGAACTAAATCTATAAAGGAGTACAAAAATGTAAAACAGGCCGGGTTAAAACAGGAGTAAAACGGTGGCAAAACGGTTTCGAATTTTAAACGTCATTTTCACAAAGATGAATCGCTTGAAGATTTTATTGGTTTTATTTCTTGTTGTAGCCGGTAAGTGATTTGAACCTATCATCCAGGCACCAGTTGTCCTAGCGGCCAATTTTCCTGGGGCCAAATATCTCGAGGCCAATATTAATTAATGATACGGTTTTAACAGATTTCAGAGAAAGTTCTCAGAATATAATTCAATTTGCGATGATGGTCTATCACGCGTCGAGGATGACATATTCAGATTTGATTGGTTATGGAAACTGGTGTGGTAGTGGTGGAAGTGGCGCCCAAGTCGATCAAATTGACAGGTACCGAGGGCTTATCCATTGATAACAAAATGCAGAGTAAGGGAACAGTTGCTGAAAGATTGTTCATTTTAATCAGTGTTTGAATACAAAAGCAAGTTTCTGAACAGGTGTTTAATGTTAACCAGTGTTCAAATACCACGATCTAGGGGAAAGGTTGTTCAATTCTATTCAATATTCATTTCATAGAGAAGCCGAAATAGAAAATCAGGGATGAAAAATAAATTTACCATTTAAAACGGCAGACGAAAATGCTTAACAGTGTCAAAATACCATAATACAAACAAAGAGATGCTGAAAGATGGCTTCACGTTAAAATACAGGGAAACAAAACCAGTCCCTGATTCGTAAATTCGTTATTCTATTATTGTCACAGTTGCTGTTACGCTCACGACCGATGCTGGGATAATCTATTAGCTGCCGGTGGGGAATGTAAAAATAAATCATTGTTGGCATTGTTTTGGTTGACGTACAGCTGGAAATGTAAATCCGACGGTCAAATAGAGTGCAGTAAGTAACAACCTCAGCCCTTGTTTCATACATATCTAAGGTTAACCCTTCCAGTGCTGACTAATTAATACCCTATCGTGCTGGAGATAATTTGAAAATTTAAAAAAATTCCACCCTAGTGTGTTGAATAACGGGAATACCACTATAATGCGTCTACACCGCGGTGTGGCGTATCGTTAGTCACTAGTATTTCACTGTTTGACAGGTGCTGCCATTTTTCAAGAGATAATTACTAATCACTGATATCATCAATACACCGCATTGCGGTGTACTAGCAATATCCATCACCAATTTGTACACCGCACTGCGGTGTAGACGCACTGAAAGGGTTAAGCTTAAATCCTAAGGTCAGTTTGCCGCAGTTGCATAATATAACTGAAGACTTTTTGGACGGCACTTTTGGGGTAATAGAAGGGATGTATTTGGAGGGTTCCATCCACCCTCGGCAGGGATTCGAACCTGATGGTATCGTTACACTCAGCGACAGCGCGACACCCTGCCATACTAGACCGGGGTAGGGAGGATAATGAATGCACAGCCGGCATTAGGTAATTAGACGATGATATCGATGAAGGTTGACGTTGGTTCCACGGTGCGAACGCGGCTATAGAGAAAATTGAGATTTTAGTCAGTATCTATTTATACTGAACCGGTTTGTTTCAGGGAACAGTTTCTGGGGTTCAGCGAGCACGAAGAGATGTAAGAAAGCTTTGTGCGAATGCGATCGAATCGCAGCCGATTGTTTCAGAGCTTCGAAACACGTTTATAACGGTAGCAATAAAGACTAAAATTGGAGGAAAAATAACCGGCTTAAAACTTAGTCTCGGGTGTTGAAATTGGAAGCGTTGAGTGGAACTGAGGTTCTTGATCATGTTCTGCAGTAAGAACATCTTGACTACTTGAGTTCACAAAGACTAGAGAGGTGTAAGTAGTGAAAATACACGATATCCATGTAAGATGAATATACGAGAAAAATCTTGAAAAGAAGTATAAAATACATATTTGAGCAACGTCCAATACACCTGACGATGGCTATTAGTATTCATCAGAAATGTTGCTCAAATACAAATACACTTCTATTCAAGAACTTTTCATCTTTGGTTGAATTATTGTGGGATTAGCCTTGAGAAAACAATAAACACTATCCCTGGTAAGCACGGAATCAACACTAGCCCATTCAGCAAGGAATCAACACCAGCCCATTCAGCAAGGAATCAACACTAGCCCATTCAGCAAGGAATCAACACTAGCCCTGGTAAGCAAGGAATCAACACTAGTCCATTAAGCAAGGAATCAACACTAGCCCTGGGAAGTGAGCAATATACTTACAACTGCTGGTGATGGTACGTGTATACTCGACACAGATCTTGGACGTATGTGGTTGGCAAGGTGACACAATACAACGCCATCTTTTAGTGCAGACGGTAAATCCTCGGGTAACGACACTTTTAATCTCGCTTCAATATCCTACAATATACAAAACATTCAATCAGTGATCGACACCTCACACGGCGCTTTAACAAGAAAACTATGACGCCTTGAAAAATAAAACATATTGCTTCATATTGTTGACAATAAGTAATATAATAATACAAATATTAAGGATCAATAAAGCTATTTTGGATTTGAATATATCAATGATTGAATTGGATTGGAGCGGTAACCAGTCTAACCCAGATATATCTAATATCAGTTTTTGTACCTTGCGTAGATTTTCCATTAATTCCATATCATTACACGCTTGATCTAAATGCCGTCGAATCGTGAAATTCGGATTGAAATTCGCCAGCGATTTCGGTGGGGTAGCTGTAAATGCTGAAACGAAGAAGAAAATAAATACCGGCGGTACACTACGTTCCACGCGGTTCGTAGTAAATTAACGCCTACCAGATCTGGGTTTAATATGACTGGAAATGGTCGAAGATATTTGCGCATCGTTCTGACTTTGACCTTTGTTGTCGTTAAGCGATTTCGGAGACGCGGGTATATCCTCGCTAACGCTGCCCGAATTGGCAGTTCTCTGTGAAACAATGACAAAACATATTGAATTAAATACATATCAAAAATACATTGAATCGTTGCGCTAAAGATTTAACAAAAAGGTTTCATATTTCAATAAATGATTCAGATTTGATAAATTGTACCCAGTTCCACAGACCCGAGTTATCGTAGATGCAAAGCTTAAATTACTGGTGGTTCATTTAAAACTTTCAATTCTCAAATCACATTTGAGAAAGTCTGTGAGATTAGAACTCTAGTCATTATAAGTTAAAATATTCCAAAAATATACGGAAAGTTAAAATGTTGCTATTTCAAAACATATACGACCATTGAGTGTAATACTACGTATCTCAGGTGGAACTTGATCCTCGGTGGAACTGGATTCTCGACTATAACTGAGCAGTAACATGCAGTTTCAATGATAGTGTTTATATATAGAATAAGGTGTCATTCGATGCATGCAAAACCATTCATAAAATATCCTGAACTTTCTATATTCCATGACCGCGAGTATTCCACTCCGGCCTTTAAACCAATGATTCCACGACTGTGGAACTGGGTTCAGGAACCTGTCCCACAATCCACCAGTTCCACAGTTGAGTCTTACAATCACTAAAAGCTTACCTGCTACTTACTAAGATCTCATAATCAATCTAACAAATTGAGATTCATTTCCAGATTTGCTACTAATTCTTGTTTAATTCATGTCTCTAACAGGGCCCAGAATCTATTCTATTCTTGTTTAGTATCCAAATTATCAATCAATATTAGGACAGAAATCCAAAATGCAACAAATAGTTAGTTAGCATCTATGGCAAGCGAGGAAAGGGGAATTCAAACATGCTATGAACAGACAGACACATACCTCGACCTCACGACCTTGAGTAGAGGTTGTGTCTTTGACCGTTTTCTTATGAGAAGGAAACGAAAAACGAAAAAAAATCACAATCAAACTCAAAACATAAACAGAATTTAATGAAATCCGGGATCTGTAGGGTTGATTTGTGATGATTGTATAATTTTGTTTAGCGAACATATTAACTATTACACAGATCCGGTTCCAGAGTTCGCGATATGAGCCGCGATCACACCAAGAGAATTTGACCCGGGCCAAACAGACACAGACCCTTTTGGCACCCGCGTGAACAGTTGTTCCAAAAATGATCGTGTGATCGCGGCTTTAGTCGGACTCGACAGTTAAAATCAAAATAAGTTATTTTCAATGTTGTAAATCCGAGAGTAAAACTTGAAACTGAAGAGTTTAAGAATTCACCGTATCTACTAAAATCAAACGGTAATGTCGTGTTTAGCGGCGTAGGTGTAAGTTCTAACTCGATACGTTGTTCAAATTTCAATCATTTCTAAATATACGTGTAATTGGAACAAAAGCAGGATGATTTGAGTTAAAAAGTAGAAAAAAATAAAAAGAAGTGAAAAATCTAATTTTGCTTCCAACCCAAAACTGTGGATGTTGGGAGTTATGATAGAACCGTTAATAAATGCACCTTATCATATACATTCATCCATGTCAAGAAAAAACCCACTAACAAACCACTGAGAAAGAATCAAAAAGACCCGATTTGAGAAAGCAAAGATTAATCTAAATGTTCAACTTTTTACAAGCAGATTTTTTTAACCTGTTCATTTTCGTGGAAATCGATTGTAAAATTGTCCACTAGGTGGCGCTCGTCGCTGGGTTCGAATGAATATCCGGTTTGTAAATAACCAGTCTGCAGTAAACATAAATAGATACACGGTCCGTAAAATTAACGAAAATACAATGCTAATGAAATAAATCAAAATAAAGGGCGAAAACTAATGATTTCTACTGATGAAATAATAATAACTGTACGAAATACGACAACAAAATGACGTGACACAAATCGACGAATCAGCTCTAAGCTGAACTGGAGCAAGCCAATCAAGAGCCAGGAAAATCAGGTATGCACAACGATGACATCATCAGCTTGATTAGCCCATCGGCCAATAACTGAGCTGAATCGGGCCCAAGCCCGAACAGCCCGAGCACTTGTTGGGTAATCGAATATCATTAGTAGATGAGTGACCTATTTATCAAAATCGACCGACAGTTGGAATTCGTGACAAGATGGATGAAAACTGGGTCAAAACTAGGTGACAGTTGAATCAAATACTGTACATGTATTCACTAATTCATGACTCGTTAATTCAATAAGTCACGAATAGTGAAAATAATAATCTACTACGAGACACGAGACAGACACGAGAGACAGATCGATCGACGATGAAATGAAACTATTACCTTTGATAGGTATGAATAAACCGACTCTTTATGTAAACGATACATGCGATTTTTCTCATCTTCGATGCGTTTTTGAACGAGTCCCGCTTCGTGAATGTGTTGCGTGCGAATCAATTCGTGTCGATGTCGAAATTCTTCCTCCTGTCGTCGTGAGCAACCAGAAAAAAAACGTCATGAAATATATCATAAGTGCTGCTTATATAGAGTCCTATTGTATTATATATTAGAAGTGTATATTTCTCACTGTCAATCAGTAATCTCTACCTGGTGAGAGAAGTGATAATGATATTATAACCCCCTAGCCTATATCTGTAACTGTGTATCAGTCATCTCTCCCTGGTGAGAGAAGTGACAATGATATTATAACCCCCTAGCCTATATCTGTAACTGTGTATCAGTGATCTCTCCCTGGTGAGAGAAGTGATAATGATATTATAACCCCTAGCCTATATCTGTAACTGTGTATCAGTCATCTCTCCCTGGTGAGAGAAGTGATAATGATATTATAACCCCTAGCCTATATCTGTAACTGTGTATCAGTCATCTCTCCCTGGTGAGAGAAGTGACAATGATATCATAACCCCCTAGCCTATATCTGTAACTGTGTATCAGTCATCTCTCCCTGGTGAGAGAAGTGATAATGATATTATAACCCCTAGCCTATATATGTAACTGTGTATCAGTCATCTCTCCCTGGTGAGAGAAGTGACAATGATATTATAACCCCTAGCCTATATCTGTAACTGTGTATCAGTCATCTCTCCCTGGTGAGAGAAGTGATAATGATATTATAACCCCTAGCCTATATATGTAACTGTGTATCAGTCATCTCTCCCTGGTGAGAGAAGTGATAATGATATTATAACCCCTAGCCTATATATGTAACTGTGTATCAGTCATCTCTCCCTGGTGAGAGAAGTGATAATGATATTATAACCCCCTAGCCTATATCTGTAACTGTGTATCAGTGATCTCTCCCTGGTGAGAGAAGTGATAATGATATTATAACCCCTAGCCTATATCTGTAACTGTGTATCAGTCATCTCTCCCTGGTGAGAGAAGTGATAATGATATCATAACCCCTAGCCTTTATATGTAACTGTGTATCAGTCATCTCTCCCTGGTGAGAGAAGTGATAATGATATTATAACCCCTAGCCTATATCTGTAACTGTGTATCAGTCATCTCTACCTGGTGAGAGAAGTGATAATGATATCATAACCCCTAGCCTATATCTGTAACTGTGTATCAGTCATCTCTCCCTGGTGAGAAGTGACATTGGTACACATCATTACCCCCTAGTTTCTGTGTATGTAAAGTTCTCTCTCCCTGGGAAGAGATTATTGCAAGGTTCGAGGTTTGAACCCAAGTTGTGAATATGCTGAAACCACTAACCCATGCCAGTTTAGTAAGTTTTCAAAATGAAAACTGAAAAGTATGATGGATTGACTCGTTTTTGAAATGAAGGTTTTTTTGGGATAAAATATCAAGTGTGTTATTTTTTCACAAACTCGTTAACAATAACAGGAATACAATTATATATGAAATGAGGACCGGAACTCTGCGTTTTATGAAACATCAGCAAACATTTTTGTGCCTATACCTGAACTATTCTTAGGTCGAACATAAACCAATCAGTAGATGGTACTCAAATGTTTAGGCCACAGCAACAAGGAAATTAATTACTTCAAACAAATGATATTTTTGCGATGAACTTTCGTGAAAACGCAGGGACCAGTTTTCAAACTACATGCTTTTCTGCGTGAATAAACTTCTTAGAGAAAACAAGACAAAAACTCACCGGTGGTAAACTCGTTAGATGGTTTATAGGAATATTTGTGGAGCCGTGAAGCGGCACCGCCTGCTGACTAGATACCGAACCATTACTAGCAACGCTGCAAATATACATGACATTTTCGTTTGAATCTGGAATAAATTGCGACGTATATTCAGGAGCAACGAACACAAACCTATTCCTTCCATTAACTTGCAGTTCTTCAGTCTCCGGCAGACCGTTATTCTTCACGTGAGCGCCACCTGGTGAGCCATCCGATGACGTACGTCGATAGTTATTATTCGTTCGCGTTTTATCATCCTTCACGCTACCTCCGGATACTAGGTGGCGCTTTGGACTGTAAGATAATCATCAATAACTGAAATGGTGTTTTGGATTTTCATTTGGTTTCCCCCCCGAGTTCTGGCAAAAAGTGGTTACAATAAATTTGCACACTTGACTGCTTACAATCTGACGATCTGATCTATGTCAACCTGAGTCAGGATTCAAGCCTAAAATCTATACCTTTCTTTTTCTTGTTCTGCTGATTGTTTTTGTAGTGATTTCTGTTGTTGTTGAACCTGCGCAGCTAGCGTTGAAGGCGGCGGCTGATAGCTAGAAAATAACGCATTTACATGATTAACTGTAAATACACGACACACTGTTACAGGACACTGCGTTACAGACCAGACTACCGGACATCTTTAATATATATCTCTAAATTGACACGAAAAATGGTTGTTTCATCGGAAATGAATGAAAAAATTGTTCAGGTTTTAACATATTTTTAGGAGTAGTTGAGCTCTGAAAAAGAGTAGAAACCACTCTCGAAAAGTGGACATAGTCAGGTCTGTTTTCTTCGATGATTTCAATCCAATTTATGTTTTTGATAAACATTAAGAGGACAACGTATATAACCCCTGCAAGTGATACATACACTCAGTATTGAAATCTTATGAGATGTGCAAGAAGAAAATATACAGCAAATCAGAATATTTTGTTTCTTCATTAAGAAGATGATTACTGTAAATGTACAATCAAAGTAGAGATTTAAGGCTAATCTAATAAATATCACATCCTCAGAACTAAGTCTCAAGACTCGGCCAATGGTCTCCGTTTTGGCTTAATCAAGAAGCATGTCAAGCAAGAGACCGGCTGTGATTAGCTAAAACATAAACTGTTGTCTAAGCTAGTCTACCAATCAGAACTAAGAAGCGTTAATTGATTGTTTCCGGGTGAAAAGAAAATATTCTGATTGAAATCTGTATTGAATTTATGACATCGAGTACATTTGGAATGATGACGATGAAAAACGAGGCAATTTTTGGCCAAAATAAGCATCGAAATCGATTACTGAATTCAGATTTCATCTACCCAGTTTTTCATGGAAAAAAATTCAAAACTAGTCAAACTTTTTTTGCGAATCAGGATGGTTTAATAAGCGTATCTTAATGCCGTGAACGATCTATCGATAAATGCGATAACCGCAAAAATATATCGTTGGCAACAAAAGCAAAATGCAGAGCGTGATGAGTGAAGAATGAATGATGCCATCGAGGAACCATTGGGGACAATCGCAGCAAGAAAACGGAGAAATTGTCAGAATATTTGAGCGAAATCTTTTCCAAATGGTTCCCGGACGGTGAAAAAGTGTAAGAAAGCGACGAGTAAACATTGACAAAAAATTTACGATATCTTCTTCTACATAAATGAGATTTTCCCAAAACTGCCGAAAAATCCCGGAAAATATTCGAACGCGCGCTGATCGCCGAAAACCATAACGCGGCTTTACAACATCGAAACCCGGCTCCACCTACTAACAACGCCCCCTAGTGACCGCTTCATTTATTACCTATAACAGTTATCCACCGTGAGACGGTGCGGCCGAGTGACCGTCCTTTAATGACGCAAAGAATATGGAAAAAAAAAATGAACAAACATGAACAAAATTTTATGAGGATGAAAATGATGAGATGTCAATCAAATTACGCAAACTTAGACATACAACACAGCACGCCCCGTGTCAATCACAGACACAAAACACGCCCCTTAATATGACACGCCCCTTAAATCAACTCCACCCTGACACGCCCTGTGCTTCTTCATCAGTCCGGTCAGTATCGATATCGTATACGATTGATATTTATAAATAGATTAATGAGATTAGTAAGCGATAGATACTGATAGAATATCGATTGATTAGACTTAGACGCACAATCAATATTATTGATTACTGAACGCAATGAGGACCCTGGTGTCACTTCCGGCTACTCCACCAGATGGCGTGACCTCTTGATCTTATGAAAATTGACGATAGAATTGATCGAATATGAGAAGAAATTCAGAGTCGATGCCCTATTCCTATTGTACCCGATGGAGCCACCTGGTGGATTCTCACTCGCGTCAGTTGAGTCCTCATTGATTATTGATCACCTGTTGATAACGGTCTCGTCGTATGATTGAGACGAGCGAAGTAGGTGTCGAATTTTCCTACAAATCGAAATTCTTCGAATTTAAAGAAATCAAGTCACGAAGCACGGGTAGTATATAAGTAAGCTTGAAACCCTGCCCGATGCGACCCCAAAATATTCAGTATCACATGAAGAAAAGCAATATTTATAAAATGCCAGGCTGCGACCATAAAGCTCTCATTCATAAAAATATAATGAAAACCAAAATTGTCAAATATTTTCAAACTCTGAACTCTGGATATGATTCCACTGTACTGGTCGCGACAGTTCCCACTGGTGCCAGGATTTGCTATACAGTTTAATTCAACGTTTAATGAGTTAAAGGAAAGGAACTTTATATCTTAGATCCATGGATCAGTTGCTCAGTCATGGCTTAGATTTGAGACCATTTGAAGACCGATGTAATTCTATAACCGATCTTACAACGTCTTAAATTTTAAGACCGCTTTTGGACTCGAGTCATGATTGTGCAACTGTGTGAGTTTAACGTCAACCAACTAATGTGGAAATGAATCCTGGGGCCGGTTGCATAGTCATGGTTTAGACTTAAGACCAGTCTAAGACCAACTTAGTTCTATAGCCAATCTAACAACTTAAGACCATTCTTAACATTTAAGACCACTTTTGGACTTCAAGTCACGACTGTGCAACTGGCCCCTGGTCTTATAAAACCGGTCTCAGAACTTTCTCAGAACTAGGTCTGGTTTTACGCGATATCAGAAATAATGGAGTCAAAATCGATAAATATTCCAAACTTCCCAAGAAGTCGCTTAACAACCCGATTTCTAGCGTTATAAACGAGGTACCTGTTCGTAGAGGGATCTTTTTTCGCTAATTGTCGTTCGATCAACGCTTTTTGTTCGTCCTGCAATTTTTGAGCTAGTCTTCTCCTTTCATCTTTCTCTTCTTCTTCCTCCTTCTCGCGACGTATTTGTTCCGCTCGCGTTTTTCGAGCTTCGTATTCGGCTTTTTGTCGTTGTAATTCCTGCGTAGATTATCGAGATACGTTTTCAGACTCTTGTTTCCAGTTACTACCGTATTTTCCCGGAATATAAACCCGGGAATACGGGAAAGTTCGATAGATAAAATAAAATCATTTGACAAGTAGACAACCTCTAAATAGTGCTATCAGTAACAAATTGAATTTTTTCAGTAACATTTCATTGAAATATGAAAGAAAATTTTCAAATTAATCAGCAATTCACAGTAAGACCCTCAGTAACATCTTTCATATTTCTGTTCAAATCAATCAGTAATCAACAGTAAGACCATCAGTAACATCTTTCATATTTCTGTATGCATCAAACAAATCTAATCAGTATTTCTGGTTGCAAAATCGTGAAAATACTGAAAATCAGGAATAGTTGACAGCTCTGCAATGTCAAAGGTAGACGAACCTCAGAGGCAGCTGAACGGGGACTTACCCTCGTGAATGCATCCATGGCCTCAGCTGATGGAGAAGGCGTTGCATAGCTCGATGAAGACGACGAAGCCGGACTGGAAGGAGTTTTCGGATTGTCTGTAATGGATGGCGCGGGCGCGCTGCTGCGTCGATCCATACCCGGCGTACTGTTAGCGCTGCGAGACTGCGCGATCGGTCGTCGGTCGGTTCCCGGAGTCGGATTACTCACTTTACGCGCCGGAGTCGCCGGTTCGCTCACCGGAGTACCGACTATGAACATCGGTCGTTGTGGTTGTTGTCCGCGTAGAGTCCGCGCCGTGTCGCCGGCTTTTAGCGTTTGATTTTCGTCTACTAAATGTGGAGCCTGCGAATATAGAAACGGAATAATTGGAGAAATAGATTGTAAAACGAAAATGAAATCATACATACATAAAGTAGAATAGCAGCTGACCGGTACTGTTTATCTGTAAACTGGTAACTCAGTGGTTTTGTAAGCAAATTTTTATTCTTTACACTATCTAAATTTGGTTTCTTATTTGGTAACGGCCGAACTAAAACTTCTAATTGCCTATTTCTCAAAATTTAAAAAGAGTTTTGGGCATTTTTTTCAAGTAAAACGAGTTTCGAGCACATTCAAAAGCATTTTCCATTTTAAAAGGAGTTTTGAAGGAATCGAGGAGGTGTACTGGACCCGGTAACACTCTGGATACACCCCTGGAAAGTGAGACTCTGAACCCACCCCTGGTAAGTGAGTATATACCTGTGTTTCTGAAGGATCAGTCGTATAACCGGAATCGGTTGTGTGTCGTTTTTTTCTCGTCTCCCCCGGCGATGAAGTGTGATTTTCTAAACTATTGATCAAATGAGTGCGGAAATCATCGGGTCTGAAAAAAAAAAACACGATAAAATTCACGAGATTTACTGCAGAAATATGTAGCTAGATGGCGTTTCGCAAGGTTAGTCACAAAATCTTTCCAAATTCCAGAAAGAATATGAACAATTCAAGCAAATTAGCTGATTTTCAGCTAAACTCGTATCATTGAGAAATTCTATACAAAATCAGCTGAAATTGCTGAATAATGTGGATGTTTCAGTTCATGATCCAAATTCCAATTGATGAGGGTCAGCTCTGCTCCAGTCTACAACCCGGTGGTTTAACAGGCACTGGTAGTTCAGACCAAGTTCGAAGGTGGCTGACTTCGATATCTTCAGCAGGGTCGCTGTAGTTCAGAACTTGGTTCAAGATGGCTGACACAAGGACCTAACTATAGTGGATTCAATAATAGGTTCCGACTGAAAACCAAATATCCCCATACAGGAAGAATGACTGCACCAGCTGCCACCTGAAGGCTGGTATGTAGATACTTACAAGGTGTACAGAGCTGCCACCTGGTGGTTGGGTATGTAGATACTTACACGGTGTACAGAGTTGCCACCCGGTGGTTGGGTATGTAGATACACACGGTGTGTACGGAGCTGCCACCTGGTGGCGGGTATGTAGATACTTACACGGTGTGTACGGAGCTGCCACCTGGTGGTGGGGTATGTAGATACTTACACGTCGTGTACGGAGCTGCCACCTGGTGGCGGCGGGGTATGTAGATACTTACACAGTGTGTACGGAGCTGCCACCTAGTGGTGGGTATGTAGATACTAACACAGTGTGTACGGAGCTGCCACCTGGTGGCGGGTATGTAGATACTTACACAGTGTGTACGGAAGCTGATTTACGGAAATGTCGTCTGACGTCACAATCGCTGAGAACTCCTCGTTTACGATCTTCTTTAATCGCTTCCATTTGTAAATATTTCATTATGTGCACGCGACCCTTCGTACATATCTGGAATGACAGAAACAGTATAGATTTACACTGAAATCACATCCCAATCTACGGTAAACCCGTCTCAAAATTGTTCAAAATTTAAACTTACTAGAAATGCTAAGCCAAGGCTCTATTTTGCGAATAAGTTGAACTCATAATTTTACTTAAATCACTTTCGGTTACCCTCAACTTATCTTTAAGGTAAAATTAGTAGTTTCGTGGTTTCCTTTCCCCTCAAACACCGAGTGCCACTAAGGCATTATTAGCAAGTTTGAGGTTATAAGTAGGTTCATCTTTTCTACTCAACCCATTGAGGGCTGCTCAAAGCTTATTAACAGTTTATAGGTGTTTTTTTTCTTAATCTCATTGATGGAAGGAGAGAGACAAGCGAGAAAAGAATTCCGACCTCAAAACCCAGGTACAACAAGGATTCAAACGAATGAAACCCGGCGAAAAATATACCTTTCCAACTTGGCATTATTTATATACACAATACATTCTACATTGCGTTATGAGGCATAAAAAGACCTCACACTGAGAGTATTACTTAGTATTATACGTAGTTATCACTTTGTCAATATTGTTGGTTTTGACACGTCGCCGTTAGTAGCAGCTCTGAGATGAGTCGCGTAATCACGATCTTCGTCCGAAAGTGGTATCGCATCGTAGTGTTAGATTCGGTTAAGAGCTAAGATGGCCCAAGCCTGGTTTTAAATCTGAGCCTCAACCGCTCAACAGGCCCCCTGTATTCTCCGAAGGAACAGAGGCTTGATTCACGGTAATGGAATGGGGGCTAACAACAACAACGCAAAGAACGAGCAACGATATTGTTCATGCATAAACCATTCCTATGCTATATAAATGTTGATTATACCACATTTTTTTAGCATAAAGAGGAATGCATGGAAAAATGGTCATAAAAGCGCTGCATCTCGTCAGAGTGAATCAACATTGGGATGGGATGACAATTATTATACTGTATGGCGAATAAGGAAGTGAAAAACTACAGCCAGATGGCACCCGGCCAATTATCATGTAGACTCTTCTAATTACCCCTACTGATTATCGTTGTGTCTAATTACCATACCACGCACACCAGCCAGCATGTTAATGCATGCTTAGCAGTACTGACAACGTATTTCAATTTTCACAATGTTTTATGGCTATACAGCCAACATAAAGAGCAATTCGTACAGTTTTATGTTAAGCTTCGCATCAGTAAAATAAGTCACGGTTAATGAATTTTCTCGCAACCGAGGCTGTTTTTCAGCGGCTGGCACGTGAAATTTTGAAATATCTCGAGAATCCTAAAAATATTCCGCGGGGAACAGAAGTCGAATAGTTGAAGTCTAGCCGTAACTATTTCACTTCTTACAGACCAGTTTTGTTATATAACCAATCTAACAACATAGGACTAATCTTAGACCATTCTGGTCAGTGGCGCCACCTGGAGAAATGTTGAATAGTTTAAATTATGCGTTGTATTTACCTGAGCAGGAGGTGACATTAATGGGTTGTAATCGGTAATTAGTTCGTCTAGCTGTTCTAATTTACACATTTCGGTCGGTAGCACGCTGATTCTATTACAAGAAAAATCCAGTTTACGTAATTTTAATTTACTGATTTCTGAAAAAGAAGAAACGAACAAACAAATGTAGAAATTGAATCTTCTTGAAAAAAAGTCATGGGTTCAACCAGTTCCAAACTGAGTCCAGCTTTATGGAAAAGTTTAACCCCTTATGAGCTGGCATGAGGTGGCAGCACAATCTAGCACTGATATCAGTTTTCCGACATTCATTTGACATGGTACCTTTGTGAAAATACTTTTCCCCAACATCAGTGGAATTCAGCGTGGAAAGAGTGGAACGAGTTTAAACGGTTGCTCAGACTAACAGACAGCTGTGTTGTAATTAACACTCACCTGGTGGAATTTCTACTAGTAAATTACGTCTAATATTGAGCACCTGCAGAGATCTACAATCACCGATTTGAGAAGGAAGATGCGTGATTTCATTACAACTTACATCCTGAAATACCGTGAAATTAAATAATTTACAAATCTGCAGCTGCTCCCCGAGGTGCGGGGCCAAGTTCCACAGTTGTGAGTTCCAGTTAAAATCAGTTCATTTTCAATGTTTTTTCAATTTCAATTTTTAAACTCAGGAGTCAAATCTTCTTAACTCGGAACTGTGGAATTGGATCCAGGGTTTTAACTTCACACAATAGAGGGGGTGCCATTTCTCATTCACACACATTCCCCCCCCCCCCCCGGTAATCATGACTATATTGATTCAGTATTGCATGGAGTAGGTAGCCGGGATAGAACATATTTTTGTATAGACCGAGACAGTTTTGATTTTTGAGCTGGAAATTTTCCCGTCTAGTTAATTGAGGTTAACATTGACTGATCGGATATTCCAGATGTTACGAACATTTCTGGGTCGTGACATATTTCAGTCAGTCGATCGGATGAAACAATTGAACAATTTTTGCAACGTGAAAAATATCTGTTTGGGTGTAATTTTCAAGGGTTTCTTTTACACATTTTTTGGATGGTTTTTAATCTAGAAATGGAGAGGATTATCTACGTTTTGGTGTCAATTACAAACGCGCCACACATGACCGAAACGAAACAGGGGGTTTGCATTTGAAATCGGAAATCAAAGTACAAATTGAAGGGGCTGCATTCATTGTTTAGTGTATGACAACGTGGCTGCTGAAGTGGCAAGGCTTTCCATCCCCCCAAAAACATAGAAAATTTAAGCTTAATATTGGTGCTATCTTCTATTTTTCACATTAGGCATTGATAGAATATTGATATCCACTCTGGTAGGACCAAAGGATATTCTTAGGGGTGGCTGATTTTCAGAGGGGTGGATTTAAAAAAATGAAATGGGTAGCCGCCCCCCCTAAAACCTGTTGTGGAGAACACTGGCAGTAAATAATAGGAAATTTCAGGAGTTTCAGAGCTGGGCATAGGTTGGTATAATACTATACTTACACATTCAGTCAGATTTTCTAAACGACTGATTTCTTCCGGTAATGAGACCAATTTATTATTGTTTATGAGTAGCACCTCTAATGATTGTAGTTGACACACGAATGGAGGGATATGAGATAGTTGATTACGACTGAAAAATAACAGCGATATTAGAATTTCAACTACTAACTTCCAGGTCGATAAACTAATATCAACTTAACCCAGGCAAGGGGGATTAACTTCATCCTCCCCCTGCAGGGATTCGAACCTGATGGCTTTGAGATTGCCACGGTACGAAAACCTGCCACACTACACCGAGTGCGCAGCTTAGATGATGTCATTATCAGCCAATCAGATATCCAGTTTTATTTTAGCCCAGGTTTTCCCATTTATAGTTCTTCCTTGAAATTTACCTCAGCGATTATACAACGAGCAATCTGATAGGTGCGCATGTACCTGCGCACCCGGTCTAGTGTGGCAGGGGTTTGGCCATGGCTGAGTGAAGCGATGCCATCAGGTTCAAATCCCTGCAGTGGGAGGATGGATTAACTTGGGAGCTAATCCCTAGGTCAATGTTAATACACCTAAACTTCATACGGTGCGGACGGTGAAGATTGATAAGTACGCTTACCTTAGATTTATGTAGGTAAGAGACTGTAGCGTTATCACAGCCTCGGGAATTATCCTTATCACATTGTTATAGCACGATAAGCGTTCCATCGAATGATAATCACATAATTCAAACGGAATTTCAGTCAAACGATTTTTCGATAAATCTGAAAAATATCGAAAAACAAACGATAGTTACATATAGAGAACAATAAACGATATATCGTGAGGGGATCGTCAGGGTTTTTTGAGAGGATAAATTTGTGATGTCAAAGGGAAATTCTAAGGCAACATAAAATACTGGACCCAGTTCCACAGTTGTGAGTTAAGATTTAACTCTGAGTTAACTCATTGAAAATTAACTGATTTTAACTCAGAGTTAACTCTAACTCACAACTGTGAACTGGATCCTGGACCCAGTTTCATAGACTGAGTATCGAAGTTATCCCTAGGGGTAAATCCTCCATCTGGAAACGAACACCGTAGTAATGATGAGATACCATAACCGATGAATTTCAAAATGTTCCCAGGGATTAACTATGAAACGCAGCCCTGGGCCCAATTTCACGAAAAAGTTTAAGCCTAAAACGGTTAAGTTTGAATTGTTGTCCTCATTGAAAACATGAAGTAACCAATGGCAATTACACCAAAAATTTGAGCTTAACTTTTTTGTGAAACCGAGCCAAGGAGTTCAACTTCATTCAAATGGGCTGTATTTAGATAAAACCGAAATTAGGATCGAGACACTGTCTGAAAAGAACACAATTTATACGACATTTTCTTCATTAGTAAAACATCTCCTAAAATAGACACATCGCCAATTATCAAACTATTAAGAAAACCGCCTCGGAGAGACGGTTACCCGTGGCAACAGATTTACATCGGTTAGGCGCGGCGCCGATAGTAGATACGGCTAAATTTATCATCAGCCATATTTACACATCCACTACTGCGTAAAATAACAGAATGGTCAAGAGTGGTCAGACTGGAGGAGGGGATATGTAAGCCCAGTGGAAAGAGACATAGAGATGGTAAAGCCCGACAATACAGTTTAAGAAAAATAAGTCTGAAACGTTTCCTCACGAGTTCATAGCTTATTACGATGTTTCAACTAGGCCTATATATCAGTCATCTTCAGGAATAGTGAATGATAATAATGATAGATAAGGCTGATCAATTAAGTGAGCAATTTGTATAAAGCACCTTTCCATATGCACAAAGCACTTCCTCCGGTGAGGACTTGTGCAACAGCCATGTTTTCATATATAGAGAGGGATAGAGGGTGGAGAGAAAACTGCTATTGAATATCAAATATAATACGTAGACCGCTGATAAAACCAACACGCGCACTTTTTATAGGTAGGATTAACTGTTGTCTTAAGTGAAAAGCAATATATATGCCATAACAGATGGAGTAAAGCCCGTGACAGAATTTCATGGGGAAATCGATTTTCACGCCGAATTTTGCAAACTGTGCAAGGAATGCGATGCAAATTTTTCAAAATCGGCAACTGCTTCGCAAGAATGAAACGTTCCAGATATTATCACCTAATTTTAAAGTAGCAACTGCTAATATCAACTAGTTTATCACGCGATGAATTCAGCAAAACATATATACTGATCGAAGTTAGTCAGTCGCAAGCTAAAGGGTTTCGCTTTTGTTGAAAATAATTATCTTTGAATACTGTCATCAATGTCCAGGCCTAGATATTCACTTTATTTCAAGCGATGCTTTGAATACTGTCATCAATGTCCAGGCGTAGATATTCATAACGTATCTTATTTCGAGCGACGCTTTGAATACTGTCATCAATGTCCAGACCTAGATATTCATTTTATTTCGAGCGATGCTCATACAAAACAGGAAGTTATCAATATATCACTAGTCTGTGGTTCAATACATGATCAAAAATACTAATTTCTATAATAATCTATAATAATACTAATGATTTTATGAAAATACATGAAAAAGATCATTATACCGGTATATTATAAGGCTTTCATAAATTTATAGTTTTTTTTTGTAATGTAAACGCCACATCTAGATGGCTGTAAAACGCGCTGAAGAGTGACATTTTCAGATATCAGACATTAGATGGTTTGAGTAAAATGTCAATATCCCCTCGGGTGATATTTCGTCGTATAATTAAGATGAATATGAGCTTTCATGTGAAACCACTTCGACTATCATTGCTAATGTTTGAATACTGAATATCAGCACAGCACAACCACCGAGATTCTAACACCTTAATTCTTCGAACTATTAACATAATTCACAAAACGAAACCTTCTCATTCTCAATGACTTCAAAAATTCAGTAAAATTATCAAAATTATTTGATAAAAATGATGAATTGATTCTCAAAGCTTAAAAAATTTCCAAGTCGTTGAGAATGAGGTGGTTTTCATCTTAGATATGAAAAAAAAATATTCTTAAGCCCGATTAGATTTATGGAAGTTTTTTTACTAGAAAAATGTGTGTGAGAAATGTTGTTTCTAACTAATAGACGTTGTATAAACCGGATCAGTTTGGGATCGATGAAATTCATCCGGTTTACGAAAAACTCAAATTAATCATCATATTTCGGATTAATTACTGTAGGCCCCCTATAGATGGATTGTAAATACTACTCGGATTAAGTGGGTTTAAATGTAGCTAATATTCATGGTTCACTAATGGTTCCTAATAATGGGTTCATTTATCATTCAAATCAATCACAGACATCATCAATAAATGGTCGAGAGCCAGTGGAATGAGTTACACTAGGCCTATTAATAAATGAGCTACGGACAAAATACAGCATTTTCTTTGTTTGCAGAACTTTGTAAAATCAGTACGGAGTACCGAATACTCAGTGTAAACTGTTCATAGTTTATCTATTCACAAACTTCTCAACATATAAACTATACTAAACTATACACACCAACTCATCGTTTAATCAGTAACTAGTGCATTTTATCAAAAATAAATAAAGAGGAAGTCGAAAAGAACACTTTTTCATTTAAGCTTTATACAAAACTTGCTGTTTCAATTAATACAAAACAAACATCAACCCTTAGTTCAGAATCTTCTGGTTCAATTGATACCAATACTACGCATGTAGCTATTCGGACAATGAAACAATAGCCTATTGAAAAACCCCAGTTTTTCAGGAAATAAGTTGTACATTTTAGGTTTAGTACATTATCAACTAAAACATTGCTTTCAGTTTCATTCACCACCTTAGATTGTAAACATAGAAGTCATCGGTGCGAAGAGCGGCGCATAGTTGAAAATTGACTGGAAAAAGCTTCGATATCATCATTTTATGTGCAGGCAGTGATTGTCTGACCAGGGTAAACGATGTCATAGGTGGTACGGTAACACCTCAGGCTGAACCACCTGATAATAGTCTGGAATGAGTAATTGAAAGTCAAGTCATACGCGAGTGCCGACAAAATGGCTACAGGACAAATTTTTAAAAATATGTCCATAACAGTTCACCTGCCCGGTAGCCAGACCCCCATCTTGGAACCAGCTTGAGTGAAATACGTAGCATCCAGTTTTTCAGATGTCTGTCACTTCAATAATTTGAAATAGATTCTCCATGAGACGGTTTAACCTTGACATTACTCAGATATACATTTCATGCCTTATATCCACAGCTGGGTAAAATCGCTTCAGACAATCCGCAGTAAAACAACATGATTCAGAAACTAAATCAAGTGTGAAGAGAGAGAGAGGAGGGGGAGATAGGGAGGGGGAGAGGGGAGAGAAGGGGAGATGAGAAGGGAGAGAGGGGGAGGGGAGAGAGGGAGAGTGGAGAGAAGAAGGGAAGAGAGATGAGAAGGGGGAGAGGGAGAGGGAGGGAGGAAGAGAGGGAGGGAGATACAAAATTCGAAATGCAGTAAACCTCGCCCAACTCAGATTTGAAAACGATTTCGAAGAAAAATGAAAACCATCATCAGACATCCGGGGGGGGGGGGGGGTATCTGAGTAAGGTAAGAGTCCACTGTATCTAACGTGACATTTCATAGACGAATTACAAGCTCAGGTTGTGTTTCCTATATCATGAAGTCTCTTCCTGCTTTCCCTCTCTCACTCCTCAACAGACTTCAGCGATGATTAAAAAAAAAAAAATATTTTCCAGAAGTCGATCAACAAGTTTTCAGCCAACATCAACGAAACTAAACAGAAACGAGAAACTCTGATGGTGGAGAAACTCTGATGGTGGAGAGACTCTGATGGTGGAGAGACTCTGATGGTGGAGAGACTCTGATGGTGGAAAGACTCTTATGGTGGAGAGACTCTGATGGTGGAGAGACTCTGATGGTGGAGAGACTCTGATGATGGAGGGACTCTGATGGTGGAGAGACTCTGATGGTGGAGAGACTCTGATGATGGTGGAGAGACTCTGATGATGGTGGAGAGACTCTGATGATGGTGGAGAGACTCTGATGATGGTGGATAGACTCTGATGATGGTGGAGCGACTCTGATGATGGAGAGACTCTGATGGTGGAGAGACTGTGATGGTTGAAAGACTCTGATGGTGGAAAGACTCTAATGGTGGAGAGACTCTGATGGTGGAGAGACTCTGATGGTGGAGAGACTCTGATGCTGAATATGAACACGTGTAAACAGAGCTAACGTTTTTTAAAGCACTCAACGTTGAAACCTCATTTCCTCCTCTGGTATATAAAATCATGTTACGTGGTAAAAACTTATAACCGAGCTGGAAACAAACAGATCGCTAATGTCAACACGAATATATTACCAATCACAGCCATTTGACCCATTTTTAGAAAAATATCACCACTAAAACCTAGTGCACATTACAGGGGTGCATCTAGACACCAATTTAGAGGGTCTCATCGCACATCAATGACAGGAACCCACTATATACCGCCAATGTTTTTCTTACATTCCTTGTGGAATCTTTCCACCCATCTTCAAAGATGGGTGGAAGGATTCTGCCCAAGACAATAACAGGTGTCTAAATTGATAATGTGGGATTTTCTTTCACCGACTGTGACCAGTCTTAACTGTTTACAAACTAATCACATCTCAAAAGGGCACTTTGATACGTGCAAAAAGGCAATATTATGGGGTACCCGCTGAGGGGCTAATTCTAAAGAACTTATCACATCTCAAAACAGCACTTTATATCCAAAATGGCAACACTATGTTTCAGTATCGGACTGTACGTATTAGCCGCGATGACGCGAGCATTTTTAGCCTGGGCCAAATCGTCTCCGTGTGATCGCGGCTATTATGTACAGTCCGATACTGAAATGCACGAATTATCTGAGTTATCAAAATGAAAAATGCCACTAAATACTACTAAGTGTCAAAAGTGCACCTGGATCCGCCCTTGTATAGCAAGACCCAAAACAGGAATGCTTTATCGGCTGGTTCTGCGGTGAAAAAACAAGAAACACAGTTTCCCAGAACCAATGTTTGACACTTGTCTCGAAACCAGCCAGAAAAGCCAGTCCGTATCGGGGCGTTATCTGTCAGCCGCTGTTGTCAACTACCACGCATAAAAATCACAATAACCTCAATTTTAACCACGTTATTACCGTCATTCACGTCACGCAACTAATTAACTCAAACGACCTTTAATTAATAACGATCTGATAACGAGGTAATTACGTGAAGCCATTAACACGGTTTTTAGGCTCGTCGCTGAGCTTAACTCCGAAGAGAACAACAGATCGTTAAACCAAGCAAAACACAAACGCTTTTTGCTAATAGGTTTCTTTTCTCCTCTAAATACGTATCATAACCCGTATCAATAACAGGTCACAGAATTATTTATTATATTCACGTGGAAAAGTAAATTAGATTTTGCACAATAAACGATTGCAAAGTTAAATTCGGAGATTTAATGTTAGGCACTGATAGTTTCCCTTCTCATTTTCAGATATAATTCTGCTCCAAAGTTGGATTTGACAATCCCGCAAATTCATAGCATCTTCACGGTCCAAATATCACCTCCTTATTACAGGTCGCGGTCGCTGTATAGCCTACATTCGACAGTCTCACATTATCATCGCCGTCTATAATCCCGATTTTACTGGCAGCGTGCTCAATCTCTGCCCTAACGAGCCCTAAAATCTGTTATTTCTCTTCCTACGTAGAGATTTCATCAACAAGAGCATGAGCGCGCGTAGACGAACCAGCAAGTTGAGCAATTATTCAAATGAACGTGAAATTGATTTTGATTACATCGCAGCAGCAGCAGCGAGCGATGAATCGATATTTACTGAATGTTTACTGAATGTCTCAATGACCACTCTACTTCCACCATATATTCACAAACAGCATCTTCAACTTACAGCGAGATTAATTACAATTTGAATCCAGTATTACAGCCTCACTCTGTCACGGAGTCCCTACAGATCAGTCATTCCCGAGTGAGGGGAGTTTTCAACGAGTTTTAAAGGAAAAAATTTCTATTTCAAGGAAGTTTCTGGATCACTTTTATCCTTTTATTACTAAAGATTCCTCCTAAATCGATACCGTTTATCTATTAAATAGATTAAACCATTAAATAGTTTAGAAAGCGAATTGCTACCTAAACTCGGGTTCTAATTCTCGGTTTAACCGCCTAATTGGGGAACAAAAATATCCAGCTTCCAACTGTAGACATCCTGTAAGTCTAAGACTAACACTGTATATGTCGCTATCAATGGGTTTTAAGCTCTCAAGTCACTGCAATATATTTGATTCAAAAATAAGCAGTTGATTTCCTATCAGTTTTTATTCCAGATCAATGAATCGTATTTTTATGTAGGGAGGAATGAATCTTCGTGATTGCTTCCCGACCTGACGGCGGGCGGACGTGTGTACGAGATGAGTCACTAACGTACAACATCATCTTCTACAAAACATTTCACAGTTTTTATTCCTCATCTCTGTCTCGGTGAAAAGGGCGCTGACCCTTCTGGCCACCATCCCCCACCCCCCTAGACTATCCTGAATGATGAATAAAAACCCCAATGTCGTATGACAAGGAATTTAATATTCAAATCCGATCTGTCAAAACCACAACTAACTAAATACAGTCAGTTCACCATATAAGGATAAATGCGCTGGTTTTATGGGCCATACTGATAGTACTCTTAACTGAAAAGTTGTTCATTCATAAATTCCAGCTACGAGATATATATATACGTACAATGTACTCGTGTAGGAGTTGGGACTATAGATTAATCACAATCTGTGACAATAAACCACACACTCACTCACTCTATCCAGGAATTCTCAATAGCCTGTCTGAGACTCTTATAGTATCAAAAACATCAACGGTTTTTACAGATCGAGGAATCCAAAACTCTTGGATATTCCCCCACCCCCCAGACTGACTTTTCTCTGACCTTCACCCAAAAATTCACCGATTTAATTTCAAAATATGTATATCTGCTCAGAGGTTCCTGATTATGCCAATTGTAACCGGAAAGAACCACTGAAATTCAAATTCACTGATTTCTTAGAAAGGAGTCATAATTCCCGTTTTAAGCAGAGAAAACTAATCTGGAATTCGCCAATTCTTGCAAGATCCTAAAATGTTCTAAACCCAATGTGCAACAGGACTGCGTATATATAGCTCGTATAGCTTGATGTAAAGTGTTATAATACGGCGTTTACAAATAGTTTGCGTTTAACAAGTGATTATTTAGTAAACAGAATAAAACACAGTAATAAAACATCACGAAGAACATGAGACCCGAAAATCATAAATTATGACATTCCTTTCACTGGTGCAACAACAAAATACGATCTATTTCAAATGTCAATGTAATAAAACCAACAAATACTAGACTAGACCCAATCAGGGACGTGCACATACGGGATTAGCTTCCAGTACTAAACCTGGTTTAGACTAGACCCAATCAGGGACATGCACATACGGGATTAGCTTCCAGTACTAAACCTGGTTTAGACTGGACTCAATCAGGGACATGCACGTACGGGATTAGCTTCCAGTACTAAACCTGGTTTAGACTGGACTCAATCAGGGACATGCACGTACGGGATTAGCTTCCAGTACTAAACCTGGTTTAGACTGGACCCAATCAGGGACATGCACATACGGGATTAGCTTCCAGTAGAAAATGTTTTTTAACTCTTAAACTGAAACTGATTTAATTTCTTCATTTATCTAGATTTTCTTCAGTTTAGAAGTGTTTCATTGGAACCAGGCCCTTGAGTCAGTTACGGGCCCTTGTGTCAGTTCTGGGCCCTTGTGTCAGTTCCGGGCCTTGTGTCGGTTCCGGGCTTTTGAGTCAGTTCCGGGCCCTTGTGTCGGTTCCGGGCCCTTGTGTCAGTTCCGGGCCCTTGTTCACTGGTCAATTACATCTTGGGCGGACAAGGAGCATAGCAGCCATCAATTTAGCCAATCAGATGCGTTTTTGCTCAGAATTCAGCGTGCTTCAATAATCTCAACACTAGAAAAGTTCAGAAGTTTTCGCGACAGGCTGAGCATCGAGCATGTTGTTGTTGTTGTTGGGGATACACAGACTCAGAGAGAGGAGGGGACGTCCGCACAACAACAAGTTCAAGTCAAACCTGCTCTAGCAGCAGCCCCCCCTCAGGTTCAGCTATTGCTTTTCAAAAAATATATCTATATAATTACACCCTTTAACAAAATTCTGATGACACCCTTGGTGGGTGCTAATTTCTCTCGAAATGTCAGACTGTATTCATGCCCTGGCAAGTGACTTGGAGGAGTCTGGATGCCGATGATGGAGAGCGAGAGGGTTGTTGGGAATGTTTAAACTCACCGGTAATCCTCGTATCTTCCAATCCATACTTTTTTGCGAGTTTTGGATATTCCTTCAGATTACGCGCAGTTAGATTCACCTCACCGGTGTGCTGTGCCTCGTCCAGTAAACTGTCTATAGTCCGGTGAAAGTTGGTCGGGCTAGTTTGACCGCTTCGATAAGCGGCCGCCATTTTAACACTCTACAGATGACACACACAGCGCGCCTGCGCCTCCATACATCACTCACTTACCGCAGGTAGATCCATGGGCGGCACCTAGTAATTTCGGGACTCGAACCGTACGAGGTTTTAACAAGGCTAGGGTTAGGGTTAAAGGACTGGTCTCGAAATTTATATAGACTGGTCGCTGGCAGGCCGGTAGCTTCAGAATGTAGAACAGGCAACCAGTCTATAAGAACGGGTAGATCCGAACCAGGGGTCGATTTAGGAGGTAGGAGGGATGGGCTTCCGAACTGTCTTCAGCGAGGTTTTCGACAAAAAGACAGCTAGATCGATAAGGAACATAATTTCGTATAATTCCGACTACAACTCAAAAGGATTAGTCGATTTCGAAACTGGACTATCGGGCGGCTAGAATTTCATGAAAAATTCCGAAGTTGACAACCTTAGTTAAAAAAATGTTTAGTTTTTTCCAAAAGTCTCTACATAAGTGTCGTTCACTTTTACGGTACCGGTACTTAATTTCCATTAATCAGCAGACTACAGAACCCCTCGTAACTACCGTGTGGTGGACAACTTCTGAAAATTCTTTCGGTTCATGTCTAACAGCGGAACCTCGTGATACAAGTGGTTCGGGGGTAGGCCTATATAACTGGGCTGGGATTGATTTATCGGCAACAATTAATTTCCCGTAGAATTCCCAGTGTTGAAGGTTCTGACAATCCATTAGTTCTTAAGGATATTTCAAATCCGAACGTACACACGATCAAGGCTGACGTAAAATGATGATTTTTATTATAATTTCATGACGGTTAAATGTTTAAGATAGATTGCAAGAAGAAAACCTTTAGCTTGTCTTAAAAAAGATGAAAAATTATAAAATATACAAATGTATAGGGCCTACATACATACATAATACAGTAAACCTCGTCTAACTGGGGCTAACACTGATGTCCGAGTTTAAGATAGGAAAGTACTACCTAGATATCAGAAAAATGATCTCGTTTTTGTCCGAGTAAATTTGGAGTCAGAGTTTTCACCATGTCCGAGAAAGGCGAGATTTACTGTTTATTAAGTATTGTCGAGATATGAGGCCGAGGAATTCTGGAGACTTTTGTTGTTTTATATAAACTATAGATAAAATATAAAGTGAATTGTAATATAATTATTTCGCCGATGTATCTAATTGATACGACCACAGTCTTCGATAACATCAGGGGCAATCTTTTTCACTCCGAATTTGCGATTCTCTTTCTTTTTGGCTCGGTGTGCTTTAGCCTGATGGACGATGGGTATTACCAGACCGCCTACAACGGCTCCAACAACACCACCAGCTATTGCCCCAACGCCAACTCCAGCCACTGCACCGATTCCGGCGCCTATTCCCATGCCTACACCTATACCAGTGCTTGCTCCACCTGCACAGGCAGCAGCAGCCGCTATACCGATCACACCGACTGGATATGTCTACAAAATTGAAAATGTCAAAGTAAATACAGTCGAGTCCGCATAATTCGAATCACTTAGGACCGGCACGAATTTTAGTACGATTAAGTGACTGAACTACAGTATAATAGGATATTCAAAGAAGGACTGAAAATACGAATTAATTACATGAATAAAGTGAACCGGACTCCGAAACTACGTCGATCGGGTGAAAGATTCGCGATCACGGATTGTCTTGTTGCTGACATCCCCGATCCAATCCCTACGGCCACCGGCCAGGTGTAAACCCCCATAACTTTGATGGAAATAAAGTGATATTTGTCAAATGACTTTCTGATCCTCTATTCGGTCTAATTTTACTGTATTTTTAAAAATGTCTATATGTTTTCATGTTTAATCTTCTTGAATACCTGATGGCTGAATTCAATTCCATATCGACACCAATTCGTAAAGCATTCACAATTTCTTAGTATAAGGTTGTACTCATTTTTCCCGATCTGGTCAATAGCTCGCGCGACGGTTTTTTCAGGAAGGTACGGCTCGTGTGTGATGTCAATTTCATTGTTGATTCGAGCTAAAGAAACTCCTGCAATCTGAAAACAAAATGGACCGCTAAATAGCAATTCTAAATTATACACTATAAACTCAACCTTACTCGGCAGTTTTGGGTTTACACCCGATTGGCCGGATATACCAAGTGAAAAATCAGGGCACTTTTTTCGAAATAAATGTCCGTAAGATTTTACCGGGTACCGAGTAAGGGAGTCTGATTTACAACTGAAATCTTACCGTTTTCATATCTTCGATACGTATTTCTCCCTTTTTGAATTGACTCAGAGCTCGAGATTTCGGTTTGTCTAACGGCACGCCTAAGTGCACGAGAAAATGTAAATCACTGTCCATGTTACAATGGCCACAATAGATGCCCCAATGGCTGTACCTTCCTCTGTTTATTTCGATTCGATCTCCAGGGCACATTCCGATATCCACCAGCCTCTTTATACTGGACCAATCAGACTTCATGTTATAGTTATTTCCGGCCTGTTGTATTAAACGCAGCGGAGGGGCTTTCGTGTCTCTTTTCAAAATCGTCGTGTCCAGAAGGTCTAACTTCATTTTATCAGGCGTCTTCGACGAAGAGGAACTAGAAGGTGGACTTATTCTAGAGCCGTTTTTGTTGCGCGTAGCATCGAGGGTTTCAGTGACGGAGTCGATTTGAACGTTTTCTGCTGGAGTTTGACTGAAAGCGCCGAGTTGGCTATTCATGAGATCTTCTTTCTCTCGTGCCCGTAAGGAGCCAAATCTGACAACGTCGGCTTCCATCGTAGAAACAAACAAGTACCGGTTATTAGAAATGTATTTTACTTCTCTACAACGATATAAAAGCGAAACAACGAGGAATCGATTAAACATAGTAACATATACATATAGTATTCACAAAATTCTTTAAAACCCGTTCAGGAGGATATAATTTTCACAGGACCCGCATACTCTTAGAAATATGTAAATATGACTCGTAATGATTTATTCTAACCTCAGTGCACTCGTCCACGGATGCTGCTTCGTTTCAAAATTAATTTGCTATAGTAACTCAGATTTAGCCTGATGCGACAGTTCATTCCATTTTTGCACTCATTTTGCGCTTTTACCGTAGGTCGGTCCTTACCTCAAATGGCTGCAGGGAGCGTTTCCTGTGTCAATAGAGGACATGCCGTGTCATTATTTACGTCTTATAGTTCATTTCGAATGTCTGACGGTCGTTTAAAGAAATATCATCGGCCGCCGATCGTTATTCTGCGAGGACCATGGGTGTGGATAAGAAATTTATGGGTCTACCTCGTTTTTCATTTCATCTGAGTTTAAAAGTCGACCCACCCGGCCGACTGATGGCCCTCGTTCGCCTGATAGCCGTATTTAGCACGATGCAGCAGCCACCCATAGATTTTAGATAAGCAGTTTAAAAAGCGACCAAGTGGATTATGAGAAACAAGTTAAAAGGTACCACCGGTGTTATCTAGAAAGTTTTTCACTGTGAGCCATTCTGAACGGTGGCTCCCGATCAGACAACCTACCAACGATGAGTACAACGCGGTACGTACATATAGGCCTCGTCAGATACTCAACTGCCTGTACAACCTTTTACAGAAAGGGCCATTATTGAAACGAATACAGAATATTAAGGATGTTCTTTTTGATTAGACCAAATTACCTGGAATCCACCGAAAAAAGCGGGAGGTTTCGACTATGCTGCTTACGTACGGTACACTGACTAATACACGATGAGCTAAAACCTGGCGTACAGCATGGCAAATACATGTAATAAGTCTACCACACAGCGTATATACAGTACAGCATTTCATGCATAGAGACACATGAATCATGGTAAACAACTACATTTGTAAACACACTTTTTGCCTAGGTCATAGATAATAGGAAATATCGGTCTACCCGCATACAACAAAAGACATTAGTTAACCAAGGCGGATTTCCAGGGGGAATGCACCTGTGGGTCGCACGCTCCCCTTTCGATCAAATGTCCTTAATTTCTTGTCCAAATTGAGGTTCAACTAAATAAAAAGATTTGACTTTTCTAATTGTCTAAACATTTTTTTGATAACATATCACCATTCTTACTGATACAAAACGTTCGGCTTCGTCTCCAGTTAGAGGGATTTCTCAGGAAACGCGACCTCCTTTTAAACATTCCTGGACCCACCCCTGAACTGCGGCAATCTATCGATCGAACAGCGGTCAGTAGTGCGGTAGGTCAAGGGCGTTTTGAGCGGTAGGTCAAGGGTGTTATAAGCCGGGCGTAGGTCGACGCGATGCGATCCGCGATTCTGGTTGTCACGTGGTAACTAAAATAGCACCAAAAACCATGGACAGATAGAACGGTTCGAATCCTGGCTATTACAAGGCAAAACTGCCGGGGCTTCTTACACGCTCGTTGATTTCTTCTGCGTTTTCTATCCCCACCAACCGATTCCATTCCATTGATAGGCTATTTAGTAATAGTCTTGAATGGGCGAAGCTATGAATGCAAAAGGAGGAGATTTAATCCTAAAAAAATTATGTCAAAACGCATCTCATTACCATTGTGGGTGTTGGTTCAAATCGCGTCAAATCCGAGTCGCAAGAGCGCCTACGTAGGTCGGATGCGACTGTCACGTCGCGTCGCAGAATGTAGAACGTGTACACATTTTCTAATCATAGTGATGAAACTAACAACAACTCAAATCTTTATCGATCGCTGTTTTGGCGTCTGCCGGTACTGAGGTAAATTGCACAAATCTTTTATGAATTCATATTTTACTGTGCATAGTGCTAGGTAGGACTATAAACTACAGATCCAAAAAAGGTTCGTCTTGGCTTCTGTCAACGTCTGATGGAAAGGAATTGATTTATTGTATTGAGATTGGCTTGACATCGACGAATTGTAACTGGAAGTTGTCATTTCGGATACCATTACCATACTTTTTTACCCCATGTACTAAGCACACTGGGCCCAGTTTCACAAACAAGTTTAACTCAAATTTTAGGTGTAATTGCCATTGGTTACTTCATGTTTTCAATGAGGACAACAATTCAAACTTAACTGTTTTACGCTAAAACTTTTTCGTGAAACTGCTCCCTGGGCATCAATTTTAGTTTAGTTTAATGGTAACAGGTTGCTCGCGACGAAAACCGAGATTAGTTATGTACGTAGTCGCATGAATCCGAGTCAGCGCGATTTTCAAGCGATTTATCAGTCGCCAAAAAAGCCTGTCTGCATCGAGGCTTAACGCGACACGTGTTTCACCGTGTTTTATTTTCACCTATACATGATTCGATTTTTACAGCGTCTGGCGCCTATAGTTATTGTCTGTCTCCTGTTTTTGACGCCGAAAAACCCGTTGCAATGATGTTTTCTTTTGATGCCTATTACTTCTTCTTCTATGACATAACCAACGCCGCTGTATAACAACTAGGCATATTCCTAGTTGTTAGAGCTGCGTCACGATGTGACGTACGTACAAGAAAGGGACCTCCAATTATCGTGGTCTACAGTAAGTTCCTCCAGGATAGTTAGCGTTTCGCTTGGCGTCAACTTAAGATCAAGTTCTATGTCCCCAAGGGCTAGGTCTTAACGAATTATCGACAACAAGAATACCTAGTACCGTACATGAATGCATTATATCAGGGAGGTGTGAGTCGATGTGCACTACGTCGTCAATATTGGTGTTTTCAAAATAACAATTACAATTGTGAATTTTGGCATTTATTTTTTAACTAAATATATTCCAAAAATCATATTTTCTTTTTTGACGCCTTATAAAACGTTACCATGATGAAACCTAAACAATGTTAACCATTCAGCGTCATTTTACAAACGACAACCGTAGATCGATGTGCAAAACGTCACAGGTTTATGTGTACACATACAAGCTCTTTGGCAAAATATTATTGATAAAGATATAGAATGGCTCCCTGTGATTATATAATGACCTCTATTTGAACGTCGAAATGTTATATTGCGTTGAATATTTTGAGAAGACGTATTGTTATAGTAAAGAAAGTATGATTATATCAGGAGCGGCAGGCATAAATAGAAATGATAAGTAAATCGGATTATTCGGTTAAATGGCGGATGTATACACGATTTGGTGGTCTGATATAAAAGTCAGACCCTGACATGGGGATGCTAGTGGAATGACGAAGCTATCTACGATATGTGTAGGGCCGGTGTGAATTTCATCGGCGGCTGCTACAAGCGGTCTATATAAAAACGTGTAAACATATAATTTCAACATTCAAATGTTCTAGAAAATATGTTCGATATTAGGGGTATGCAGGTTTCATGAGATTAGCAATTTATAATAGCATAGCTGTCATATACGGCTCCGCGTCCACTGATGGCATGTGTATAAGGATATCAATTCAATTCAATACTTTATTGATCCTTATTACATTGAAATTCCGGGATAATATTCCCAAATTCAATAAAGTTACAAATTTTAAAATAAGAAAATACAAAATACAAGTCACACGGGTAATTCATACAGAATAACATGAATAAGTTATTTAAATGACAATGTCTACTTCCACCCAGACTCGAGTTTAGGATATCGAAATACAGCCAAACCGGGCCCCGGGACCAGGCCGGCTGGCTACACGATATGCTCAAAGTCATGATGAAGCAGACACCAGAAGAGCTCTTTCTTCAACCATGGAGGCAATGACGTTGCAGACCAGCTTAGAGGCAAAAGTGAATCGAAGTCGGTCACAAGTTGACAATTTTTTTTAAATTAGACCAGTCGAAGACTGTATCATCTACCCAATCGCCAAATCTCATAATTCCCCAAATTTCTTAAAACTTCGATTTCAATTATGCAATTCCACATTAGCTTATCCCAGAAATTCTACATTTTTTCGCAGGCGTTCAATAATTTATTAAAGTTAATTTTCTTGTTGATAAATTTTGATGATTAATTTTGTGAGGATGTGTGTGCTACGTCATCAATATATCGGGGTTAGACTGGTTACCGTTTTATTCAATTCAATTATTGACATATTCAAATCTAAAATGACTTAAATGATCCTTGATATGTATCTGATTACCACCACCTTTTTGTCGACAGTATTAAGCAATATGTGTGTAGGCATCAAAACTAGTTAGTTTTCTTCGTCTTGTCGCCATATCAGATTTTATTCAGGATATTCAGCGTTTCTGTTGTTGATGCGTCCACCAAAACCAGTGGGAAAGGGTTCGAATCTAAAAGATTCCCGCGTCTCCTCTGTATTCAGCATCCTGAAATTGACTTGAAATCCAATGTGTCCAAAACGTTGTTGCCAATGTTTGTCATTATTGTTTTTTTACCTCAACGAGACGACCGTAAAAATCATTTATTCGTGATAGTCAGATAAACACTAGAGTTATAAAATGAAAATATGTTCATATTTCAAATGAGGCACGAAAAAATTACTTGATAAATGTTCAATTTTGAAAGCCGCTTACGAAATACTGCAGTAGAATGTATAAAACCGATCGATTTATTTTGGTAGGGAATTGTTCTGAAGCTGAAAACTCAGGTAAGACCATAAGCTACCGGTAACAAGGTAAAAAAACTCATCGTCGATCAAGCAGTGTCATGATACGAAGTAAAGAATGGGGTAAAAAGTAGAAACTACCAATTTTAAGATGTTTCCGAGATGTATAAAATGCTGACCACTGCGCGTACAATCGACTAGAGAACGATGAAATGTGGGAGGCTTCGACCATGCGGAGAAGAATTGGTCCGGGCAGGTCAAACTGGTTCGGACCTGGTCTTGGTCCGGGTTTGATTGCCGATACGAGACACACGGTCACACGTAAATCACTACGATCGGTTTGGCCGAAAATGTGTCCCGTCCCCGTGCCAAGCAGGCACGCCGGGACTTATTTAGCACCAGTGGCAACGAACAACATGAGTAATAGGGTATATGTCTATTCATACCAGAGGATGAATCATGTGATTTATTGCTTCGAGTATAATTTTTTCCACAATTACATAACTCTTTTTCATTAGGTTCATATTTCTTTTAGGTGTAACAATTTTATTGTCTAAGTTACATTGAATTCCCACATCTTTAAATGATTTTTCATTTGGAATGTCGGGGATAAACCATTTTTCTTGTAATCTGAAAAACATTACATAACATTCTCTGAAAGGGCAATAACGTAAGTGTATAAATAATGATTTATCTGAATTTTCATTATTTAAAAGTGATTGTTTTTCATCAGTAATTATTAAATGTTTATCTATTTCATCAAATGTTGTGAATTTTGGAATTATTGTATTGAATAAGATGTTATCTTTTTCATTCGATAACTCTATCATTAGATAATGATTTTTTAAACTTTTTCAGAAAGCCTAATTCAGTAATATTATTCACTTGAAAACGAAAACGTGCAGTTTTAATCAAATCTTTAATAGGAATAAAATGTTTAATTGTAAAATATTTTTCTAATTCATGTAATCAATATCTTTGAAATGTAGTATCTGTTCTTTCATTTATTAGTAATTTTTTTAATCAAAATGTATATTTTCATCAAATCGCTAATTACTCGTTACTTTTTATGTTCTTTTAATTCTACCATTTATTTTACATATGCTTTTATTAAAATTGATTTTCATATATATGATATTCATTTATATAATGTTCATATATATGAAATTATTAGAGTAATAGGGTATGTCTTTTCATATCAGAGGTTGAGGGGGCGAGTGAGTAAAAATAAAGATAAATTCGAGCGTGTGAGAATCTATTTTCATTTTTATGAGCTCGACCTCTCGACCTCTGGTATAGAAAGACATATACCCTATTACTAACATGAATTGTGATCACGATTAATCAAATTCAAAATCAGGATCAAATTCTAATAACTTAAACGATTGGATAAAAAACTATACAAACTATTTCATTGTCGTAGTAGTAACTCAGCGGAGAAATTATGGACATTTCTGATTCAATTTCAGAATGTTTACCAAAACCCTGTTCATCGCGTTGGCCTTGTTTATGGTCGTTGGAGCTATCGCGGCAACTGAAGGTATTGAATTTGGTTTTTAACAACCCGTGAATTTTATTCTAATTTACAAGTCTAATCAAAGTGGCGTTTAATCTATTTACAGAAATTCAGATTGAAGAGCGAGGTATATCGTGCACTTGCAGAGGGAGAGCAGGTACATATTGGTTCTGGAGTTTTAACCAAAGTTGTTGTCGTTCTTTTATGGGAAAATGTTGTCCTAATTAAGATTATCGTGTCTGATATTTCACTAAGTCTTCAAGGAATTGAAAATCTAGTCGAATAAAACGGCAACAATGTAATGTACGACCTATTTTCTAGTGTTTAGTTTATTCTCTGTTTTAGCTCCAACAGGCTATGTTAATTTTCAAGTTTTATTTGGGAAGTTATCGACGCGTGTTTTGATGGATTGCCTTTAACTCATTAGTTGCAGTTCATTCGTATTGATAGTTTGACTGATCGCGTTGTTTTCAGGTCGATCGACATCGCTGATAGTTTGGGGCATCGGTACATCTCTAGTTTCCGGTAAGGGTAACACGAGTAATGCGGTAACCAGTCCAATACACCCGATAATCACGCCCGGCAACCAATATATAAATTGAGCCTGAAACAAATCAATCTTTACCTGGAATTTTGTATTTACAAGTTACTACAGGATTGAAAATGTAAAAGGTTTTCAAAGACCTACCAAATAAGCGGCGAATGGTGCTGTCATAGAGCCTATTCGGGCAAATGCTGAAGCAATACCCACGGCGCGGTTTCTGTGAAATATACATTTGATTAATAACTAGAACATTTTGGATTTTCTCTCTAAGTTTTTTAGTGTAAAATCTCACCTGAAGTTAGTGGGGTAAAGTTCACTGGTATGGATATAGATAGTACCATAAGCTGCCGTGCAGCAGAATTTCCCAATGGTATTAAACGTCATTATTAACGGAACCAGATTCGTCTCTCCTAGAAAACACAAGATGTAACGAGATAGAAATTTCAGCGTCGTAAAAACCGTTACAAATAGATGTTTTTCATATATTGATCACTACTATGCATTATGTTAAGGTTATTGTGTGTCGATGAGCACTACGTCATCAATATTTGCGTTTCAAAATAAAAAACTGGCAAATAAAGTTTCAAGTTTGTCTACACACGTACCGATCATTTCAGGACAGAACGTCGCAGCTATCAACACTAAACCGGTTATAGCATTTAGTCCTACTAGAGAAATCCGTCTTCCAATACTGAAATATACGCTGATCACAGTATTTATATAATTTAATCGCGAGTCTTTATGCTGCTATCTGCCGATTCAAACTTACTACTGGAGAGAAAAGTGCATAACAAGATAACTTGGCAGTTCAATAGCTGCGCCCAGGAAATAATTCGCAAATCGACCTCCAGCCATTACTGTCGTACTCAATGTCAACCCGTAATAAATGAGACTCGTACAACACCTAGTAACAAGAAACATCTTGAAATCCAAACTAAATCAGCCACCAGACTAACTAATACGTGTAATACTTACCAGATAATAGCTTCTAGTATCGTGTATAGACGCAGTTTAGGATGTTTGAATATTTCTAGAATTCCAATCGTTTCATTATCAGAATCTTCACTACCCTTAGTGCAGCCTAGCATATTTGTAAACACCAGTTTTACTCTGTCGACAACTGATCTTTCATCTGAAATCAACAGATTCGATCTTTGAATATAGAAAGAACTGTAACGGAAGAGTTCTATGGAATAAATGATTCATTTTCATGAGTATTATGATCTATCGTCTGAAATTAACAGATTCGATCTTCTTTGAATATAGAAGATTTAAGTATTTTCATTAGTAAATGGATATGGAGTTACTTCGTACATGTGCTTCATTTAGCGGTTTCTGTGGTTTTTCTTATAGCAAAAATGGCGCTCGGAGAAAGTGAACGTTTGTTAAATTTCGCTGCTTTTCTCAAAATTATGATCGCCTCTTCGGTTCTGGAATTAGCGACAAGCCAGGCCACAGATTCATCGTACAACCTAATTTACAAAAGTACATTATCAACATTTCAGAACGAATTAAGATCATCGGGATGTTAATCTTACGGAATTATTGTTTACCACTCCGGTGGATACGAAACCAGAATAAGGTTTATTCGTTCATTTGGCGTGTTGTAAATAGTAGAATGTTATTAAAGGCGCTCTCCAAAAACTGAAATACTCTTGAGGTCTTACTGTATATTGGGAGAGAGTTCAACGGAGGGAGTGGGGTAGAGAATTCAACAGTATGGGTGCAAATGTTTCAAATACACGTCGGCCTAATCATTTCAGATCAGTGACGAATTGTCCAATGAAGGCCCAGCGACCAGAGTCAGTGTTGGCCTGGCGTTGATATCACCATCGGGAATAGTTAGTTACCTAATCGTTAGTGGTAAGCTTTTTATAATCGGATGGGCTTATATATATGTGGTTTGTGAAAATATCCGATCGTGAAACTAAACCACAGACAAGTTACTGACTGCATCGGGAATAGAATACCATCAATATGATTTCGTGCAGGCCGTCTTATTCTAACCGTCAGGTGCAATCCATTAGTTCTTAAGGATATTTCAAATCCGAACGTACACACGATCAAGGCTGATGTAAAACGATGATTTTTATTATAATTTCATGACGGTTTAATGTTTAAGATAGATTGCAAGAAAAAAACCTTTAGCTTGTCTTAAAAGATGAAAACATTATAAAATATACACATGTATAGGGCCTACATACATACATTAAACAGTAAACCTCGTCTAACTGGGGCGAACACTGTGCTAAATCGATTTGAAGTCAGCGAAGTCCGAGTTTAAGATAGGAAAGTACTACCTAGATATCAGAAAAATGATCTCGTTTTTGTCCGAGTTAGTTTAGAGTCAGAGTTCACCGTGTCCGAAAAAGGCGATGTTTACTGTTTATTAAGTATTGTCGAGATATGAAGATCTGGAGACTTCTGGAGACTTTTGTTGTTTTATATAAACTATAGATAAAATATAAAGTGAATTGTAATATAATTATTTCGCCGATGTATCTAATTGATACGACCACAGTCTTCAATAACATCGGGGACACGACGATCTTGAAAAGAGACACGAAAGCCCCACCGATGCGTTTAATTCGACAGGCCGGAAATAACTATAACATGAAGTCTGATTGGTCCAGTATAAAGAGGCTGGTCGATAGCGGTATGTGCCCTGGAGATCGAATCGAAATAAACAGAGGAAGGTACAGCCATTGGGGCATCTACTGTGGCCATTGTAACATGGACAGTGATTTACATTTTCTCGTGCACTCGTGCACTAAGCGTGCCGTTAGACAAACCGAAATCTCGAGCTCTGAGTCAATTCAAAAAGGGAGTAATACGTATCGATGATATGAAAACGGAAAGATTTCAGTTGTAAATCAGACTCCCCTTACTCGGTACCCGGTAAAATCTTACGGACATTTATTTCGAAAAAAGTGTCCTGATTTTTCACTTGGTATATCCGGCCAATCGGGTGTAAACCCAAAACTGCCGAGTAAGGTTGAGTTTATAGTGTATAATTTAGAATTGCTATTTAGCGGTCCATTTTGTTTTCAGATTGCGGGAGTTTCTTTAGCTCGAATCAACAATGAAATTGACATCACACACGAGCCGTACCTTCCTGATAAAACCGTCGCGCGAGCTATTGACCAGATCGGGAAAAATGAGTACAACCTTATACTAAGAAATTGTGAATGCTTTACGAATTGGTGTCGATATGGAATTGAATTCAGCCATCAGGTATTCAAGAAGATTAAACATGAAAACATATAGACATTTTAAAAAATCCTATAAAATTAGACCGAATAGAGGATCAGAAAGTCATTTGACAAATATCACTTTATTTCCATCAAAGTTATGGGGGGTTTACACCTGGCCGGTGGCCGTAGGGATTGGATCGGGGATGTCAGCAACAAGACAATCCCAGATCGCGATCCTCTCACCCGATCGACGTGGTTTCGCAGTCCGGTTCACTTAATTCGTGTAATTAATTCGTAATTTCAATCCTTCTTTGAATATCCTATTATACTGTAGTTCAGTCACTTAATCGTACTAAAATTCGTGCCGGTCCTAAGTGATTCGAATTATGCGTACTTGACTGTATTTACTTTGACATTTTCAATTTTGTAGACATATCCAGTCTCGTCGCTAACTCCAGAACCGAAGAGGCGGTCAGAATTTCGAGAAAAGCAGCGAAATTTAACAAACGTTCACTTTCTCCGGGTGCCATTTTTTCTATAAGAAAAACCACAGAAACAACTAAACGAAGCACATGTACGAAGTAACTCGATATCCATTTTAATACTCATGAAAATGAATCATTATTCCATAGAACTCTTCCGTTACAGTTCTATGTATATTCAAAGAACGAATCTGTTGATTTCAGATGGAAGATCAGTTGTCGACAGAGTAAAACTGGTGTTTACAAATATGCTAGGCTGCACTAAGGAAGATTCTGATAATGAATCGAATGGAATTTTAGAAATATTCAAACATCCTAAACTGCGTCTATACACGTTACTAGAAGCTATTATCTGGTGCGTATTACCAAAAAATCATGAAGACTAGTCTTTATGAATTTTTTGGTATTACACATATCAATTAGTCTGGTGGCAGATTTAGTTGTCATTTTAGGATCTTTCTTTTTTTCTAGGTGTTGTACGAGTCTCATTTATTACGGGTTGACATTGAGTACGACAGTAATGGCTGGAGGTCGATTTGCGAATTATTTCCTGGGCGCAGCTATTGAACTGCCAAGTTATCTTGTTATGCACTTTTCTCTCCAGTAGTAAGTTTGAATCGGCAGATAGCAGCATAAAGACTCGCGATTGAATTATATCAATACTGTGATCGGTGTATATTTCAGTATTGGAAGACGGATTTCTCTAGTAGGACTAAATGCTATAACCGGTTTAGTGTTGATAGCTGCGACGTTCTGTCCTGAAATGATCGGTACGTGTGTAGACAAACTTGAAACTTTATTTGCCAGTTTTTTTTAATTTTGAAACGCTAATATTGATGACGTAGTGCACATCGACTCACACAGAAAACATCTATTTGCAACGGTTTTTACGACGCTAAAATTTCTAGCGTTACATTTTGTATTTCTAGGCGAGACGAATCTGGTTCCGTTAATAATGACGTTTAATACCATTGGGAAATTCTGCTGCACGGCAGCTTATGGTACTATCTATATCCATACCAGTGAACTTTACCCCACTTCAGGTGAGATTTTACACTAAAAAACTTAGAGAGAAAATCCAAAATGTTCTAGTTATTAATCAAATGTATATTTCACAGAAACCGCGCCGTGGGTATTGCTTCAGCATTTGCCCGAATAGGCTCTATGACAGCACCATTCGCCGCTTATTTGGTAGGTCTTTGAAAACCTTTTACATTTTCAATCCTGTAGTAACTTGTTTATACAAAATTCCAGGTAAAGATTCATTTGTTTCAGGCTCAATTTATATATTTGTTGCCGGGCGTGATTATCGGGTGTATTGGACTGGTTACCGCATTACTCGTGTTACCCTTACCGGAAACTAGAGATCTACCGATGCCCCAAACTATCAGCGATGTCGATCGACCTGAAAACAACGCGATCAGTCCAACTATCACGAATGAACTGCAACGATTGAGTTAAAGGCAATCCATCAAAACACGCGTCGATAACTTCTCAAATAAAACTTGAAAATTAATACAGCTTGTTGGAGCTAAAACAGAGAATAAACTAAACACTAGAAAATAGGTCGTACATTACATTGTTGCCGTTTTATTCGACTAGATTTTCAATTCCTTGAAGACTTAGTGAAATATCAGACACAATAATCTTAATTAGGACAACATTTTCCCATAAAAGAACGACAACAACTTTGGTTTTAACTCCAAAACCAATATGTACCTGCTCTCCCTCTGCAAGTGCACGGTATACCTTTCTTTTCAATCTGAATTTCTGTAAATGGATTAAACGCCACTTTGATTAAACTTGTAAATTAGAATAAAATTCACGGGTTATTAAAAACCAAATTCAATACATTCAGATGCCGCGATAGCTCCAACGACCATAAACAAGGCCAACGCGATGAACAGGGTTTTGGTAAACATTCTGAAATTGAATCAGAAATGTCCATAATTTCTCCGCTGAGTTACTACTACGAAAATGAAATAATTTGTATAATTTTTTATTCAATCCTTTAAGTTATTAGAATTTGATCCTGATTTTGAATTTGATTAATCGTGATCACAATTCATGTTAGTAATAGGGTATATGTCTTTCTATACCAGAGGTCGAGAGGTCGCGCTCATAAAAATGAAAATAGATTCTCATACGCTCGAATTAATCTTTATTTTTACTCACTCGCCCCTTCAACCTCTGATATGAAAAGACATATACCCTATTACTCTAATAATTTCATATATATGAACATTATATAAATGAATATCATATATATGAAAATCAATTTTAATATGTAAAATAAATGGTAGAATTAAAAGAATATAAAAAGTAACGAGTAATTAGCAATTTGATGAAAATAAAAATTTTGATTAAAAAAAATTACTAATAAATGAAAGAACAGATACTACATTTCAAAGATATTGATTTACATGAATTAGAAAAATATTTTACAATTAAACATTTTATTCCTATTAAAGATTTGATTAAAACTGCACGTTTTCGTTTTCAAGTGAATAATATTACTGAATTAAAGTTTAAAAATCATTATCTAATGATAGAGTTATCGAATGAAAAAGATAACATCTTATTCAATACAATAATTCCAAAATTCACAACATTTGATGAAATAGATAAACATTTGATAATTACAGATGAAATACAATCACTAAAATAATAATAATCACGCGAATTTCAATAGGGTTTTCTGTGAAGAAACAGAAAACCCTAATGATTTCTATAGGAATCGACAAATGACAAATACAGTTTATGATGGGAGAATTATATTGTAACATAAATGTTAAACATTTATGTACAAAGAGGGTATGAAACATTTGTTATGTATCAATACCGCAGGGAATCAGTTTTACAAAGTTGTGTCACAAAGTTAAAACTCATTGAAAATGAACTACTTAAAATTTACATCTAACTCTCAACTACTCAGTCACTGGATTCAAGACACGCAGTTCCACAATTAAGATTTGACTCTGAGATATCGCATTTTTGGAAAATGAAACGATCCTCCAGTAAGAGGGATTTCTCAGAAACGCGACCTCCTTTTAAACATTCCTGGATCCACCCCTGAACTGCGGCAATTTATCGATTGAACAGCGGTCAGAACATTTGAGTGCGGTAGGTCAAGGATGTTTTAAGCGGTAGGTCAAGTGTTTTAAGCCGGTCGTAGATCGAAGCGACGCGATCCGCGATTCTGGTTGTCACGTGGTAACTAAAATAGCACCAAACCATGGAAAGATAGAACGGTTCGAATCCTGGCTATTACAAGGCAAAAGTGCCGGGGCTTCTTACACGCTCGTTGATTTCTTCTGTGTTTTCTATCCCCACCAACCGATTCCATTCCATTGATAGGCTATTTAGTAATAGTCTTGAATGGGCGAAGCTATGAATGCAAAAGGAGGAGATTTAATCCTTAAAAAAATTATGTCAAAACGCATCTCATTACATTGTGAGTGTTGGTTCAAATCGCGTCAAATCCGAGTCGCAAGAGCGCCTACGTAGGTCGGATGCGACTGTCGCGTCGCGTCGCAGAATGTAGAACGTGTACACATTTTCTAATCATAGTGATGAAACTAACAACAACTCAAATCTTTATCGATCGCTGTTTTGGCGTCTGCCGGTACTGAGGTAAATTGCACAAATCTTTTATGAATTCATATTTTACTGTGCATAGTGCTAGGTAGGACTATAAACTACAGATCCAAAAAAGGTTCGTCTTGGCTTCTGTCAACGTCTGATGGAAAGGAATTGATTTATTGTATTGAGATTGGCTTGACATCGACGAATTGTAACTGGAAGTTGTCATTTCGGATACCATTACCATACTTTTTCACCCCATGTACTAAGCACACTGGGCCCAGTTTCACAAACAAGTTTAACTCAAATTTTAGGTGTAATTGCCATTGGTTACTTCATGTTTTCAATGAGGACAACAATTCAAACTTAACTGTTTTACGCTAAAACTTTTTCGTGAAACTGCTCCCTGGGCATCAATTTTAGTTTAGTTTAATGGTAACAGGTTGCTCGCGACGAAAACCGAGATTAGTTAAAAACGTAGTCGCATGAATCCGAGTCAGCGCGATTTTCAAGCGATTTATCAGTCGCTAAAAAAGCCTGTCTGCATCGAGACTTAACGCGACACGTGTTTCACCGTGTTTTATTTTTACCTGTACATGATACATCTGATTTTTACAGCGTCTGGCGCCTATAGTCATTGTCTGTCTCCTGTTTTTACGGAAGCCCCTAGGTGACATACGAGAAAGTTTTTTTCACAATTTCGACTTATTAAGTCGAATTTCAACATAATAAGTCGAATTTCGACTTAATAAGTCGAATTTCGACATAATAAGTCGAATTTCGTGTTAATTAAGTCGAATTTCGAGTTAATTAAGTCGAATTTCGAGTTTTATTTTCATGTCGAATTTCGACTTATTAAGTCGAAATTCGACTTGATTAACACGAAATTCGACTTATTAAGTCGAAATTCGACTTAATTAACACGAAATTCGACTTAATATGTCGAAATTCGACTTATTAAGTCGAAATTCGACTAGTCGAAATTATGAAAAAAATTATCTCATATGTCACCTAGGGGCTTCCGTATGTTTTTGACGCCGAAAAACCCGTTGCAATGATGTTTTCTTTTGATGCCTATTACTTCTTCTTCTATGACATAACCAACGCCGCTGTATAACAACTAGGCATATTCCTAGTTGTTAGAGCTGCGTCACGATGTGACGTACGTACAAGAAGGGACCTCCAATTATCGCGGTCTACAGTAAGTTCCTCCAGGATAGTTAGCGTTTCGCTTGGCGTCAACTTAAGATCAAGTTCTATGTCCCCAAGGGCTAGGTCTTAACGAATTATCGACAACCAGAATACCTAGTACCGTACATGAATGCATTATATCAGGGAGGTGTGAGTCGATGTGCACTACGTCGTCAATATTGGTGTTTTCAAAATAACAATTACAATTGTGAATTTTGGCATTTATTTTTTAACTAAATATATTCCAAAAATCATATTTCATTTTTTGACGCCTTATAAAACGTTACCATTATGAAACCTAAACAATGTTAACCATTCAGCGTCATTTTACAAACGACAACCGTAGATCGATGTGCAAAACGTCACAGGTTTATGTGTACACATACAAGCTCTTTGGCAAAATATTATTGATAAAGATATAGAATGGCTCCCTGTGATTATATAATGACCTCTATTTGAACGTCGAAATGTTATATTGCGTTGAATATTTTGAGAACACGTATTGTTATAGTAAAGGAAGTATGGTTATATCAGGAGCGGCAGGCATAAATAGAAATGATAAGTAAATCGGATTATTCGGTTAAATGGCGGATGTAAACACGATTTGGAAGTCTGATATAAAAGTCAGACCCTGACATGGGGATGCTAGTGGAATGGCGAAGCTATCTATGATCTGTGTAGGGCCGGTGTGAATTTCATCGGCGGCTGCTACAAGCGGTCTATATAAAAACGTGTAAACATATAATTTCAATATTCAAATGTTCTAGAAAATATGTTCGATATTAGGGGTATGCAGGTTTCATGAGATTAGCAATTTATAATAGCATAGCTGTCATATACGGCTCCGCGTCCGCTGATGGCATGTGTATAAGGATATCAATTCAATTCAATACTTTATTGATCCTTATTACATTGAAATTCCGGGATAATATTCCCAAATTCAATAAAGTTACAAATTTCAAAATAAGAAAATACAAAATACAAGTCACACGGGTAATTCATACAGAATAACATGAATAAGTTATTTAAATGACAATGTCTACTTCCACCCAGACTCGAGTCTAGGATATCGAGTGACAGCCAAACCGGGCCCCGGGACCAGGCCGGCTGGCTACACGATATGCTCAAAGTCATGATGAAGCAGACACCAGAAGAGCTCTTTCTTCAACCATGGAGGCAATGACGTTGCAGACCAGCTTAGAGGCAAAAGTGAATCGAAGTCGGTCACAAGTTGACAATTTTTTTAAATTAGACCAGTCGAAGACTGTATCATCTACCCAATCGCCAAATCTCATAATTCCCCAAATTTCTTAAAACTTCGATTTCAATTTTGCAATTCCACATTAGCTTATCCCTGAAATTCTACATTTTTTCGCAGGCGTCAAATAATTTATTAAAGTTAATTTTCTTGTTGATAAATTTTGATGATTAATTTTGTGAGGATGTGTGTGCTACGTCATCAATATATCGGGGTTAGACTGGTTACCGTTTTATTCAATTCAATTATTGACATATTCAAATCTAAAATGACTTAAATGATCCTTGATATGTATCTGATTACCACCACCTTTTTGTCGACAGTATTAAGCAATATGTGTGTAGGCATCAAAACAAGTTAGTTTTCTTCGTCTTGTCGCCATATCAGATTTTGTTCAGGATATTCAGCGTTTCTGTTGTTTATGCGTCCACCAAAACCAGTGGGAAAGGGTTCGAACCTTAAAGATTTCCGCGTCTCCTCTGTATTCAGCATCCTGAAATTGACTTGAAATCCAATGTGTCCAAAACGTTGTTGCCAATGTTTGTCCTTATTGTTTTTTACCTCAACGAGACGACCGTAAAAATCATTTATTCGTGATAGTCAGATAAACACTAGAGTCATAAAATGAAAATATGTTCATATTTCAAATGAGGCACGAAAAAATTACTTGATAAATATTCAATTTTGAAAGCCGCTTACGAAATACTGCAGTAGAATGCATAAAACCGGTCGATTTATTTTGGTAGGGAATTGTTCTGAAGCTAAAAAAACAGGTAAGACCATAAGCTACCGGTAACAAGGTAAAAAAACTCATCGTCGATCAAGCAGTGTCATGATACGAGGTAAAGAATGGGGTAAAAAGTAGAAACTACCAATTTTAAGATTTTTCCGAGATGTATAAAATGCTGACCACTGCGCGTACAATCGACTAGAGAACGATGAAATGTGGGAGGCTTCGACCATGCGGAGAAGAATTGGTCCGGGCGGGTCAAACTGGTTCGGACCTGGTCCTGGTCCGAGTTTGATTGCCGATACGAGACACACTGTCACACGTAAATCACTGCGATCGGTTTGGCCGAAAATGTGTCCCGTCCCCGTGCCAAACAGGCACGCCGGAACTTATTTAGCACCAGTGGCAACGAACAACATGAGTAATAGGGTATATGTCTTTTCATACCAGAGGATGAATCATGTGATTTATTGCTTCGAGTATAATTTTTTCCACAATTACATAACTCTTTTTCATTAGGTTCATATTTCTTTTTAGGTGTAACAATTTTATTGTCTAAGTTACATTGAATTCCCACATCTTTAAATGATTTTTCATTTACATAACATTCTCTGAAAGGGCAATAACGTAAGTGTATAAATAATGATTTATCTGAATTTTCATTATTTAAAAGTGATTGTTTTTCATCAGTAATTATAAAATGTTTATCTATTTCATCAAATGTTGTGAATTTTGGAATTATTGTATTGAATAAGATGTTATCTTTTTCATTCGATAACTCTATCATTAGATAATGATTATTAAACTTTAATTCAGTAATATTATTTATTTGAAAACGAAAACGTGCAGTTTTAATCAAATCTTTAATAGGAATAAAATGTTTAATCGTAAAATATTTTTCTAATTCATGTAAATCAATATCTTTGAAATGTAGTATCTGTTCATTCATTTATTAGTAATTTTTTTTATCAAAATTTATATTTTCATCAAATCGTTAATTACTAGTTACTTTTTATATCCTTTTAATTCTACCATTTATTTTACATATGTTTTTATTAAAATTGATTTTCATATATATGATATTCATTTATATAATGTTCATATATATGAAATTATTAGAGAAATAGGGTATATGTCTTTTCATATCATAGGTTGAAGGGGCGAGTGAGTAAAAATAGAGATAAATTCGAGCGTGTGAGAATCTATTTTCATTTTTATGAGCGCGACCTCCCGACCTCTGGTATAGAAAGACATATACCCTATTACTAACATGAATTGTGATCACGATTAATCAAATTCAAAATCAGGATCAAATTCTAATAACTTAAATGATTGAATAAAAAATTATACAAACTATTTCATTGTCGTAGTAGTAACTCAGCGGAGAAATTATGGACATTTCTGATTCAATTTCAGAATGTTTACCAAAACCCTGTTCATCGCGTTGGCCTTGTTTATGGTCGTTGGAGCTATCGCGGCATCTGAAGGTATCGAATTTGGTTTTTAACAACCCGCGAATTTTATTCTAATTTACAAGTTTAATCAAAGTGGCGTTTAATCTATTTACAGAAATTCAGATTGAAAAGAGAGGTATACCGTGCACTTGCAATGGGAGAGCAGGTACATATTGGTTCTGGAGTTTTGACCAAAGTTGTTGTCGTTCTGTTATGGGAAAATGTTGTCCTAATTAAGATTATTGTGTCTGATATTTCACTAAGTCTTGAAGGAATTGAAAATCTAGTCGAATAAAATGGCAACAATATAATGTACGACCCTTTTTCTAATGTTTAGTTTATTCTCTGTTTTAGCTCCAACAGGCTGTATTAATTTTCAAATTTTATTTGGGAAGTTATCGACGCGTGTTTTGATGGATTGCCTTTAACTCATTAGTTGCAGTTCATTCGTATTGATAGTTTGACTGATCGCGTTGTTTTCAGGTCGATCGACATCGCTGATAGTTTGGGGCATCGGTACATCTCTAGTTTCCGGTAAGGGTAACACGAGTAATGCGGTAACCAGTCCAATACACCCGATAATCACGCCCGGCAACCAATACATAAATTGAGCCTGAAACAAATGAATCTTTACCTGGAATTTTGTATAAACAAGTTACTGCAGGATTGAAAATGTAAAAGGTTTTCAAAGACCTACCAAATAAGCGGCGAATGGTGCTGTCATAGAGCCTATTCGGGCAAATGCTGAAGCAATACCCACGGCGCGGTTTCTGTGAAATATACATTTGATTAATAACTAGAACATTTTGGATTTTCTCTCTAAGTTTTTTAGTGTAAAATCTCACCTGAAGTTAGTGGGGTAAAGTTCACTGGTATGGATATAGATAGTACCATAAGCTGCCGTGCAGCAGAATTTCCCAATGGTATTAAACGTCATTATTAACGGAACCAGATTCGTCTCTCCTAGAAAACACAAGATGTAACGAGATAGAAATTTCAGCGTCGTAAAAACCGTTACAAATAGATGTTTTTCATATATTGATCACTACTATGCATTATGTTAAGGGTATTGTGTGTCGATGAGCACTACGTCATCAATATTTGCGTTTCAAAATAAAAAACTGGCAAATAAAGTTTCAAGTTTGTCTACACACGTACCGATCATTTCAGGACAGAACGTCGCAGCTATCAACACTAAACCGGTTATAGCATTTAGTCCTACTAGAGAAATCCGTCTTCCAATACTGAAATATACGCTGTACACAGTATTTATATAATTCAATCGCGAGTCTTTATGCTGCTATCTGTCGATTCAAACTTACTACTGGAGAGAAAAGTGCATAACAAGATAACTTGGCAGTTCAATAGCTGCGCCCAGGAAATAATTCGCAAATCGACCTCCAGCCATTACTGTCGTACTCAATGTCAACCCGTAATAAATGAGACTCGTACAACACCTAGTAACAAGAAACATCTTGAAATCCAAACTAAATCAGCCACCAGACTAACTAATACGTGTAATACTTACCAGATAATAGCTTCTAGTATCGTGTATAGACGCAGTTTAGGATGTTTGAATATTTCTAGAATTCCAATCGTTTCATTATCAGAATCTTCACTACCCTTAGTGCAGCCTAGCATATTTGTAAACACCAGTTTTACTCTGTCGACAACTGATCTTTCATCTGAAATCAACAGATTCGATCTTTGAATATAGAAAGAACTGTAACGGAAGAGTTCTATGAAATAAATGATTCATTTTCATGAGTATTATGATCTATCGTCTGAAATTAACAGATTCGATCTTCTTTGAATATAGAAGATTTAAGTATTTTCATTAGTAAATGGATATGGTGTTACTTCGTACATGTGCTTCGTTTAGCGGTTTCTGTGGTTTTTCTTATAGCAAAAATGGCGCTCGGAGAAAGTGAACGTTTGTTAAATTTCGCTGCTTTTCTCAAAATTCTGATCGCCTCTTCGGTTCTGGAATTAGCGACAAGCCAGGCCACAGATTCATCGTACAACCTAATTTACAAAAATACATTATCAACATTTCAGAACGAATTAAGATCATCGGGATGTTAATCTTACGGAATTATTGTTTACCACTCCGGTGGATACGAAACCAGAATAAGGTTTATTCGTTCATTTGGCGTGTTGTAAATAGTAGAATGTTATTAAAGGCGCTCTCCAAAAACTGAAATACTCTTGAGGTCTTACTGTATATTGGGAGAGAGTTCAACGGAGGGAGTGGGGTAGAGAATTCAACAGTATGGGTGCAAATGTTTCAAATAAACGTCGGCCTAATCACTTCAGATCAGTGGCGAATAGTCCAATGAAGGCCCAGCGACCAGAGTCAGTGTTGGCCTGGCGTCGATATAACCATCGGGAATAGTTTTTTATAATCGGATGGGCTTATATATATGTGGTTTGTGAAAATATCCGATCGTGAAACTAAACCACAGACAGGTTACTGACTACCTCTGGTATAGAATACCATCAATGTGATTTCGTGCAGGCCATCTTATTCTAACCGTCAGGTGCTGCCGTTATATTCACCGCTTGCGGATTTTAAATGAACTAACACGAATCGACCTGCTGGCATGTTACAGTGCACAGAAGTGGTTATTATCTCATGCATGGGGTAAATCATTTGTCAAATGATTATCATGAAAGGACCGTTAACGACGAGTAAAGCGGCAGCACCTGACGGTATAATGAGACTTCGAATCGGAGCGTTCCGCGGGCACTGGTCTGTACTCGTCAACTGTGTAGCTGCTGGGACTAAAGACGCCGCCACGCTGCAGGTTATTCTGGTCTCCAGTAACTTACAAAATCTACAGACAGTTGACGATATCTTCAGTGACGTCATTCGACATCTGACTACTAAGTGTATTCCCTATACACTTGCAAGTTGACCATATTTACCGACACTCCGTTTCGAGGACCCCGTTGCGTACGCAATTAATTGATGGCTCCGTTTTCGAATTGTTATTTTGTTATTTGAAATACATATTTACCAGATGCCTAAAATCGCGAAACAAGGGATGACACCCGCTATGATTTGTATATATTTCCAGTGAGTGAATAAGTAACCACAAATTCCCATAACGAGCATTCCAACTGTAGTTGTCAACATGTGAATCAGGTTTGCGAATGAACGTTGATCGGTCGGGAACCATTCACAAACCAAAACATACGAGACTATGAAGGTACCCTAAAAGAAACAACCAAAGCATACAAAATGGTGGCCGATTCAGGCCACATTTAGAAAGAAATATGACACTCTGCTCAATTATGTTCACCATTTTCCTACAATAACAATAATTACACAATTACATTTCTTAAGTGATATTCCAATGCCCAAGAAAGATATAATTTCGAGTGGGTGGTAAAAATGAAATGTCTGGCAGATAGGAATTGCTAAATGGAAAAGAAAGAAATATTGAAATAGATTTTAGGGGTTCTGTTGACATCAAACAAGTTAAACTAGGCGCGTAGTTAGCTCCTGTATCAGGGGTTGAATGATCCAAGAGCACAAGGAAATGAAACCCAATTTATAATGAAAAATAGCAGGTTTCCATGCAGCGCAAACGCCAGTCCAAAAAGGGTCGAGACAATTTTGAAATTTCAATGCATTTTCATACAATTTCTACACACTTGAGGGACATTAAAGAGAAAATAAACTGAATGTTGCGCTTCGAACTGATAGTCTATTGTGAGGAGGAAAAGTGCCCTGAAAATATTGCCATTGTATTTCAAAAGAGCCCGTGCTCCTCGTTCATCGTTAGTTAATTACCGTATTGAAAAATCCACTAAAGAATTTCATTGTGATGAAAAATGTTTCGTTGACAAAAATGGCGGGTAGAAGCATCGAAACGGCGAGCAATAAGGAACAGACTATATACGGTATCTTCCTGCCAAAATAATCCGACCAAGGTGGCACCAGTATACCACCGGCCAAGACACCCCCGAAATATATCGACATCACTAGAGCATTCATGTAACTCGATTCACAAACCCACGAAAACTGAAAAATAGATAAGAACCATTTTATCATACTTCTTCTGGGGGATGTTAAAGATTTCTGATGAATGACTGACCTGTTCGGTAAGAGTATAATAACCATTTGACTGGTAATAGTAGCCGTTTTGACAGACGATTGTGGCATTATCTGTGCTAGATTTAAATTGTCGACACTGATCAAAATGAATTTCTCCATCCTCACTAGTTGAATACGGTATCGACTGGTTCAGTGTTTGATTCACGGTGGTGTAGTTTGCCAGGAAACAGTGATGTTCTGGAATCCATCCTGAATGTATATTGTATGCACCCAGTTAAAGAACAATCCATTTACTTATTCTAGTACTGATTACGTATTTTATCAGCTTAGTGTTCGTTCTGAGAAATCGATAATCGCTCCTTTTGTTTAAGTGTATTTAAATAGATACACATATTATATGTCATTGTGTCATAGACATTCCAATATCTATGTGGAAATGCTTTTCAAGTACCTATTGTATTATGCCATTTTTTATTACTTTGAAACGATTTTGTTTACCTTGAAATACAGGACCGAGCATACACATAGTCATCGCTAAAGTCGTAATTTCGATTATGAACAACTGCAGCATCTGATATCTGCCATATCTCCCTAAATCCTTCAAAGCTGCCTCAACCTCCATCTTAGGCTACTTCAAACTCGTAACTTATAGAATCGATGTCAAGCTGTAATTGACGCAAAATGCATCCTTAAAATACGATTGTTTTAACGCGGAATGCGTTTATTCTAGTTTCTACGCGGCAAATCGGCTATTGAAAAATGCACGATGTCCCTAATCACCCACTTCATATCTTATTAAGTGAAAAATTTCAGAATTCTAGTTTTCTTCTCGAATCTAAAATTTGACCTACTGCATTATATTGTTTTATTTTCTAAACTTCCTGACATCTGCACGTTCATGATTATGAACTCGCTCTACGAATCTATATCGTTAGCCGAACTGACATTTTTAACCTTATCTCTTTTTTATTTCGAAATCGTGAATCGAAGCACAGATATAGTTGGATAGTCGGTTGAATTTTTACAGGATCGAAGTTCGAGTCATTCCGACGAACAGAGAGAACAGTCTGAATGTGTATGACAGATATAAAAAATTTCAGCTTTTCGTCAGTTTCTGCACTGCGGTTCACATCGTCACTCTTTCTTTCGTTGGGTTTGCTCTTACAGTAGCCAGGCCTATTCCTGTACATTCGTCAACGATCAGTATCTGCCTGTGCGTCCCCTACTTCCCTAAATCCCAATCAATCTGTTACTTAACGTTCTTTCTTTAAAACACCATTTATATAGATAAAGTTAATCCTCTTACAGGTCACAGGTCATATCAGGATGTTTGTCCGTTTATAAAACGTTGTTGAACTATATCGCCTTGTATATATAGTAATAAAGATGCGATGATTGTATCAGGAGAAGGTCCCTTTAGACGGCTTTCATTTTAGTACACTTGGATCGCAGAGCATTTCATTCCCAGAATTTTACTGAGCTCAATGGCACCAAACGTCCCTTGCTTTGAAATGAAGTGCGAAAGGTACGAAATTCAAAATACATCTTCTCCACGCGGCAAAACATATCGAATGAGATTGACGTAATCATGGATAGTAAATTACGATTAGAAATAAGTTATGATTTTATACAATTACCTGGTGAAAGGTGACCGAAATTTAAAATCACTGGATAGATTCAACAACTATCAATTTGCAGTCCAAAGCCGGAATATTCTTCTCGCAAAGAAGATTTCACTCTTCGCTGAAGCTCTTCACTGAAGATTTGGTGGAGATTTTCAAACGCTGATACTGAAAAATAAGATACCGTAAGTTCTGGTTTACAATGAAAGAATACAAGCGAAAAGGACTCGAACCTCCCCAGTCGTCCCCTTGGAAGGAAGGACATATAAGGGAAAAAGTCAAAAGTCAAAGCGATAAAAACTGAAGATTTTTACTCTTGAAGATTATGATTCTAAAGAAATGAGTGGAGACTTATGCTTGCGGGCTGATTCTATTGGCTGAATCTTCTCGTGGAAACGCCGGAAAACCTATTGCGAAATGGAATTTGTTGCTCTCCACGTAGAGGATGTCAATACATTGACCATCGAAACTCTATACATCTATCTATTAATCTCGCTTATTCATTAGTAAAAAAAGAAAACCCGATGAAGAATAGAATTGTACTGGAATGAATAGACATACCTTACCTTGGAATAACAAACCCCAACGAAGTAAAGAATGACGCAAAACTCACTATACTTCAATAATGAGAAGACTGCCATATAGTGCTTAATCCTACAGATTTGATTAATCTCTGGTCATCGGAATGGACCTGCGCCTACCTGAGCACTGGAGATCCCTAATTCGCGAACACTTCTTTGGAAAACGCAAAATCTAATATGCATGATTTCGTATTCAAAAGCGGTGGTAATTGATATGTCGTATTACAATATTCAAATGTAGATTACTATATCAGATGGCAATTCATCATCCGGAATTTACATGAAAGAACAAAATACGGGTCTGGGTGTGTGTATAGAAATAAGGAGGGTCCCTCCTGTTTTTACGATTGATTTGCTGCGACTCCCCGTTCCAAAGTTGTCGGCTAAGATTGACCCTAAAGTGTTAAACTTAGTTCATTGTTAGTTTCAACTCAGGACCCGGTTGCACAGTCGTGGCTTGAGCCCAAAAGTGGTCCTAAATCTTAAGACTGGTCTTAAGTTGTTAGTTTGGCCATAGAACTAAGTTGGTCCTAGACTGGTCTTAAGTCTAAGCTATGACTATGGAACCGGCCCCTGTAGTCTAATTCTAAGAGATGGATTTCAAAACGGGATTTACTTCCCGCTTAAGATTTCATTTACAATGTTACAGGTGGCGAACGAATGAAATTGATGATTGGTCTAAAATAGGTCTGATGTTTTTGCGTTTTAGCACCTTATGTATCAGTATACATATTACATGCTGAATAACAAGTTCCTCATGAAATAATATCACGTCTATTGCAACAGCTGCTACTCGGGAATTTGTATTAATTCGTAAAATAGACTGCATTAAAAGCGGGTATCATCGAATTAACTGTAGACGATTATGAATTCTGATCCCTGAGCTGTTTCATGTTGTCAGTACAAGAGCACTTCATTTACAAACTAATACTCCTCCTAAGTTGTATTTTAGCGCTTTAGACAATTTCGTTCCAGACAGTTGTATTGGGTTTGTCGTTGACATCAGGTAAAAGAAATAGATCGGGGCAGTTTGCAGAAATGACAATAGAGAAAGATATTGATTTGCTACCTTAAGGTAAATTAGGAAAACACAATACGCGGTATTATTACCCGAGATGAAATGCCAGGGGTGTCAAATGCCAGAGGAAGAAATGCTAGAGGTATAACAATTAAAGCAATGTTTGAATTCTATGTTCATTGGAATTGGATTCTGAAGGGATCTCCCAGTGACATCATTATCAAGAAACAACGATAAATTCATTGAAATTTTGCTCATGATTTTCTCACAGTTCTTCCAAACGGCTAAGAGCTGACGGATGAAACTTTCCATAATAATCCCAACCTCTATCACCTTCCCAATAACAAAATATCAGCTGTGTACATCCAGTGGTTATAACTTGTGCCACCAAGAGCTAACAGGAAGTTACTCTCAGAACCATTCTATAAGGATCAGCGTAGTTGATCCTTATAACAGGCGATAAAATCGAAATATATTCAAGACAACATCATTTATTATCGGTTAGATTTAACCCATTGCAGTACAGTCATTCGTATTGATAGTTTGATTGATCGGGTTGTTTTCGGGTCGATCGACATCACTGATAGTATGGGGCATCGGTACATCTCTAGTTTCCGGTAAGGGTAACACGAGTAATGCGGTAACCAGTCCAATACACCCGATAATCACACCCGGCAACCAATATATAAATTGAGCCTGAAACAAATCGATCCTTAGCTGGAATTTTTGAATAAATAAGTTACTACAGGATTGAAAATGTAAAAGATTTGCAAAGACCTACCAAATAAGCGGCGAATGGTGCTGTCATAGAGCCTATTCGGGCAAACGCCGAAGCAATACCCACGGCGCGGTTTCTGTGAAATATAGACAATGCAGTGAAAATTTTGGATTTTCTCCCTAAGTTTTTAAAGTTAAGAAACTCACCTGAAGTTAGTCGGATAAAGTTCACTAGTATGGATGTAGAGAGTACCAAATGCTGCCGTGCAGCAGAATTTCCCAATGGTATTAAGCGTCATTATTAACGGAACCAGATTCGTCTCTCCTAGAAATCACAAAATGTAACGATACATTTTTTTGGCGTCGCAAAAACCGATGCAAAAGGATTCTTTTATATATCGACCACTACTATGTATTAATTAAGTTTCTAGTTTCCTTGCTCTAGAAATACCGTGTCTACACACGTACCAATCATTTCAGGACAGAACGTCGCAGCTATCAACACTAAACCGGTTATAGCATTTAGTCCTACTAGAGAAATCCGTCTTCCAATACTGAAATATACACTGATCAAATTATTCATCTAATTCAATCGCGAGTCTTTATGCTGCTAGTTGCTGATTCAAACTTACAACTGGAGAGAAAAGTGCATAACAAGATAACTTGGTAGTTCAATAGCTGCGCCCAGGAAATAATTCGCAAATCGACCTCCAGCCATTACGGTCGTACTCAATGTCAACCCGTAAAAAATGAGACTCGTACAACACCTAGAAAAAAGAAAGATCTTAAAATGACAACTAAATCTGCCACCAGACTAATCAACACGTGTAATACTAACCAGATAATAGCTTCTAGTATCGTGTATAGACGCAGTTTTGGATGTTTGAGAATCTGCAAAATTCCAATCGTTTCATTATCAGAATCTTCACTACCCTTAGTGCAGCCTAGCATATTTGTAAACACCAGTTTTACTTTGTCCGCAACGGATCTATCGTCTGAAATTAACAGATTCGATCTTCTTCGAATAGAGAAGATTTGAGTATTTTCATTAGCAAATGGATATGGAGTTACTTCGTACATGTGCTTCGCTTAGCTGTTTCTGTGGTTTTTCTTATAGCAAAAATGGCGCCCGGAGAAAGTGAACGTTTGTTAAATTTCGCCGCTTTTCTCAAAATTCTGATCGCCTCTTCGGTTCTGGAATTAGCGACGAGCCACGCCACAGATTCATCGTACAACCTAATTTACAAAAAAAAACATTATCGATATTTCAGAACGAATTAAGATCATCCTGGGATTATTAATCTTGCGTACCCAAAAATTACAAATTTCAGGATGAAATTTTCAACACTCAGGCGGTAGATTCTCGGTAATGAAATAAGGATTCGATAAGAAAGGATAATTCATCATTTGTTTGGTGCCTTGTTAATATAAGAACTATTATCAAAAGGCGCTCTCCAGAAACAGAAATAGTCTTTAAGCTGTCTTTTCAATGCCGGGAGAGGTGAATAACAACGATGGTAGGGGTCGGGTCGTGGATTCAAAACTATGTGTGCAAATGTCCCAAATACAACTCCACCAATTAAGTCACATAGGGTTAGTGAGTTATACAACATACAACGTAACGATCCTAAATAAAATTGTTCTGGTCTGGCGGACTTGTCTTTTATCTGTTAAATGGCTGGATACATAAGACGGTGCTAGGTTATATATTGGTCTCGAGAACAAAACCAATAACTTACGAAATCGACGACAGTTCCTAGTGACGTCATTCGACCCCACCCAGTTGACCATTTATTTACCGACCCTCCCTGTCGAGGTACACCTGTGGATGGGTACGATTTCGGATGAATATCTTTATATTCAAAATACATATTTACCAGATGCCTAAAATCGCGAAACAAGGGATGACACCCGATATGATTTGTATATATTTCCAGTGAGTGAATAAGTAGCCACAGATTCCAGTAACGAGAACTCCAACCGTCGTGGTTAACATGTTAATCAGGTTTGCGAATGAACGTTGATCGGTCGGGAACCATTCACAAACCAACACATACGAAACTAGGAACGCACCCTAAAAAAGAAACAACCAAAGCATCCAAAATAATGGCCGATTCATGCGACATTTTACAAGAAATGTGACACTTCGCTTAACTATATTCAATATTATCTTCTTGCCATTTTATTACTTGAATTTTTTTTAGAAAAACTTAAAAATTTCTTTGGTGAGCTCGGGAAAAAGAAGCTCTCAAAAATACTTTTTTTTTCTCTTATTAGCCTTACCAGTAAAAACTTTTCTGGGAATTAAATAATTCTGGGCTTCAGTTAATCATCGTTAGTTAATTACCGTATTGAAAAATCCACTAAAGAATTTCATTGTGATGAAAAATATTTCGTTGACAAAAATGGCGGGTAGAAGCACCGAAACGGCGACCAATAAAGAACAGACTATATACGGAATTTTCCGGCCAAAGTAATCCGACCAAGGTGGCACCAGTATACCACCGGCCAAGACACCTCCGAAATATATGGACATCACTAGAGCATTCATGTGACTCGATTCACAAACCCACGAAAACTGAAAAATAGATTAGAGCCATTTTATCACACTTCTACTGGGGGATGTTAAAGATTTCTGATGAATGACTGACCTGTTCGGTAAGAGTATAATAACCATTTGACTGGTAATAGTAGCCGTTTTGACAGACGATTGTGGCATTATCTGTGCTTGATTTAAATTGTCGACACTGATCAAAATGAATTTCTCCATCTTCACTAGTTGAATACGGTATCGACTGGTTCAGTGTTTGATTCACGGTGGTGTAGTTTGACAGGAAACAGTGATGTTCTGGGATCCATCCTGAATGTAAAATGCATCCATTCAACCCCCCCCCCCCAAAAGAAAATGGAACAAACCATTTACTGACTCTAATACGGGTACTGATAACGTAATAATCATCAGCTTTCTTTATCAGTGTCCCTTCTCAACTGGTAAATCGGTAATTGCATCTTGTGTAGAAATGTATCTTTATGGATATTATGCCATTATGTCATTTTCAGAATTATGTGATTTTATAACTTAATCATATGGTTTCTATATCGAATATTAAGTACTACGTATTTGTTATGTATCACAAGCATTTACTCTTTTGGTATACTATAGTAAAGCGTTCCTTATGATATAATTCTGATATTGTGATCATGCGGTCAAACCGGGAAGAATAGGCACACGATCAAAGAAAAAAACGATGATTTTGAAGTTCGTTGTAACAAGGTTGCTGAATAACGAAATATTGTTTACCTTGAAATACAGGACCGAAGATACTCATAGTAGTCGCTGAAATCGTAATTTCTATTATGAACAACTGCAGCATCTGATATCTGCCATATCTGCCTAAAGCCTTCAAAGCTGCTTCAACTTCCATCTTAGGCTACTGCAAATCGTAATTTAGAATCGATGTCAGGCTGTTAAAAGTACGATGTCCCAAATCACCCAATGTATGCAATGCCGTCTTATAAAGTAAAAGGTGTTTAGAATTCTAGTTTTCTTCAAATCTAAGATTTGACCTACTACATTACCAGGCGTCTGCACGTTCATGATTCTTATCGTAAACGTGTTTCAGAAATTTATATCGAAAGAAATTTATACCGAACTGACGCTTAAGATCGAGACATGCCGACGATCGCAGAGGGTAGTCTGAATGTGTATTTTTTATCAAAAAGTTATTTCATCATAGGGCCCTCCTCCTGTACAGCTTTATGGCTCTAGTTGTGTCCTTTACATTCAAATATCAAATTGATTAATTAGCTGATGAATTCCAGGGAGTTGCGGACAGGAGTGACATAAGAAATTCTATGATGGCCTGAAAGAAATGGTCCCACTACATCTGGAAAACCATATTTCAGACGAATTAACTCTCATCATTGATAAATACAAGACCCTAGAGAGATGGGCTGAACGTTTTGAGAGTACTACACCACCTTCCACCATTAACGAGTGACCGTGTTCCACAAGTTCCTGTCAACGAGACGTTGGACGCAATGCCACCCCTTGAAGAAAACCAGAAAGCATTCCGCCTGATATACAGCGGTTAAGCACCTGGCTCAGACCCGATCCCAGCTGAGACCTGAAGAGGTTGGTAGTGGGCTGGCTCCTTTTGACAGTTTTTCATGTTTTTATCACCTTTTTATATGTTTTCACTATCTTTTTATATGTTTTTATCATCTATTTAAACCTTTTTATCATCGAATGACATATAACCATGTTTTGGTGGTTTTCGCCTTCCATAAGCATCCATATCATTCTGATGCAGACACAGCTACACATTGTCCACACTGCACCAGGACCTTTAGAACGCAGATCGACCTGGTCAGTCATCTCCGCATCCACAGGGATAGCCCCCCAGCCCCAGGATGAATGGATCCTAGGTCAAGATTCGAAGGACTATTTTATTACTATGTTAAGGATGCCAATATATTGACCACCGAAACTCTATTATACATTTATCTATTTGTTTCGCTTATATATTAGTAAAAAAGAAAGCTCGACGAAGAATAGATTAGGAATAGACCTACCTTAACTTGGAACAACAAACCAAACGACGGAAAGGATGAATCAGAACTGACGAAGATATGATATCTGCCATATAGTGCTTAATACAGACTTGAACAATCTCTGGTCATCGGAATGGACTAGGTCTACACCTGCCTGAGTTATGGAGATTCCTACTTCACGAAATATTATTTAGAAAATGCAAAATGTGTTTCGTTAAAAAGTGGCGATAATTAACATGTGGTATTACGTATATTCAAATGAAAATCAATGTATCAGATGGTATCAGATGAATTTGTATGGGAGAATTAAGTGCGGGTTTGGTTGTGTGCATAGAAATAATGAGGGTCCCTCGTATTTATACAAACGATTTGATTTTAATTGCCGAGAGTCCCTCATATTTATACGGATTGCTTTGACTCCCTTTTTCACAATAATGTCGGATACGATTGACTCTAAAGAGTAAAGCATCGTAGCAATTTAATACCAGCCGGGCTGAAAACCCGTTATCGCTTCTTTACAACTGTATCTATTTATGTTATTTCGAAAGATAAATGGACACATTCTTTTGATCACATCTCCATTTATTTCCCTATTGCTTCGAACTAACGTAACTTGACCGATGTATATGGTCCCAATAGCACCGCCCGTTTGGTGATCTGGTTCCTCAAAGTTTCAACTTGTTTTAACTGTATGGTTTTACATGTTAGGCTAAATGTTATCGTGGTGTTAGTCATGTTAACATGATGTCGAATCAGTAACCATGAAGACAATTGATACTTTGAAGGAGATCAACTAATTTGATTTAAAGTATCAAAGTTTTTCACGTTTTATTTTTTGGTTTCGATAAATACAGATCGGGTGCATTTCCTGAAATAACTTGAACTCAGGCAATAAAGATAGAAATTAATGGCTGAATTCACCATCAGCGAAGCTCGAGATATTTGATACATAACAGTTTCAAAGAACAAGTACACGTTACTAAGTAACGTAGTATTACTTTTGACTCTACGGACCCACATGTAAAGAATATAAGTAAGAGATGGAAGATGAGTCAAAATTAAAAATATAGAAATCGTCACCACAATTCTGATCAGTGTCGACGATGATGATGACGATGAAGATGACACGTAATTCCTTGAGAGCTGTTTTCTAGAATACATATATCGTGTATACGAAATCAACATAGCAACATTCGATATAATCACCAGAGAAAGAGGAAAAAACAATCCAAATGTCAAATTGGAAAACACTATGAAAATATTTACAAAGATCACAGGGGTTTTCACATTAACTCGCGAAACACAATCATAGACACCACGTACATTAACACGGGCTCCTGATAAAATCCCTTGTGGAATAACCCTCAGTATTCCTAATATAACTATACATAGTGTAAAAATATAAGCTTTCTTCGGAGTACAGAGAGCTTTAGCTTTCAACGGGAATCTGACAGCTATAAACCGGTCTATACTCATTAAAGCCAGTAGTAAACTGGAGGTTGAAGTTGAACCACCGCCGAGTACTTCATATAATCTACAAAATGGAGTCGATAGAATTTGCTGATCGTAATGAATTCGCAGAAATAAAACCGGCAAATAAAAACAGATGACGTTAATATCGGAAAAAGCAAGAGCTACTAGATATACACCGACTGATGTGTGGCAAAAGCGGAATCTCGGCACTAATAGAATTCGCAAAGATAAAAAATTACCAATCGTTCCGATACTGAATATAATTGGCAGCACCATGTACGTTACGGCAGAACGAACATTTTCCTTGAAATCGGCGATTCGCTTCTGATCTGTTACATTCATTTTACATAGTTAGAATACCAGAACGTATAACTGAGACACCGTCACCTTCCAATCTCAGCATTGTCATCACTTATGAACACGCGTATCAATTCAATGGCTGGAATTCATCACAGGTTACCAATTATGGAAAATGTCGATGTTGTTAACTCTCTACTACTGGTATCTAATAACCAATTACTGCGTCTATGTCGATACAGCAGCTAGATAGTTACTGTATCATATTTTTTCTGTTGTGAATAACATATTTCCACACACAAACACACATACATACATATATATCTAGTATAAATGATGTGATGAATTTTACGGAAATGTAGAAAAAATCTAACGGTTTCGAAAATGCGTCTCATTTTTTATTGTTGATATGAGTTATTTATGATTTCTTTAAATGATATGATGGTCATTAGTTAACGGCAAAAATGATAGCACAGCGAATTCAGTGGAGAGACGACGAATGGTGATGATCGAAGTAAAATCTCGATATTACCTATAGCTAAACACCGATTCGAGTTTGAGGCTGTCAATTGCTGCTGAATAAGACCCCTTCGTTATTAGATTCTGATATTTGAGAGCTAAGTATTAGTTAGGGCGGTACAGGATGAGAATGTTTGAATATCGGATAGAAAATATGTATGATAATGATATAGTTTAATATACGAAGACTTATATATATTTTCATGTCGTTATTATGATCATTGTGACATGAAAATACATTCTTTTCGTACAAGCGTTGGAAACCTGTCGCTGCACCTCCAATCACAATACGGTATGTAGATTGAATATATATTATGTGATTAGATTGCGACGATTAATAAAAATCCAAAAATTCGGAATAATTATTCGATATTTCGGATTGTTAATCCTGTTACACGAGTCATTAGAATTGCCATACAATTTGAAATTTGATACACAATTGTTGCCAAAGGCTTATAGTTTCATAGTCTCTGCTGAACACAAAAGTTATGCAAAGCTAGAAGAAATGATGTTCTTGGATATTGATAGAATTTGACGACGTGATAAATTATGATACCAAATCAAATAGGAAAATACTAGAATACATTAGGCTAGAAAAATCGATACATTGTTTCTAATTTCTGTTGAGCTGAAAAATTAATCAAGCCGGCTGCCTGTCTACCCTCTGTACTATTACGTATGTTTAAAATCGTGATCAAGCTAGCCATAATACATCCTCCCTCGGCAGGGATTCGAACGTGATGGCATCGCTACACTCAGCCAAGAAAGGCCTGCCATACTAGACAGGGTGCGCAGGTACATGCGCAGCTTTGCCGCGCGAAAACTTGCGGCACAATCAGATTGCTCGTTGTATAATAGCTGAGGTGAATTTCAAGTAAGAACTATAAATGGGAAAACCCGGGCTAAAATAAAACGGGATATCTGATTGGCTGATAATGACATCATCTAAGCTGCGCGTGTAGCTGCGCACTCGGTCTAGTGTGGCAGGGTTTCGTACCGTGGCAATCTCGATGCCATCAGGTTCGAATCCCTGCTGGGGGAGTTACCATAACAGAGCCGGTAGCTATAGAAATGAATAGATCACAAATTTCATAGCAGTAAACAAAATGACCCGGTCGATTAGGAGAAAGATTCAGTGCGGTTGCTAAAATTGCGAAGTTAGTTATACATGTGAAATATTATATCTAAATTGACTACAGTGAAACAGATTCAGATTAAAACAAAATCACTAATCTTGGTATTTGAATTTTGATTATATATATATATATATTCAGGAACTGATTATGAAATATGCGGTCAAGTTATGATAAATCAGAGATGAAAATGAGACATTAACATACATATTAATGTATCGTCTGCATTGAAATACCTCATTCGAGGAACGATCACTATCCGAGTAAGAGGTGAGTAAACACTCCAATCAATTACACAAGATTTTCCCGTTGTAGTCACCAGCGGTCCAACAAGTGTCGGACCGATAATGAAAACATGGATCCTTTGAGAATAAAAAAAAAATGTGTTTAGTGCCAATCTCGTTTTATATGCGTGTAGATGTCTCTGATTTTTCAAAATTTAAAGTATGTCATTTTTCCTGATATCTGACCGATAGAAAATTGATTGATACATCGCATCGGCCGCGATAACGCTGCTGATATAGGTTTTCGTATCTGGGACCGATGAGCTGAAGACTTTCAGCTTGATTGAAATGTCGTTAATCTTTTATTATCACAAACCACCACGGCATGATGTGTCTGTGCTACATGTTTACTTAACGACCAGTCGTCTGACACAGGTATTGCAACCAGTCGGGTTTTTCTTTACCAAAACAGGCGACAAGAGTCCAAAAAGATCAAATGATCGAAATATATTTGGACTCTTGGTCAGCGGAGCAATAATTGAGATAAAAATTGGACACGTTGTTGTTTCGTGCTTTGTAGGTAGTCAGATAAAACGTGTATTATCGTGTACAGAAAAACCATTGAATTTTTTTCTAATCCTGAAGAAATGTTTCAATTTCCAATTTCTTGTAGCGCATTCACATTCGTCATCGAAAATGAAATTGTCACTGGTTTTGGTTATGTTAATGATGGCCACGTTGCTGATTGTTTCGTCGGCGAAAGAATATTCGTCTGAAGAGGCTGACGGGAAGATTGTAGAAAGAATGGATGCAGACGAAACCGTTAACCGCTTTAAGAAATCATCGTTGGAAGAATTTAGCGGTATGAGTCCTGATCCGGATGGTTACTACTAAACCATGAATTCCGAAAGTCGTTCTTCGAAAGCAGTAAAACTTTCAAAATACATGCAAACGTTTGCTTAATACGAATAAATCCACATATATAGAAGGATGAATCAGGACCCAGTTCCACAGTCGTGAGTTAGGGTTAACTCTGAGTTAAAGTTAGTTCACTTTCAATGGGTTAACTCAGAGAGTAAAATCCTAACTCACAACTGTAGAACTGGGTCCAGATGATTAGTTTTTTGAATCAGATAGTTAGTTCATCTTGTAGCTTATCTTTTCGTTATTTCAAACGACTCAAACAAAGTCAAGCAACGGGGTCGACCTGAAAAATAGCCTTGCTTTTCCTCTTCTTCCTTACTTCGTTTATCATAAGGATTATTATTCAAATGCTGCTAACACGCAGCGAACGCTGCTTGGGACATAAGACATTATTTCGAATTGCACACGTGTATTTCAATTGATTGATTTTTACATCAACGTTACTGAAGTTTTAAATCCTTAACACGATAAACATTCATAAACTTGCCGTTTATCTATGATTAAATTAGATTTTGATAAAGCTCACGATGCGTATATTATACAAATACATCATACTGTATCGTTATTGTTGCCTTATTTCTAATAATCAAATAAAGTGATTGCACCGCATAATGAATTCTACTCAGTTTGGTCGTCCCTTTCACAGTTACATCGTACTGATGTCTGTGTTAAACAAGTCTGGAAGCTACCGTCTGCTCTCGCTGGTAATCTTACTGATTTTAGCCTCGCTAGGAACATTCGGAAATTCGGCTACTTTCCTGATAATGATAAGTCGTAGATTCCGCAGTTTATCTTACGCTAACTATCTGATCGCTTTGACCGTCAGCGATTTTCTCGTCTGTACAGATTTTACACTGATGCCTGTTTTACAGTTTATTCTCTTGCACCTTGCGCCTATGCACGTGATGAATTCGCGTCTGAGTTGTCAAGTCTACGAATTTATGATGGCATTTGCAGTTTCGAACAGCTCGTGGAACGTAGTCGCGATATCTTTAGAACGTGCGGCAGTTGTTCTCTACCCGTTCACATCTCGTTTGATATGTACACCGACGTTCGCCCGATGCGCCATTGTTTCTATGATCTTGGTAAACGCGATGGTTGTAGGCGTTCCTCCACTAGTTATAATACAGTTCACTAACCACGTAGGATGTCACTACAAATTATACCAACAATCCGTACTATTCATTGGAATAGTCACCTATGTCTATATCATACCTTTAGCATTGATTATAGTATTAAATTCTGTAATAATAATTCAGTTGTTCAGAGGTTCGAAAATGGTTTCTTCCGATCAGAAAACTGCAAAATCAAAACGTGCAACAATAATGCTTGTAACAGTTTCACTCGCATTTGCTATATTTACACTGCCGACATCTATCACAGTATTTCTACCGTTCTCCAAGGACCGCAAACGTTTCTTTTTAGATATATTCACCCAGTTTCAGTTGTGCAATTACTCCATCAACTTTTACATTTATCTCTTATTGGGAAGAGAAATTCGAACGTATTTCTGTGCGAGATTTTGCTGTGAGGCGAAGAAATAAAATCAACAAAATATTTGCGACGCAAATGTTTTCTAATCGTTGTATTTGAATTGAAAAATAAACACGAGGATGATCAGAAGACCCATATATGTTTAAACGAAGACAGAGAACTGAAATCATTCAAACAACTTGAATACATTGAAAGAGGCTTCAGCCATCATGCGTACTAACGATTTAGTTGCACGTATGTTTCACACATATAGTCCAAGCTGTATAACCACTGCATTAGTTAGGATTAGGGTTAGCACGATTGCTTTCTACGTACGAGGCCAGGTTCGATCCCCGGTGAGTGTGCGTAATTTCACTGACCACTTCTCTAAATCGTTATGTATGCTTTTGATTCTGAAACTGAAAGTGCTGGCAGCAACACATGGTAGTATGGTTTAACTTTTTTTGTAATATCGCACTAAAACAGACGTTTGTTCGAACCACACCTTTGGTCAGAATATATTGGCCATCTTTGTCCTAAAAAAATCTTCTTTCGAATATCTTATTATTTCAAGCCGATAAGTATTTGTAATATGGACCAATATTGATTTTATAATTTGCAGGCCGATAATTTACGTAACTGCCTCCTTCAGGTGCTGCTCAAATTTCCATCCATTAATATCGTATACAAATGAGTGGGGTTATTGTTAACGAGTATCACAGGTGTTTGTTTTAATTATCTCACCGGCCTGTGCCATGCTATAAATTGTCGCGTGGTTAAATCGAATGTCAGTTACGAAGTTCTACACGGCTGAAACTCAACGTAAGTAAAAGATAGGAAAATAATTTCTCGATATCTTTGCCACAAAGTCAAACCCGCGCCGATCAGCATAATCTGGATTTTCGTTTATGCTGGCGGTATTTGCAGTTCGTTTGTTCATTAATGTGTACCAGAAAATGACTTTAAATCAGAATTTCCCGAAAACCGGGTGAATTTTGTTGGTCCGAATGATCCGAATTGATTGGATTCTACTGTGCCTGTATCTGAATTGGTTATATCTAATGATTTTTTATTGTAGGTAAATCATGAATTTGATCACTTTGTTAATTGGTTTAGCTTTTTGCTCCATTGCTTCAGGTACGTAATAAGTAAGCCATACGCATTCAGAACGCAGGGCGGATCGAGGATTTACAACGCGGGGGGAGGGGGATAATTGAGCCTATCTTACACGCATTCTGGGCGTTTTGTTCTGCTCTAGCACCAAAAAAACAAAGCCCCTGAATCCGCGCCTGACACGGGCTAGGTTCCGTCCTTTACTCGTGTATATGTCGTCACTACATCTACCGGTACGTACATACTGATTCAGATTATTTACCTACCATCATTTGCTTTATTCTTTTCTTAGTGTCAGGTGAAAGTTGGAGCTATAGTACAAGCAGTAATTCGAACGGCAATATGGGAGGATACGGAAATGATTTTGGAACAGGGTTTGGAGGTGATTTTGGAGCAGGATTTGGGGGTGGTGATTTCGGAGGCGGATATGGAATGGGTGATTTCGGAGGCGGATATGGAGGCGATTTTGGAGGTGGATATGGAGGCGATTTTGGAGGTGGATATGGAAGACCACGATCGTACAGCTGGGGTGGACCAAACAATGGCGGAGGCGGCCGCAGTTGGGGATACAATTATTAAATCCATCGATTCTGATCAATTAATGAAAGGTTGATTAATAAAGTTTACATTTACATTTGTTTTCGGATGAATTGTGACGATAAAGTATATTCCTCAGTCGCGCAGGGTCGATTCCCAATATCAGCCGTGCTCAGGGAGAGTCCTTAAGCCAACCCATCCACACAAGGACAATAAAAGATACCGAGTCTTTTTGTTTATTTTGTTTTTATTTTGTTTATATTACAACAAGCAAGTTAAATTTATATCGATAAAGACCAAATTTATATTGATAAAGAAGAATCAATTGGGTTACACAATTTAGAATGAATTTAATGATCAGAAATCCATGAATGTCAAAAACTATTTCTTAGAAAGCAGATTCCATCCAGCCTGTCCAGCTTTAACAACACCTGCACCAACGGCACCAGCCGCCACTTTAGCCCCTACACCAAGACCTGAAAAGAGGACAAAAAACTCATAACAATGAGATCTAGGACAGCCGACCTCGGTTAATCCGTATCACTCGGGACTGAGCTTTTTAGTACGGATTAAGTGTTATACGGATAACAGATAATCCATATAAAAGTTCTACAAAATAATTATAATCCGTAACCCGTATGATAGTTGGTTTACAGAAGTTTCAATTGTCTACTTACAAATTATGACTACAATCAAGAACTGGAAGCAATATACGAAACCATGGTACCTGAACCATCATTGGAATAGGTTGAAACTGTTGGATTGATGTGTTTAATTCAGTGTTTTCAGGAATTTCGACGCCCAATTTATCACAAATTTCATTGCAGTTTTTAAAAGTGCCAATCGTAGAAACAACGTTATCATGTTATTCTAGCCTTATGCCTGAAGCCGCAACTCATTACAGCTGGATATAGCGCTTTAAAATGGATCCCGCAAATAGGTTTCGTGCCTTTCTTAGCAGCATTGTAAAAAGTTCGGCTCAAGTCCATTATAGCATTAAATAGTTCCAGCAGAGATTTATCACCTTGGACTGGTATTTGGAATTAATCCGCCAATATTGGGCTGATTGAATCTTAGGACTTTACGACATACCGACAAACCGACGAACCAACATACCGACAAAGTACGAAGCCAAATTACTCCCTTTCTAAAAATGTATCTTTGAGCGGGGCACTATTCCACGCTATACAGGACTTGAACCAAAAGGGGGCTTTTGGGTCGCGCTGTAAATTCATCATTTTTAAGGATGTCAAGGATTAAAAGACCAAAAATTTGTTCATTCCCTGATACCAACTGAGGAAGTCTCAAAACATTCGGGAATACATTCTTATAATGACGATATCATTATTGTCACGAAGCACAGAATACGTAAGCTCACCTACTGCCCCAGCAGACTGAAGAACAGCTACCGCACTTCCTGCAGCTACTGCACCGCCGTTAGCAGCAGCTGATGCCGACATCATCGACGCGGCATAGGACCCAGCAGCAATCCCACCAGCTCCAAAACCGACCGCTGGTAAAACAAAAGGAGCTGCAACCACAGCTACGACACCTCCAATTATACACCACATTCTGAAAATATTTGATTAACTAGTAGAGAGCTAAATACGGACATGAGCTGATGGTAGAACGCAAATTAACAATTGAATTTGAAAATGAAAAGTGAAGTTATTTGACGTCGAATGCCCTTTGAGTTGTGGAATTTGGGGTCTCAATTGGTAACAATGTTCAAATTCAAGAAGACCAAGTTCACAAAATGGAAGATTTTCTCTCTAAACCGGATTAGAGCAGACTCTGTCAACCCTTTTATATAAAACATGCGTTAACCAGTGTTAACCATTTGTGTTTGACTTACATTTTTTCGTGAGAGAGGGAGTGGAGAGAGGTGGCTCTTAATAGATTAGACTGGTCGACGTTCGAATGCAGGTGGCGCAGAATTGGACAGGCGACCAGTCTAGCGCAGAATCGGACAGTTTTATGGACACTTGAACTTTAGACTGGTTACCGGTCTCTATCTTCAATTCATATTGAATGGGACAGGCAACCAGTCTACTTGAACTTGAACTTTAATTTTATTGCTCCATATAATATACAAGTAACATAGGAAATGACATGCAATAAAATATTAACATCAAAACACTGGGAAAACAGTACAAAAGTGGACATACATTTATAATGGATAACATAGGAATAGAGAATATTTGCAAATAAAATATGTGAAATGTAAAACAAAATATAAACTACAGCAAGGAAACTAGGTGGCGATACAATCAAGTGAATAGAATATAAAAAGAATCAAAGTGTTGAACGTAGGGCAAATAAAGAGTTAACTAGGTTACACACAAGGCTGGCAATGTCATAGTCCCCGTTGTTATAAGACATCAAAAATAAGAATAATTCTCAATAAATTTGAATTTGAATTGAGATGAGGGCGCCACTTGATGAAGTGAAAATAATTAAATATTGGCGGCTTGATACAAGAAGGATGATATATCTCAGATTGAGTAAATCTAGTTATTGTAAGTAATTAGTGGGATAAACTAAAGTTCTACAGTAACAGTATAGGCCTATTACAGGTCAGGGGGCTCTCCTCGCTTCGGCGGAGTAGGCGCTCTCTGATTGACGACGACGACGTGTTAAACACACAGGGACTTGTCACGATTGATAATGGATGGATTGAGACCAATGATGGGGGTACCAGTATCCCTGCAACTGTATAATAAAATAACAAGGGTGGCAACATTTTCAATCTGACAATGACTTCTCCACTTCAATCGACTGTGTAATTCCAAAAATTCTCAACCGATTCACATGAAATAAGCTTTAATACAACCTAGAAGACTTTCTGCTTCGAACGAGCCTTCAACCACCACTCTCTGACAATTATCTCACAACGAAATCACCTTTTTTTGACGAGAGATAGCTCAAAATGGAGGTCTACCGATTCTATGGTGTACAGCAAAATGGTCTTTTTTTTCACTTCAAACGATGATTTCTATGTGAGATCTCAGAGAAAACCCCAACAAACCATACATTTTTTAAAACTACGCGGTCATACCTGTACGCTTATCTCATTTATTTGTATAATCCAGGCGATTGGTGAGCTCACAAGCTCAAAATCGAAAATGAGGACGAACACGGCGTTCAACTTGTCATCAACTGGGCGGCCATTAATCACGTGATATCGTAGTAACGGGCTAAATATTTCACACGCATTGATTGGCTTAGAGATTTTGAAAAACATTACAAAATTTATTAATAGTTCTGTTTATCAATAAAATATCCGTATTATGAAAATATAGTGCAACATTCGTCTGAGGGGTGGTATTATTTGCAAATATATCCTTTTTTCAAGTCTACAGACGTAGACTTGTCGCGGTTCTATTAACATAGCCCGAACCTATGCATGTCACGTGATTAATGGCCGCCAGCGTGATAGGGCGAGGTGACTTTTTCGTATATTTGTTCGATTTTTAGCTTGTGAGCTCACCCATCGTGTGGTTTATACAAATAAATGAGATTAGCGTACAGGTATGACCGCGTAGTTAAAAAAAATGTATGGTTTGTTGGGGTTTTCTCTAAGATCTCACATAGAAATCATCGTTTGAAGTGAAAAAAACGACCATTTTGCTGTCCACCATAGAATCGGTAGACCTCCATTTTGAGCTATCTCTCGTCAAAAAAAGGTGATTTCGTTGTGAGATAATTGTCAGAGAGTGGTGGTTGAAGGCTCGTTCGAAGCAGAAAGTCTTCTAGGTTGTATTAAAGCTTATTTCATGTGAATCGGTTGAGAATTTTTGGAATTACAGTCGATTGAAGTGGAGAAGTCATTGTCAGATTGACAATTTGTTGCCACCCTTGTTTTTATATTATACAGGGATAGTGGACCTGGTCATTGATATTGGTTTTATTCATTCACAATCAATTGTGACAAGTCCCTGTGGTTAAACACGGTGTCGGGTCAAAACGTCTTCATGTCAAAACGTCCTCGCATACCTGGTCAAAACGTCCTCGCTTTTGTCGGTCAAAACGTCCTCACTTTCCTCAGTCAAAACGTCCTCACTCACGCCAGAATAACTTTATCATACAATAAATTCCGTCAATGCATATAGTATATTACTACTGTTAATTCCGAGTTATAAGCTAAATATATGACCTTTAATGTATAGCCTAGATAGATGGCGTATGAGGCAGTCGATCAATATTAACAAAAACAGAAAATAAAAGTATTTAAAACATAAGACAAACATTATTTACAACATACTTATTACATACTATCGGAGGAGAGGTCTAGATACATCTAAAAAAAAGTTCAGATTTTCTAAAACATCAAGGTTCCTAAAGGTGACTCGTGAGGTGCCGCCCTCTCCCCACTACTGTTGATTGAGTGTGGAGAGGACATAGGCCCCTAATACAGACAAGGACGTTTTGACCGAGGACGTTTTGACTGGAGGACGTTTTGGCACGAGGACGTTTTGACCGTAATTAAACACTGTCTGTCTGCCCAACTTCCAAAATCCAGTCGGCATTTCCTTAGTATTTCGTCATTTCTCATCCAATTTTGATAATTAGAGCATGAAATGAAAGCTAATGGGCTTTCTGATTTGTAATGAACCGTATCCCCGTTCACTACGTCCAATGAATGGTTCATTAATTATTATAATATATGTCTTGATGGATGAAAATGCAAATTTAGGTCTGAAAATAGCCTGGACCGAAAAGATGCTGCAACGACGTCGTTTTTGCAGATTCAACAGGAAATCCTTGGCCAATATAGATGATGGAGGGCTTCAAATATGCAGCGCAACATTCTATATATATTTTTTGGGGTATCACGGTTGTTTTGTTAATCCGTACGATCTTCCACGGTCATCCTTATTACCGAGATGACGTATTTTACCGAGATCAACCGAGATGAAATGAAATATAACATATTTATTTATTCCTTTTCGATTTTAACACTTGAAATCATATAATATCAGTAATAAATGCCTGCTGGAGTCGTATTTTACATATTTTGTCGGATATTTTTGTAGAAAAATAACTTGTAACTTTACCGAGATGAGATCGTCGATCAATCAAATTCAATGAAATTTTATTGCTAACCGAGATTACGTATTTGAAGTCAAATTCTTTTTACAAAATATACGGAAAAATATGACTCTAGAAGGTATTTATTACTGATATAGAATGATTTCAAGTGTTAAAATCGATAAGGAAATTATACATTTGTTACATTTCATGTTATCTCGGTCCCGGTAAATTACGTCATCTCGGTAATAAGGATGACCCGTCGGACGAAAATGCAAATTTAGGTCTGAAACTGGCCTGGACCGAGAAGATGCTGCAACGACGTCGTTTTTGCATATTCAACAGGAAATCCCTGGCCAATATAGATGATGGAGAGCTTCAAATAAGCACCACAACATTCTATATTATTTTTTTGGGGTATCACGGTTGTTTTGTTAATCCGTACGATCTTCCAAACTTCACAAACCTGATTTTTTCTGATTTTGCTCAATGTACGCATCATTTCACAAGCGATCTTAAAATAGAGTTTTATTTAGTCAGTAATGTGACTATAGTTTAGTCCTTAACTGGACTATCGCTAGTCGGTATGGACTGTGAATGGGTTTGGTCAGTTTTGTCAGTAACTGGACTAGAGGCCTACACTGTAATAGTCAGTAACTGGACTGGACTGGACGAATGTTAAGTGGATAACGAGGAGATTGGTAAAGCTAGTAACTGGTCTGTAGTTTAGTCAGTTTTAGGACTACTGGGTCTATACAATGAAGAAATTAGGTCAACATTTCTAACCGTGAAGCAAGTCTGAGATTTTGAGCTCGGTTCAGGCTGTGCGAGGACCTTATGTAAACTCCTAATTTGTTGAAATGGAACTAATGAAATTCTTCAATTTGTCATTTCAGCGAACGAGTGGAATTTATAACTTCATAGAAAACCCGACGCACAGTGTTGATTATACGTGTCATAGGATCGTCGTGACGTTAATACCCCGGTGCAGATTGTCATTGATCTGTTAATAATGGTAATTCCTTTGAAACGCAGAGTGGGATAATTCATTCATAGAATTGTGAATCACTGAATTGAAGGTATGGTCATTTAAATACGCGATTGCAACTTTCTGACCTTCGTAGCTAGTTTGAGGAGACCCTGAATTAGAATTTCTGCAATGGGTAGCCTATAGATTGAAACGAAAAAAATCAGTATGAACGAAACTGTACGCGACGAACGCGAAAATTCCGAAACGACGCGACCATCGTCGATAGATTCGAGAAAAAAATTAAACCTAGCCAATATAAAAGATTCTTTAGCGATAATATTCAGCGAGGGCGAATCTCGTCGACGGGATAGACCGGCGCGATCGACGAACGTCGGACGAGCTCAAAGCCTTCGATTCGCGTCGAGTCTCTCGGCTCAGTATCGCGAGTCGCTCGTCGACGGTCGATCGCGAAGTTTCGTTTTCAACTCGAAACGAAAACACGATCGCAATCCGAACGACGACGACGGCGAAAGTTCGCTTTCGAGTTTAAGCGGTAGTTTATCGAGTATAGCCGAAGATTCCGTCATTGTCGTCGACGACGATCTACTGCAAACGAAGCGACGGCAGAAGAAAAAAGTCAGCAAATCGGTGAAGATTTTGAAATATCGTAAACTCGATGAGAAAAGCGGCAGCGGTGCCTGGGCTCAACCGACGTTAGACAAGACACCGCTACCGCATCCCGAGTCACCGTCGAAAATCGCGGCTCGTAAAAAATCGCGGTTGAAATATCACAAAAATCGATTGAAAAAAGTTCTGCCGTTTTTGCTACTATCTCGCGGGTTCAAAACGAAAAAGAAAGGCGCGTACGAAATGGAACCCACGAAAACTACGACGGCGATGTCCGAACGCGATGACGCTCACGAGGAATCAGGTTCGAATTCGTCGTCCATTTCTTTACTTTCGGCGAGCGTCGGCTACGAGGCTGACATTTCGCATTCGATATATAATGAATTTATCGCGGAACCGCCGCGAGACGCTAGTATCGGCAACGATGTGCGCGGTGAAAACGATATTCTAAACGTACAAATCTCTGCGATATTATCCACCAACACGGGCGGAAATGACGTCCAATCAGAAGAAAGTGCAATTTCAGAAACGAATGAAATAGAATTTGTCAATGAAAATAGTTATGTGCAATCCATTGGGAATAATGCAAAAAATTCCACATTTGATTTTGATGATACTCATTCCGTAATATTAGATGTCAACGCCGTCCAAGAAACTGAAACAACAGCCAGCGGCGATGCCCTTGAAGTTGTTGACGTTTCTGTCGAGTCGCGAAATACAATAGTTCACGGTAATAAAGCTGCTGCGTACAATGACAATTATAGCCTTACGAATAATGTATACGCTAAAGATGAATTTTTAATGATGTCCACGCAACAAAAGTCGATTCCCGAGGCCGAACTGATGCGAACAAAAGAAGGCAATGATGATAATGCGGAGAGAATAATGAGTGTAGTTGCTCGCGAAGGCGGTCAGTTTGTTGAACGCGACGTTCCGATGAACTATCACCATCAGCAACTAACAAATGATGTAATGAAAAATTACGAAGAACCTCTAGTACGTGACACCGAAATATGCAAACGACTATGTTTTGATGTCGCGATAAATGGTAATAATTCAAGAATTCAAAACCGATCATCGAAAAACGATTTGTCAAATCGTGACGCGGTGAATTCGACTTCGAATTATACGTCTTTTGAAAATCGACCTGATTTCGATTGCTCTCGCGGTAGTAGAACTGGCGAAGTATTCGACGACGATGACCTATTTCAAGACAACAGCGGTGATCAGAAAACTCGTTTGATTGTCGATGGTCACGGTTCGCACAATGACAGAAGGCCACCCCTTAGCATGGATTTCTCTGTGAATGGCTCTATATTAAACTCGTATTGTGAAAATCAGAATATTAACGTTTATGATCGGAAACATTCGACAACGGGCGAAGACGTTCCCGAAAACGCTGAAATAAGTCTTCGAAATGAAATCGATATAAAATCTTCGTCCGACGGTGGATACGCTCAAAATCGACGCATAAATGACGGTGTAATATATAGGAATATTAATGTGAGTTCGGAATTCGATATACTAGAAGGCGAAAATGGATTTATCGAAAACAATTTTCGAAGCTATGATTCGGATAAAAAATCTTTCGAAAACCATGATTTAAAGACGAAGAATTTAAATTCGAACGATATTGAAAAGTCAACGCGCGAAAAGTTTAATCGAAAAGATCGGATATCGTCGCGACGACCGAAACAAAAGGAAAGTGGATGTTGCGAAAAAATTGAAAAAGTAGTTCACGAATGTGAGAAAGAAAATGTGCGCGCATCGCAGAACAGTGGAAATATCGGCGGTAGTCGAAGAAAAGACGAAGGCGTTGTCCAGGAATCGACATCGCGGGTGAAAAACAGAGGAAGATTCAATTCACCTCCCGAAGTAAGCAATTCAAAATCGATTAAACCTACGCGACCGTTATCCAGATCGCAGAGTGAACGAATAAGTATGAGCAGCACCAGCAGCAGCAGCGGTCGTGTGTCGTCACAGCAATTTGATCGGAAAAGTAGTTTTCGAAAAAGTATGACGAAATCGAGACCATCGTCGTCAACATCGTCGGGTACGGAAGATTCGAAATGGGCCGCGTTGACCCGCGGAACGCCCGTACGTCGTAGTCAAGGCGCCGGATCGACGGCGCGTTTATCCGATCCGACCGGCGGGTTTAGCCGCGACGACACCAAACGGAAAAGTTTATCGACGACGTCTGTCAATCGAACACCGTCGAGTAGATCGAATCAGACGAACGTTCGCGGCGACAAACATGAGAAACAGGAGAAACCAGTTGAAACTGCGTCTGCTACCGACGTAGCGCACGCCGCGGGCAGACGGAGTTCCGATACGCCTGACGTCTCCGTAGAGACCCGGCGAATCGTCGGCCAAATTCAACCAAAAACGGTCGACCACGGCGCTAGTTTAGATTCGGTTTTCGACGAGCCGCCCGCTGGATGGTTATCGAAACCAGCGGTCGCGCGTTCTCGAGCCGACTTACCGACGAAACCGAGCGCGGAAAGCAATGATTCTGTGTCGTCACCCGGTGGCCCTGCATTTAGCGAATCGTCGGGGAACGTGGCGAACGTGTCCGGTAAAAAGAAGCAACAACTCGCTGTCACATCTAGTCTACGACAAAGTCAATCGCAAACGTGGAATTCCGCGGCAAGTACGAATAAAAAACCTAATCAGCCCGTTACTAGCGGCGCGCTCGATAAAACGAGGCCGAAATCCGCGTCCGCGTCGAATGTACGGAAAAGTAATCAGAGCGAAATGAGCGTGTTCGATCGGCTCAGTTCTTCTCGCGGTAGTTTACGTGAAAAGAAAAATCAAGCGATGCCGGAAACGACGAGAGATGCGACATCGAAGGTCGGTAAAGTTGTTAACACGAAGAGTCGTACCGTTTCCAATACGTCGTCGGAAACAGCGCAGAAACGCATGAGATCAGTTACCGATACGTCCAATACGTCACGTGGAAATTCTGCTCCGACGAAGAACACTATCAAGCGGTCGCTTTCTTCTGGAAACGGTGTTTCAAAGAATGGTGCAGCAGTTCCTAAAACGAACTCCGAGTCGACACCGAGTAGCGCTAGTAAGACGGACTCGCGTCGTTCGTCGGGCGATAGCTTGAAAAAACCGGCCACAGCGCCGAAAAAATCGGAAAAAAGTTCGACGTCCGATAAAGTAAGGCGTAGTTTCGACGAATCGACGCAACCGATCCAGCATCGGATCGATCAGAAACCGACGGCGACCGAAAAGAAATTCGAAACGACGACGACGAAACAAACGAGAAAGGAACGTCCCAAATCGGCGGATGTTAAATCGATACGACCGGCGAGTCTTCCGGTTGGAGACTCTCCAGCAGTTGAACTGTCATCATCATCATCATCGTCATCAATACCATCGAAAACGCAGCGAAAGTTAAGTGAGGAAAATACGACGAAAGAAAAATCGGGTTTAATCGGTATTCTGAAATCTCCCCAAAAAAGCGGATCGCTACAGAATTTACACGAAGCGACCGAACGAATGTCTCTTTCCTCAGCAGCGTTCATGACGCCGGGTAGTTCGGCATCGTTACCACGCAGTCGCACGAAGTCTTATTGCAACATCAGCGAAAAATCGCCGGCTCGCGTTCGGTTCGGTTCGACGTCGATGCTGCACACGCCGCCTGGATCGCCGCTCGCGCCTCGACGCGTCAGCAGCGGCGGCGAAGACGTATCGCGTTGTAGCGCCGAAATGAAGAGCATCCTGAAGGGCCTCGATAACAACAAACCATTATCGCCGCCGGTTACCAGTCCGGGACAAGGACCTTCGAAACCGAACTTTCCGAATAACGGACGCACGATAACATCGCCGTTGACTTTACAATTGTTACAGCGTACGGGACGTAGAACATCTCCGAGTAATTCGCCGACGCCGGCGACCGTTTTACATCGTAGCGGTCGCGGGACGCCCCCCGCTGATAAACCGTCGCCTAGTTATAACAATGACGGACATAATAACAGAACTATCCCGGCGTTACAACAATACGACTGGAACAAAGGCGCGTCGACTCCACCTCGGCTGATGTCGCCTCCACCGCCGGGCGCCGTGGCCACTTTCAAAATACATAAAAACGCTCCTCTGAGCGGGACGCACGGATTACACGAACCATCGCCGGTGATCGGTATCCACGGCGTCCAGAACGTGAAACCCGAACGTAGAGAGTTACCACCACCGATACAAATACACCGTCGTTCGATAACCGGGAAATCATCGCCGTCTGCCTCCTCGCCGACTCGCGACGGCGTTTCCGCCGTACAGAGCATGTCGAGTCTTAGAGTTTCATCTCCGGTTCATAAGATAATATTAGGCGACGCCGGTTTATCGTTGAAAGCGGCGACGGCGAACGTCTCGTCGCCGAAAGTAACGTCGGGATCCAGCGATTCGGAGGTACGCGAAATCAACGCGAAGGTAATCGATAGTCGCGTTTACGATCGCGGTTCGTCGCCTCACGGTACGCCCGGTTCCAGCGATAACGAGAGTAAAGCGAGTTACCCCGGTATCGGATTCGCCACGCAGCGACGTACCGACGCGAAAATGCCCGCGGCCGCGATATCGAGCGAATCGGAATCGGAGCGCGAACGAACGATCAGCTCGTCGTCGAGCGACAATTCGAAAAAACTTCTAACGTTCAAAGACATCGCGATGATGCAACGACAAACCGGCGCAAAACCCCAGCCGATTAAAGAAGACCGGACTCCGGATTGTAAATTCACGGTTGTATCGCGTCCACCGACTCCGAAAAAGAAAACCTCGTTGACGCTGCCTCAGCAGCACAAGGGTTTGCTGTCACCTCGTGAGGAACGCTCAGAAACGGCGAATGAGGACGGTACCGTGGAAAATGGACGAGTCATCAGCGAAACTCATATTACACGCAACGTAAGGAAAGCTCGAGGACACGGCATAATGCTGAAGACAGCGGGGAAGACATTCCGTCGAGTGCAATCATCGGACGCGTCCGACGATACAGAGTCCGAATTACAAGATGTATTTCCCGGCGAATCGCAGCCGTTTTCGTCTGAATCGGACACCGGATACGAGGAAACATCCGGCGACCAGGGCAGTCCGCCTAGCGTCGGAATCGCGCGACCTCGACGTGAGGCGACGATTCCCGTCAGACCGGAAGCCGAAGATTCCACGAAATCGCGTAGCGACGAATATTTGTCGGACAATCGTCAATCGATCGATTCCGGAATCCCGATTCATTCGAAACGCGACGACGAAAACTTCTCCGACGATTCACTCGAGGGATGTTTAGACGACGTAGAAACGCCGAAAATTCAACGAAAGTTCAACGAAGATTTACAGTCGGAAAATTGGAATAACAAACTCGTTTGTTCTTCAAACGACGATGACAACTCAGGAAATGTATTATTAGTTAAGACAAATGAAGAAATAGGTTTCAGGCAGACGGACCTTTCACCGAAAACTGACAATTCCGGTGAAAATGATATTAGCTGTAATGTTAACAGTATAGAACAGTTAGTAGTAGTAGGTGATAGTAATATTATACAGGGTCACTCAGGGACGTTTATAGACCAGTCAACCGCCGCGTGTATTATAGCTAATGTAAGGGAGAAGAATGACTTGAACTCTGTGAATCCGCCCGTATGTACTTTAAACTACGACGTTACTAATAAGGTTGACGCTGTCGCGGGTTCCGGTGACCCGAGAACCGCGACCACCGCTGACAGTTCGGTCGACGTCACGCGTGCCGGGTCTCGGTTGGTTGAATCGGAACTGACGTTGTTGTTGGACCGAGCGGAGATAGCAGATACCGCGGTGGAGCCACCGGCGGTCGGAACGCAGCGCGACGACAACCACAGCGAATTCCGCATCTACGAAAATAACGAAGAGGTGATCAGTATCGGCGGCGGCGAAGAGGATAGCGTTCTGAATCACGACGATACAACAGTCACTTTACGGAAATCGAACAATGACGTTGAAGCAGTGAAGTTACGTAGCACGAGTTATATGATCGCCACTAATCCCGATCTAGTAAACTCTGATGACGATTCCGTTGACGACGATACGGCCAGGCTTAAACATAACGCGGCTTCGGCCTCGATAAATCGACAAATGGCCGATCGTCACCAGCGCCCCCTGGCGGTTATAATCGACGATCGAGATCGTTCCCGACTGGAGGAAGAAAAAATCGTTGAATCCGAATCGAACGCGACGAAAAACGTAACGGCGACGCCGGCCGGTTCGGCGATGTCTCGGTTATTTACGGGTCGTAGTTTACCGCGAGATACGATCAATCCAAGCGAGAACGCCGCGTCGAAAAAATCAGCGGCGGCGGTTGTAGCGGCGCCAACTATTTATCGAAGCAGCGACGTCGAGCGGCAATTGCGTTTGTTAGCGTCGATTTCGCCCGAGAAAAAATCGTCCGATTCGACGCAATGCGATGAACCGGTATTTACTTTAGCGACTGATAACACAATCGCGTCATCTGTCGCTGCCATATCAACAAATACCGATATAAAAAATGCTTCGAGTAGCGAAACAGATACGACTACCGCTGAGTATACCGGCAGTAACTATAGTAATCAACACTCGATTGTTGTTCCTTCTCGCGAAAAACGAACGGACGAAAATTCGGTTCCTGTTTCGTGCGAACCTGAAACGGACGACGAAACCGTCGCGGGAAACGCCGACGGTAACGACGGTCTCCGGGAAACATCCGGATTATCTCCGACAATCGAGGGACGAGTCTTCGATTCACCGGCGGGGATAATCGCGAGGAGTAACGACGACGGTCGACGCCACCTACGTCTACCGATGACTTCATCGCCGAAACCGACGCCGACGACTGCTGTTCTAACTCAACAATCGGCTCAAGTGACAACAATGACTCCCGAGCATCCTGAGGTAAGGCTTTGATTTTTTTCTTTTTTAGATTGTGTATTTTGGTTTTACGACATCATTCTAAAATTCTACCCATATATAACCTGATTGATTAATTTTCACGATTAGTGAGGTGGCGCCACTGACCTGGAAAACCCAAAGAATCAGAAAAATCAGGGAAATCTCACGGAATTTGACAAATTTTGCAAAAAAACTGTGACCACGCGTTTCTTTATCAATACGCGATGATTCGTGAAAAATGAATAAGTTATAACTTTGTAAAAATCATGAAATTATGTGGCAAATATCCGTAGTTCGTGGGAAAACATTCTGAACGAACGAACTTCGAAAATATCGGGTTTAAAACTGGTAACTTGTTTTCAACAGCAAATCCTGAAAATATAGATCTTTTATGTTACATTTTTGTGTCTCTCGATTGACACAGATTTGCCGCGGTAACGTTGTTGTCGTGTGTCCCGCCCAGCTGATAATTGGGTAAATCATTCAAACCGGTATAACGTGCGGTATTTTTTTTTCTGAAAGTAGTTTGTGTGGTTTTTTGACGAGTGCCATAAATCTGATCAGTTTTCAAATAAATCATTGACAAACTTATTGAATGAATGAATGAACGATTGAATGAATGTATGAATGGATAAAGTAGAATGTACAATGTTTAAGACGTTCCTCTAACATGCCCTCAAGACACTGAAAAACACTGATTTTTCATTGCCAAATTTTGCCTATCACGACTACGTTTAGGGTTTTTTCTTTTTGGAAAACATCGAAGGGCGAAGGGAAAAATATGAAAATTTGTAGAAAAAATTTAACCAATATGGATTTGTTAGTATGGACGGCGTACGACTATCTAGCCTTTGGCAAAAATAGGTGATAATGCCTTTACAGCTTAGATATCAAATTCACTGAGCATGAAATTGAGTTGAAATTACTGTATATGAAAAATGCCACCAACTTGTTTTTCACGATATTTTGAGTTCCACTGTGTTTAAGTGTATCTTATCGGCACTGATAGTTTATGCGTTTAGTCGTTTCCATTCAGACTTGCAGCCACGGGTTGTCCACGGGTCAAAGAAGTGAGTCGATGAAATGTGCAAGTGTTGCGAAGCCGAGTGAGTCGGTTTTCGTGGGGTCATCGCACTAAAATAATTTTAGAATTAGGGAAGAATTGCGTGTTTATAAATTGTATTTTCATTAGAAAGAATCAAAGGTCACAAGGGTCTCTCTCCCCTTCGCTGAAGTCCTAAATCTGCTCGCGATAAAGGATTTTCTATGTACTGTTTTAGATCGCAGTGGTTTAGTGCAGATCCACTATGTGCCTATTCTATAGGCTTTACTTAACCTATCGATATGCATTTGACAAAATGTATTATTGCCTTGTACTTTGTATGAAGCTCTGCTAACTGCTGAAAATTTGGGATTGACTTTCGATAGTTCATTTACACGGCGTAATCCATTTATATATATGATAAGTGTCCTGACCCCGGTGTTCGGCAAATTGTATCGGTTTCTGTAATTATCTTCAATAAACAGTGGCTTTGAATCATGTATATATTACTTCAATGGGAGTTAATGGTGATTTTGACACCCGCTTCCTGGAATATTGTCGGTTAGATCTCTATAAAAGGATTATAGATTTAAGGTTGCCATGTTATTTAATGCAGTGGCGTTGGAAGTGCAGCGATAATTTACTGAATGACGTTTTTTTCTTTGAATACCACGTTTTTGAAGAAATTCCGCGGCGATATTAAGAATCTGTCCAAAATCGGCATTTGGCCGCAGCAATAAAACATTGCTTCCAACGCGCCTGTAACATAGGGAATAATGTAATGCAAAAATCCTAATTTTTTGAGGAATCGCGATAGAAATAGAATTTAGTAAGTATTGACATCCACTCTGGTGGTAGAGGCAGAAGACATTCTATAAGGGCTGGTGATTTTCAGAGGGTTGGATGTAAAAATGAAAGGGACAATGGTGTGGGTATTACCAGCATACTTATGTTATCAAATCTGTTCATGTTGGTCATACATATTTAAGGGCCTGTGTTTGCTGTTGGTAATCAAAGACCTGTGAAGTCATAACTGTTAACTGTTAAGAATGCACGTGCTCACTGGCAGCCCGCCGCTGTTATGTGCTTATTCTCAAATAGTCCGCATAATGAGGTCATTTATGCCAAATCAGTGTGACTGATCGACCTGGAAGTATTGTTTGGCACACGACTGTGCAAGAAAACTGGCTGTCCCTAGAATTTTCGACTCACAGGGCTTTTGTTGAAAACACTTTTTTATTGTGCAATAAAATCATCGGAATTTAAACATTGTAGAAGAATGTTTATGAGGAAGATTTTTTTTGTTTTTTCACCTCGATTTTTTATAGAGTCATGATACTCATGATTGTGGAGCCAAACATTTAAAACTTCAGTCAAGCAGGCGCATCATGAAATAAGCCGGGCATGAAACAGAATTTATGTTTATGCGTTTCAATGTTTAGGTCAGGGGATAGTTAGGGAATTTTGTGAAAAAAAAGGCTGAAAATGAAGGAAATTTGTTGAGATTGCTAGATCACGCGTTAAATCTCTTTCTAAGTCGTACGTATTTGACTGTGACTGTGTTCAATTCATCGATTAGATTCTTAACAGATCAAGTCGGGGAAAACAACACCATGACTGGGAATAGTCAGGGAATAGTCTGAGGAAAGCGAGTCTAATAAAAGCAGCCACCCTGCTAGGTATTATGGTAGGGTATTGACATTTGATATCCCGACCCGAATAGAATATAAATCTCATAGAATTAACGATGTAAGGTCTTTTGTCAAACTATCGTTTATTTGATCAATAGGTGAAATTATTCAGCAATAAAATCAACACTAAGCGCGTAATCTGTTGATTTCATGAACTTTTGATTGGAAAAATTTCATAAGATCGAACAACGACGACACTATGAAAAGAGCTGTCTTTAACTTGAAAAATTTTGGCAACAAAACCGAACGATTTCGAAACTGGAAAAGACGCCAGTTTTAAAGTATATATTATACGCGCACATTTTTTTCGCTTTGATCTTTGTTCTACGGCCAGATTTTTGCGATGAACTTTGATATTATTTGGCTGTAGTTTTTGTAAACAGGTTTTCTCTTCATTAATGATATCTAAATACTTTCTTTGATTCGTATTCAATTTGATGTGAATTCGTGATTCCATATGTCGTGTATGGTTTTTTTTGTTATCTGGTATTTAAAAAACCGACCTAAGACTAGATTTCCTACACGTCGTCTACTCAGTCAGTCTTTGCATTGCGGTTAATTCTCATATTTCGCTGATTTGTCCAATGTGAATTTTTTTATGATTTAAAATACATTTTGTTTTCATTATGAACCAAAGAATGGCACCACGGATGCAGGGGCAAGATTCATCGGAGTGACTCAACTGTAGGATCAACTGAGTGACGTATTAACTAGACGGCTATGCTCTAGTTTAGGATCAGTAGAGTCATTCTACTGCAGGATCATTCATTACGAGTTGCAGTCTATTACAACCTTTAGTCATCAGTAGTAGAAGCATTGACATTCAAATTATCGGCAGAATTCCGAGAAAATCCGCAAAAAAATTATTCATGACTTTCATCGGCGACGACAGTTCGCTCGGTTTACAGGCGGTTAATTAGCTCACGATTATCACACAATTTATGAGGTTTCATATGCGCAACAATTGAATTACTTATACGTAATTATCTCTACAACGATATTTCATTCTCTCGTGTCACAGCTTCTATATGCTCCTATATACTCCTATACGCTCCTATATGCTCCTATATACTCCTATATGCTCCTATAGGCTCATAAGCTCCTATAGACTCCTATAGGTTCCTATATACTCCTATACGCTCCTATAGGCTCATAAGCTCCTATAGGCTCCTATACGCTCCTATAGGTTCCTATATACTCCTATATGCTCCTATAGGCTCATAAGCTCCTATAGACTCCTATAGGTTCCTATATACTCCTATACGCTCCTATAGGCTCATAAGCTCCTATAGACTCCTATAGGTTCCTATACGCTCCTATAGGCTCATAAGCTCCTATACGCCCCTATCTCCTATAGGCTCCTATATGCTCCTATAGGTTCCTATATGCTCCTATAGGTTCCTATATACTCCTATACGCTATATATTGGTAATGCCGAGATAAGAAATTCTTATCGATAAGATTGAATGAGGAAACCTCTCTGATTTATGAATAGGAGATTTTAAAGTTGTCCTGGATGATACACGGGCAGTCGATCAGAGATTGCTGGTACATTACACTCCGCCCCCGACCCGGATGATACACTGGCAGTCGATCAGAGATCGCTGGTACATTACACTCCGCCCCCGACCCGGACGATACACTGGCAGTCGATCAGAGATCGCTGGTACATTACACTCCGCCCCCGACCCAGATGATACACTGGCAGTCGATCAGAGATCGCTGGTACATAACACTCCGCCCCCGACCCGGACGATACACTGGCAGTCGATCAGAGATTGCTGGTACATTACACTCCGCCCCCGTCCCGGACGATACACTGGCAGTCGACCAGAGATCGCTGGTACATTACACTCCACCCCGAGTTCCTTTTTTTTTGACCAGGAAAATTAGTCCGACTTGTGAGAATGATATTGGATGTATCAAAAATGGGTGACAACTAAATCGTTAATGCGACATCATCAAATTATCCGCCAGTGGTCGTGTTGTTTTTTTCTGACTTGTTTTCTGTGAGAATAAATAGAGTCAATTGCGACGAAAGACAATTTTATTATACCATTAGGGGCAGCCATGTATGGGTGTTAGCGGTATCTGAATAGTGCGGTCACCGAAATTAAGCCTAACTTAAGAATCGACCCAATCGTTGGATCTTATGGACTCAGCAACTGGTTGCCGACAGGAAATCTTTGGGACATGAGTGTAATCAGGATTAGGATTGGATTTGGACATGTTCTATTTCTTACCACAATCAGATCTATTCTTATGAAACCTTGAGTTAGGCTTTAGTTGGATCCGATTCGAGCAGAGTCTACTTTACTTCTTTACATTCTGTACTTTATTTCGTAGACTTTCTGTGTTTGGCGTTGGTGGATTTTAAATGTCAACTACAGTTGCTGGATACTGCTGTGCGACCAGCTGAGACCGGTAACCTGGTAGTGATCAACGTGATTTACCGCAATAAATGTTTGTTCAAATGTTTGGTTTTTTTATTAGTAGCCGTATTTTACTGAATGGCGTTCGAAATATCCGACATTCTTTGACACTATAAACATTAATAAATGTTTGTGAACTTTCGGTTTGACTTCGTAAGACTTTAGTATAAAGAGCTGATTGTCAATCAACAAAGATCGCTGTGAATGAGAGACTGTTTTCATGTCGTTTGATGTTATGATTTTTAATGCGTATTTTTATCGGCGGTTCAGTTCAAGAGGTTTCGATCGTGACGTAAGCTCTCATTCGAGTGGAGGAATTTTAGGTCTTAACATTTTGGAAATTGTGCGGATACTCGGCTGAGAATGGGCATTGACTCGTTTCTGCCATTTGAACGTTACATGATACGTGGAAATAATCACATCTTCAGAAAACTACGCTGTATTATTTTATCAACGCTTTTGGATTTAGTTCGTAGAGAATGGATTATGACTCACTGGTGGAATATTCCTTTGGAGTCGCATTTTTTGGAAATCGGCACAGTATAGAGTGGGATGAATAATTATTCTTCAACTTTCGTATCCGCTGTCAGTTTGAGTTTGGTTAAAAGTGACATTCGTTCATTTGTTTCATCTTTTTTTTGTGGTTTTTTCGTGGGTGTTTTGCTTCCTATTCGCGTAGGCGGAGAAGGTACAGCCATCCATCCGTGCGTCTTGTCACCGGTCTCTATCGGTATTAGTTTACTAAGTTTATGCGGTGTATATTTGTACGTAGAACACAATGAGTCATTAACAAACACTAAGTACTGATAACGAACTAGAAAATTATTCGGTGTTCGCCCCGTGTAAAATAGTTGATAGATTTTCTAAACGCGCCCCCACCTCAATTATACTACGGTTAGCGCGGAATCGGGAACAAGCCGATTGCGGTCGAGAAAGAGACGCCGTCAGTTTTGTTATTGTTTCAGCCCGTAACCCGGCTGACATACAGAGCACCGCTGACGTTTCTGATCTCATTTCACGTTCAACTTACGGAATTTGGTCAAACGATTTCAGACGATATTTAATTAGACGCTTAACGAGCTAATGAACTATAAAGACTTTGTATCTTCTGGAGACATCATTGTTCTGCTTCAGCAGCAGAACGAACGTTTCATTTCACATTTATCGATCGGTTTTCATCGGAATTTTGTCAAGTTTCGATGAATTGAGTTCATTTTTGTCGCTAATTTCAAGGATTAATCGTGTTTTTTAATGGATTTTTTTGTTTTGTGAATTTAATTCGAGGATTAATTTCGTTAAAATGGGTCAGACCTCGTCGGACCTCGGCGATACGTTTCAAACCGATAATATAGACGGCGCTAGTATTCAAAATCAGTGGTCGTGGTACCCGCCGCGCCCGGATGGCTCGCGGCGTCGTCGTCGACCGCGATCGTCTAGTAGCGCCACCTACCGCTGGCGAGATTCGGGTATAGCTAATTCATGGTACGCGGCGGATTATTTCGATTCGGACGATGATATCGAGCTGTTGACGTCAGAATTGATACGTATCGCGTTCGTGAAACAAAGTCATCGACGTCAGGTATGAATTTCATATTCGAAAATCACATGAGTTTTTGTCATATTTTTTTAATAGACTTTTTCCGTGATTCGGCGCAGGTCAAGTGGGTATATCAGTGGTTAGTGTGACAAAGTTTAATAGGGATCACTTCACAGTTTAATGAACCCCCTCCACTCAATGTTGTTCTATCTGACTCGGCCTTAGCTCGCAATATATTCCCGGAAACATGAAACAGATTTGCGTTCATGTGTTTCGATTCATTGAAACCTTGAAACAACTCTAGCGTTAGTGATTAGAAAATACAGTGGAACTCACTGAATTCGCATGAAATATTTGGTCCATTTCACATGGAACCATGTAAACTATAACTCATTATTCGGATTAGAAAAAAATGGATTCGAATTTAATAGAAATGTAGAAGGAAATTGAAGCGCGGTAACCGAGTTACAACTAGCGACGCCTGGTGGATTCCTCGCTGAATCCTCGCTTGCCGCTGTAGCCTTGCAAGAATCAGTACATTAGATAAATTTTCATCAGATTTGTTTACAATTTGTTCTGTTGCATTCATTATTAGAATTAACGACAGTGTTCGTGTTTTTGTGCGCATGAGGCGCGATTCTGAATTGTTCAAACACTTGAAGTCTAAGTAAACATTGCGATTGAAGTTCAAGTAGTATTTGATTAAAAATTCACTGTCACATTAAGCGACACTGGTTATTTATGTGTTGGTTCTCAAGAGGCATTGATCGAAGTTTTTTACGATCATATGCGCCTATACAAACAGCCTTATGAAACGTGTAGCTTGTTTGGTGCTGGACACGATTTATATCTACGCAACTGGGATTATTGGCAACTGGTAAGATCTAGTGGTATACAGTATGGCGCCAGTTGCCTTCATATCCTGCAGACGTAAGCCGGCTTGGGTTGCAATACGTTGCCTACTGACTTGACGCATGGCGTATTCCACGCAAGGTGGCGCCACTGGACTCGAAAACCTGGAAAAGAAACTAGAAAAAATCAGGGAAATTTGACAAACTTTGTAAAACACCTGAAAAGAGAATTTATAAATGGGCGGAAAGTGGGCATCGTGCCACGAGTTTGCCCATGTTCTGTCTGTTGATTTCAATTGAGCAGATCAGAGTTTCAGACCACGTAGTCCTTTCCCTGTTGTAGACACCGTATATTAAATCAATGCTAAATCTATAATTTAGGACAAATTCTAGGTTTGTTATGTCTGATAAATGATTATCTGAGTTTGTTATATCATTGTATTGTTAATCAGTTATCACTAAAGGTTCGGTTTGGAATTTTGACAATTCGATACAGCTTTAACGTTTACAATATCTGATCAATACAAGACTGTTTCCTTTTTTTGCCTCCGACGCGAGAATCGTAAAACTATTTTTGAGATTTACATTAGATTTAGTAGATTATTGTGAACATAATCGACCCTTTCCTGATGCTACAGAAACGTTGTAACTACTCAATTGGTACTTGTATGGATTGAATGTGTAAACTTTTTAAACCGGCAGTCTAGACTTGCTAAATTGCGGATGTAATGGTTCAATTTATGAGGGAAAATGTATATTTCCAATAAAGAGAAATTCTATCTGATTTATCATATAATGTATGTGTATATAAGTAAGGCATGAGTTTAGAAGCCTGCTGTGGCGAGCGTAGTGAATGATCGCGCCGGGTTTCCTATTCTCGGAACTAACTGATCTAACTAAGCAGCAGCTTCCTGCGTGTGTCCTGACACACCATGAGAGGAAATGAAAACCGGTGAACTGTCGTTTTTATTTGAATAGATATCGCAATTAGAGATGAACAACAGCTGATTATATACAAAAGGAAGAGCTACTTTATTTGAATAGATATCGCAATTAGAGATGAACAACAGCTGATTATATACAAAAGGAAGAGCTACATAGTATTAGGAAGAGCTAATAATGATGAAACCCCACAACAGAAATTGATAATTACCAAAAACCTCAGAAATTTTGGTTTTTTAACTCGAAACCATTACCTAGTAATGACTTATTAACGCTGTACATGAAAACAAATGTAATTGCACATTACTATTTAAGATGTAGAGTTTTACTCCCTTACTTAAAATTCAAACTACAGTGGAACCTCGTTATAACGAACTTGGATACAACAATTCATTTGTATACAACAAATAATGAATTTCCCAAGTAAATCTCATGTTGGATATAACAAACTATCGGTGATGACCTGATTTTCTGGTTCCATGAAGTTTTTTGTAACGAGGTGACACGATCATAGATTCAGAAAAAAATGAGTAAGACCTACACTTTTAAAGAGGGATTAATATTTGCATAATGCCAGTGAGAGTGCTTTATGCTTGGAATGTTTGCATTGGAATTGAAATATATGCTGCATGCGCGACAGGCAAATTTTTCAGCTATATTTAGCGATTCGAAATATATGAATTTCGAATTGAATCGAAAACTGGATATTTATTTTATTATGACTGAGGTAACATCTGCGTGTCGCACGCGCAGCGAACGAGGTCTCCAGTAAATCATGTCATTTGTATCAGATGGTTTCGCTATATCGTTCGTCGTATAACATTGACTATTGTATAAATAGAAGAGAATGATAGAATACTAGATACCGCTGAAAAAAACTCGGGATATTTTTCGCGTCGTTCGTTCGTAGTCTGAGAATTCATTTCGTAAGTGATGGTTTTAATTCTCGTTTGTCTATCTCCACAATAACTATAAGTGTTTAAGATAAAAACCCACTATCTACAGATTAAAAGAATTTAAAAACAAGAATTTATTTATTCAATCTAAAATATATAGAATACACGACGTTTCGATCTCGCCCTAGAGATCATCGTCAGGTGAACTCGTAGGGTGAGATCGAAATGTTGTGTATTCTATATATTTTAGATTGAATAAATAGATTCTTGTTTTTAAATTCTTTTAATCGGTAGATAGTGGGTTTTTGTCTTATTATCCGTTCACCACGTTTGAGTGTGGTTATCGTTCTATAAGTGTTTGTTTCATTCTGCAGTTTGATTCATTGCATCTCATGAGAAGAGTCTGGTCTGTATGTTTTCTGTGGTTTTCACTATCGTTATTAGATCGTGGAACTGTTACTTCTACTTGCAATTTTACCGCAAAAATAATCCGTCATAAAAAACCCGGGTCATTAGACTGTGCGAACCAGGCGTTAATTGGGGTTTTAACGAAATTCCATAAAATGGCGTATTACATATTAGGTATTTTGTGACGGACAGTAATTCCCATTCATGATCTTTATACCGATCCGATCAGAAAGTTGTTAGAACTTATCTGACGTTTGCGTCCTTTAAAACGTGTATAATCAGGTTATGCACATAAGTATAATAGGATATAATAAGCGTTACTGTAGACTGTATGCCACATAAATATAACAACACGATCATCAGACTAGTGTATTTAATGTGTTACTCATTTTGTGTCATTAGTAAAAATTTCGCACTCCAGACTTCAAAGGATGATTGATAATATGATAGTTACAGATCGTACCTTTTTGCGGGCGAATTAGTTTAAAAACTGGTGCGTAGCACGGTTTGGAGTAATTATAAAATACGTGGATGACTGAGTGTTGGAATTTATCGTGTGTTTGTGTGTGAAAAAAGTTGTCAGTTCGATAGGGAAAGTGCAATATTGTAACGGTAAGATGCCATTAAAGTAGGGGGCACAGGAACATACGGTAAAACTCGTGCTTAATTCGGATCACCTGGGACTGGAAAATTTTGTCCGAATTTAAACGAAATCTGAATTATTAAGTGCTCTCATTTGAATAGAAATAACCTAGAGGGGACTGGAATTTTAGTCCGAAATTAGTGAAAATGCAAATAAAACTGATCCGAATTAAGCAAATTATACTGTATTTTTTACCCGATTCATGAATTGATCGATTGCCCCAGAAGATTCAGCCATGTGCCCAACCATCATTGACACTTAGCAGGTTGAATTGAAAATTCGAATTTGGGCTGAAAAATAGCGATGACTTTCGTAATGTGATGAATTATAATATCATGAGGAATTAATTTGACTGCGTTAAAATTTCTATTATTTATTGTATGCAGAACTGAAGCTGGTTCTACGGTTTCGCAGTTCAAATTAAAAAATGCTCAAAATATCGGAAATGAACTAATTTTAACTCTTCACCGACACCGTGTGGAACGAGGTCTCGCTGCCAATTACTGATATCATTCATTATGATGAAGTACGTTCATTATGATACGTATTTTCCGCAGTAGATCCAGGGTGTAACTCATTATTTTAATGACAGAAAACCTATAGATCTCGAAAAGGGTACGTTTGGTCGTAGAGGTGAGCTTGCTGCATTCCTTTTTGAAAAAAACCTTGAAAAATCTCATTATAAGAGTATTAGCTATTCCCGATGCTTATGTAAGCTTAATTTCGACGGGTACTGAAAAATTTACACTAGGGGCGATCATTGAAAATATTCATATCGCATTATGCATGAGGGTTTTATAGGCTTTACCGATTCGTAGATTAAGTTGAAAATGCTCGTGGAGTGTACAGTTTTTTTTGAAGGGCACTAGAAAATTCAGACCACATTGCTGAATATGTTTACGACGGCTTATGACAAAGTTTTGTCGACGTTTTTCACGATCTCGATGAATGTTTTGCAGGCGATATCGGCGCCGGCGCCTGGGCAACGAGACGGCGATGAGAATGATGATAAAGTCGACGAAGATGAAAACGACGATACGCTAAACGATGAAATAGCGGCGGAACGATTCAACGCAGCAGCGCTACGTTTCAGACGCAGTAATTCATTGCCGAGCAACCTGCGACAAACTAGTCAGTTATTACAATTAACAGGTACGAACTCTTCTCGTATTAACTATGTGCGGAGTCTTAAGATCGCCAGACGCTTTCCTGACGTTAAGGTCGAGTTAAGGATGAAAATCTGACCCAACAAGATAAACAGTACTGATTTAGAAATCTACTGTAATTTGAAAGTGACACCTCAAAATTTGTAATATTCTCCTTTAAAACTCCCTATATCCAGGAATAACTGATCCGTATTGATCCTGTTTAATGCGTTCTTTAAAATTAATAGGTCGAGAAGTTCAGACCCGGGTAACAGATTCACGAGACGCGCTCGACATCCTACTGCGATCGAGCGCCGAGACACCAGACGGCGCCGGTGGTCAGGCGATACGACGACACTTGTTCGCGCCTGCGAGTAGCGGTAGCATGCCTCCGAACGTCGGTCGGAATATCATCTCGCGAAATTCCGTTAGAAACATGGGCGCCGACGAGAGTACGATGACCGGACCGGAATCGGACTGGTCGACGGACGGCGAGGAGACGTACGCGATGTATCAGGGTTTCGCCGGTGTTCGTCGTCGGGTCAGCGCGTCGTCGCAGTCCAGTTATCAGTCGGCGATATGGAGACGTAGCTGGGGCGAGGGGTCGACGTCGTTCAGTTTCAGTAATCTCCGGCGAAAACGAGCGGACAGTCGAAAATCAGATGTATTCGACTACGATAAATTCGCAATGGATCATCAAGCGCAGCGACTGACCAAGCCCGACGACCGATCGACCACGCCGACAGGTGCCACGCCAGACGAAGAATTGAAATCGAATCATTTCGTGAAGAACCGCGCGAATAATGCTGCTGCGGCGGCTGCGCATTATTCTCCGAGCGTCGTTTTACGCAAAACGGAAAAACGCGCGAAGAGAACGCGTCCGAGCAGCACGGGCGATTCGATGGATTACACGCGGGGCGGACAAGCGGAATTTGCGTCGACGTTGAGAGCGGCCGTCAGTGCGGAGAACTTCGACGAAAACGACGAACGCGATGAAACGCTCAATAAAAGTCTTTCGGAAACGGCGTTAACGTCGCCGCCTGAGCAGACGGTCAAGGTCACCGCGGCCAAGTCGATGCAAGACGTAACTCCGCGTCAGCGTAAAACATCGAAAAACAAAAAAGAAGGTTTGAGTTTTTTGCGTATGATGTTTTATAAACGACGCAAAGAGAAAGATCAGGCGGAGGGTCTCGCTTTTCAGTCGGATGATGAGACGGCGGAGGAGGTAACGCCGCCTAGTGTCGATAACATGAACCGCGTGGCCTCGGTTCGACCGGCGCACGAGGAAAGTACAACTAAACGAGTCAGTTCAGTGGATGGAGAAGATTTATCCGAAACTCAGCGCGACGAATCCGAGTTTAAAGCCGAAAAGTGGATGCCACAAAAATCGTTTGTGTCGTATATTCCTGATTTTCCAGTTCACTCATCGGACGGTTCAGATAACGAGAGACGAGTTCCATCACTGTCGGTTACACGTTTGAACACCGGCGATGCCGATCGGAATAATCGTTTAAACGTAGCCGACGGTGAACCTCATCGGCCTCGCAGTCCAAAACCTCACTCGACGCGAGCCGATCAGACCGAGCAGATCGCGCAGCAACGTCAACGCTCGCGTTCCAGTCCGAAAACGCTGAAATTACAACTCGTCAAAAAGGAAAAGTCATCGACGAAATTAGCGCGTAACAAGTCGTCGCTGGCGCGAACGGAATCGTTTCGTATTCCGCGTAAACAGCGCTGCGACGCGCTGAAAGACGAACACGACGACGCGTTCATACGCGGCGTGTTATACCGAGGTAGCGGCTCGAAACGCGTTCCCATTCTCGTGAAATCGAAAACGCCCCCGGTCACCGGCGGCGACGAGGTCAGCCCGAAAAAAACCATATTGATCGAAACGGAGAAAGTGAGAAAACCGCTGGTGAGTGACAGTGATTTGTCCAACACGAAAAAGCACCAGCAGCACGGGATCTTACGCAGTTCAAATCATCGACAAAATGTCGGAAAACCGGATGCGTCATCGCTACGACGTTTATCTAAACAGGATTTATGGAATATGGCCGCCGACGTACGTGAAACATTCGAGCGAATTCTACCCGATAATCGAGAGGTAAGCAGACGCCACATTACCCCAGATTAACTAGGACAGGGCTCTTACGGGTTTTGGAAAGCCTCGGATCCAGTTCCACAGTTGTGAGTTAGAGTTAACTATCAGTTAAAGATTTTCAATGAGTTAACTCAGAGTATCTTAATTCGGAACTGTGGAACTGGGTCTTGGAATGTTTTGGAAAATTGGAATTTTTTTCCCAGGCCCTTGAAAGGTATGGAAATGGTATGAAGGCAAACCACTGAAACCGGGTAGGAAAGCTCGTGGTAACCCGTAGGATATCTCTTGTGTAAATATCTATTTTAAAGTAATCCTCTACGTAAACTTTCGATGTCAATTATCAGTTTGTTTTGATAGATTTTTCCTCTAAATTCTTCTCATAAAAGGAATAAAGAAGCAAGAATTGTTCTGTATCTGGCATACCGGTATGTCTCAAGGGCAGACCCGGGGTATAACTGGGCTGAATTTTTCCCAATATCAGGGCCAATACTATTGATCTCAAAAAGGGCATGTGACTAGTGGGGTAACAGGTGATAGTCCTGACCCCACCAATTTTGATTTCAAAATAAAATATTTCAATATTGTTATGTAGAAAACTTTGATAGATTAAAGAAATATCAAATTATCCGTTGTGTTGGTCCAATGAGCTACTAATGGATCACAGTTTGATTGCAAACTGAATTTGGGAGAGGGATTTATACCTTGACGAGATCGTGATAAAATTGTTCTGCTTAGTTCGAAAAGGTGATCTCTCTCTTTGATTACAAAATATTTTCACCTGTTTGATCTGATATTTGTTATGGTCAAAGGGATATAAGAGTCTTCTAATATCTAAAGTCAATATTATACTCTTCAGAATATGTTAACAGTGAGTAGATATAGCAGACAAGTAGATCAATGAAGCTAACCATCAAATCAGGCCCCAATGGTCAATCAGGTCCCCCACAGTTGCTAATTGATCTGGCATGGGTGATAGATAGCTATTGACCATGTAAATAGCCAGGTAATCGAAATGGCCCTATTCATGCCCCAAGTGATAGCATTGTTTGAAAGGGAAGTTGTCACAATGTAAACATAGGTTTTAGTGACTAATTACTTGTCAAGAGCAAAGCTTTGATGGCATTTATCGAATTGTTTCCTTTTGTTTGTTAAATGGCCACCTTTCCTTTACATACCAGAGCAGAACTCGTTTAGCCGGAGCCAATCAGACTTTCACATTTGCTCATTTTCTCAAAGCCAGGGAAGAGATGTTCAATCAGGCTTAGTGTATAGAGTATATAGAAGCCGCTATGTTCGATGACTTATCTTAAATTACATAAGGATATACAGGAAATGATTTGACTGAAAACGACTGCTGGAGTTGATATTTCTGTTTAATGTGAAATCGAGTTTAATTTACGAGAGACAATTTGGATATAAGAAAGATTAGGAGATTATAACGCTGCAGGGTCCACGGTGAAGAACGGTAAAATGAGGACATATTTGGCGACTTCGATGTTGAATATTTTCCTACAAGTTGAAACTTCAACGACATTGGAATCTTTTCAGGTATTCATCAATCAATGGTTGTTCTATTTTTCCTTTTAAAATGGATCTTAAAGTTTGTTGAGAAATGGGCACTTTTCTATGAATGGCTCTATATTTTTGTGCAGCAGGTATCTCAATCGATCTAGGTTTCTAGAAAACACTGGTAACTAATATCTCTCATGGAGAACACAGGGTTTTTGATAAAAACAGTTCTGCAGTCGTGACTTAAGTCCATCAATGAGAGTCTCAGAATATCTGAGGCATGATTCAATATGAGCTCATTTTATCATATTGTATACTCTATAATCTATTAATACAGAAATCAAAGTCACATAAAAGTACCTGATAAATATAATTCCTGATTCTAAATATATATATATATATATATATATATATATATATATATATATATATATATATATATATATATATATATATATATATATATATATATATATATATATATATGTATATATATCATGAAATTGTATAATGAAACCTAGAATAAACAATAGTGACAATAGTGACGAGGAAGTCACGTTGCTGTTATATTGGCTAAACTATGATTTGCTGGTGTATTGGACCTGCAGTAACATCTGTCACATATACATGATTCCGTTAGTGCAATAGGACAAACACCACCATCGAAATATCACCATCCGACTATCAAATTCTTCGAGATTTCGTTATGTACATCGTGGATTATCGGATTAATGTTTTAAAGGCTTGAGATTAAGATTGCGTCGATAGTTTTCTTCTGTTGGCCGTGTTAAAAACATGTCAAGACATTTGAAAAGGAGTATTCATAGGCGTTCTCTTGTAAGTTAGAATGGTAAACCCCTTTCTGGGCAGGTGTGGATCAAGTCGGCTGGTGTATGCCCGAGGTGAATGTTTCAGTATTTTCTCAACACTCATGAAGTCAGTTCATTCGAGCGTGAATCCTGAAATTGAAGTGCCCTTGAAAACTAGTCTGTTCAGGGTTCTTACTTGCAACCCCTGTCTTCAGAGGGAAATTGTTAATCCAGCCAGCCTATGAGCCATTTTCAAAAACAGTTTTTGAAAATGGCTCATAGATTTGAGTCGAAACGTCAAACTATCAGATAGTTTTTCTTTTTTATTGTGGGTTTTTGTCGACTTTTGATATTGGACAGCCACTTGTCTATGAAAACAAGCCTACACGGTCTTCAATAGTTGGTACCATGCAGGCTTGTTGAGTCACATCAGGCAGTGCCGCTTGGTGCCTCGCCCAGAATTGCTTCAATATTTGTTTTGAAATCACAGCGATGTTTGCCAACGCTTGATTTAAAGGCATTTTCCATCAGTTGAGAAATCATGATTTCTCAGGATTCAAATACGCCATTACGCGAATACAAGCTGTATAACCACTGGCCAAGTGGACTTGTCCTATTGGTCTACTGACTTCCTTGTACGAGACCCGGGTTTGATTCCTGGTAAGCGCACAGTAGTTACGACTGCGGATAGAGACAGTGTTTGTATCTGCCTGATTCGGTTAAGACACTGGTGAGGGTGGATGTAGCGTGGCTATCAAATTGCTTTATAGTCCATTAATTAGGCTAAACGTGTTGCAGACATCTCCATCTTTATCTTCGATTTCCAATATTCTCCTACAGACGAACGAACGAACGAACCGTACCCGTGCAGCCTGCCTATTGACATCATACTGTCAAACTGAATCCTGAAACTGATTTTCAAATGTCATCAAAGATTTCAGTGATTAAAGGATTAATTTCTGAATCGTCTATGCTGAGATAAGTGAAGGCTAATAATACGTAGTCTATATCAATCATCAAGCCTATAGCTAATCTATGAGTTACGATCAATCAGGGATTGATTTTGTCTGCGTCGACTAGAGATATTATGATTCCTGGCTAAAAGATTGGAAAGATTGCGGTTGGCTATCGTGGTACCTCGCAACATTAGCAGTTTTTTCTTTCATACGTTTACCATTGTTGGTCGGGGCAAATTTGGCCCTTGCAAAAACAACTGTGTGATTGAGGCAATAGACTCAAACCTGAGGACAAGGTGAACTAGTCCAGGCAGCTAGTGGCCCAAAAGTTGATTAGCTAGCTATGATCGTAACAATTAAGTCTTCATTGTCACTATGCCAGTTATCAATGGATTGAATTAAACATAAATGTTCTCTTAACCTTATAGGACCTATAGTTGGTACTGAATCTTTAAATGTGATTTGTTCAAATCACTTGAAATAAAGTACGGATGTTTTTAAACTGCTTAAGAATAAATACATTATTCATTATTGATGTCGAAAGCAACTGACACCCCATAAATCTCTCTTAAAAATATGGACACCAGGCGAGTACCTCACAACGCGTTCGAACGCTGAAATTACTCTTAATGCGAAACTATTTTTAGAATAAGAATTTATCATTATCGATTGAAAAATATGGATCTAGATTTAACTAAAACGCACGTACGCCTCACATTCTAGTCGACTTAGTTTACTATTTTTAGAAGGCTATCCATTAAAACTTAAATACAATTCAAGCGATTCATCAGTATTGGAGTAATTAGTCGTTATCCGGTAATTGATTGTGTGGGATGGTCGATCAGGCAATCAGCGGCATCTGTCCAAGTCAGCTACCTGCAGTTATCCGGGTATAAAGTAGGTGCTTCACGTATCTGTCTGAGCTGCTGCGCGCTAAACGGAATCAACTTTTAAAAGTCTCGCAACTATTGCCGAGGAATCTGTGAAAATTCTGCCGCGGAGAATTTAAAATGTCTACGCTGTAGGAAATAGGATACTAAAATATATCGGTACCGCTGAAATTTAGCGCAGTTAGTTCAGTGTTCAGTCATTCGTGATTTTGTGAACGGAACTTTATATGCGAGAAAATTCTGTCAGGTCTATGAGAAAGTGGAACGAATAGTTGTTATTTTAGAGTTCTGTTGGCAGGTGAAATCCGTTCGAAGCGAAAACATTTTGTGTGTGTTTTACGTTTTTCTGTTCAGAAGTGTCAGTTTAAGAAGAACTGTGTCGATAGAAAAATAAATGTGCCATTTGACGAATCAGGACTTCAGTTGTTTACGAGTGAAATTCAGAGCTCAATTGTTTGAAGAGCAGAAACCATTAGTTAGATATGAAGTAGTTTTGGAATATCTCGTGTCTTGAATTATTTATCGATAGTAAACTAAAAAACCAGATGAAAATCATTACAAACATGTTTTCTCATCGATATATGGAAATAATCGGATATTGATCTTCGAATTGTTGGGCTTTTACGAAGTGAATTAAGTGAATAATAATCAGTGGTCAATGATGACAGTAATGATGAGTCCGTCGATATTAGTGAAGAAATTCCAATTTATTCGTAAAAAGGTAAGAGAAAATGTCGCGGATCCAGAAGCAAAATCTGAAGAAAGTCTTCGCGACAACATTCAAGGCAAATCATTCATGATAATATCATTTTGACTGAGAAGGGATATTGATACAGAATAAAACTCTAAATTGTATAAGGTTCCTGCATTAGACACCAGTAGATTGCATCCTTATACAGTACAAAACGGCTGTAATTATGAGACACTTCACCGGTCACACCCATTTACGCTAGGATTTATGAAATATATCAAATACTTCTGACCAATTTTCAGATAGATCTCTTTTTGATAGGAAAAGAGAAATATTTTCATGAAATCAAACTTTTTGTGCTACATATCTGTTGCAAAAGTAGAAGCGCTGCTAAATGATGTGCAGGTCAGTGAACCACCCGTATATTGAGTAAGTCAGATCGGTGTTAGTAGATTCAGTGCTAATCAAGAGTGGTATCATCTGAATATTGAGTGATGTACTGAACAATCAATCAGTAGTTAGGCCGTAAGTCAGAGGTTTCAATTTGTAGGCTCTTAATATTACCATTGTTAAGCCAATATATCTATGACCACAGTTTTAGATACAAGTTTTCATGGTTAAGGCCGAACTCTTAGGGTGAAACATTTGGAAATTGGAATTAATTTAAGGAACTAGGTCCTGCTTGTTTATATGGTTTACTTCGTTATCAATGGTGACCTTAACCCGAATTAAACTGCAGTAAAACATTCCGATTATTTGTCCGATTATCTCATTGTAAATGTTATTTTCGAGTGTTTAGATTAATGAACATTAAGACAATACAGTGCTTCTACAATTATATAATTCATGTCAGGAAATCCTGCAACTCACTAGGGGCTGCTAGGGGCGGCTGAAGGCTGCCGAGTCAGTCGGCAAAGTTCCAAGACATGATAGAAATATTCGAATGATGCGAATGATAACATTCTATCGTTGGTAAATGTTGTTCGAATGAAACGACACAATCGTTTCGTAGTTTCGCATGATATGATGGAGTATCTACCGCCTCCGAAAAAGATCGGCAGATTCGGAATTACATCGCATGTTTCGTATCAGGTAGCCGTGCGTTATCGATGTTTTACACTTTCACCGATTTTTAAGGATCGTCCGGTTGTTCACAATTGAGGAAGGCTGCTCTCAAAAAAACTCATCAGGTTTTGCCGCTCACTTTATTTTAAACGTGTTTAAAAACTGGGAAAATGTTGTAGAAAAATGTGTTATTAAGAATTTTACACCTCGTGTGGTCAGTTTAGGTACAGGGTGTTGAAATGGTCTTTATTCATAAGATTGGTCTAGTTGTTGGCTATAGATATTCAGGAGTCCATGATAACACCAAGTAGGGTTGAACTACAAATTTGACTGCGTGATTGGTCTCAGTAGTTGTAGTCAAAATGATAAGTTAATTTCCAATCTTCAACTTTGAACAGGATTTTTAGGTTCCAAGATTCAAATATATTATCAAACAAGTGAGAAAATTGATACCGATTGACTGCTGGCAAACCTGGGGATCATCACAGAATCCTCACTAGCCATAGTAGAGTTGTCAACGACCACTTTATCTGTGACAAGATTCCCCCACTTAGGTTAGAAATATGAAATTACGATGCCACTCGCGACGACCGTGAATCATAAAAATTTCAAATGAACAAATCAATTGTTGTTTCGCACCGGGTGGACCCTCACTTGCCACTACTCGTAGCTTACTATGATATATCATCAATATATTGATATTTCATGACAATATAATGGTTGACAAGGATATTGAATTTCAATGACCTTCAGTTTTATTGCCGCAAAATGTTTTTGTAGTCATGCCTTCTACCCACTTTTTTTACCCTAAAATGGAGTCTTTTATCTTGTATTTTCACATGTCTGATTGTTAAGCGCAGATTATTATTAGAACTGCGAGCTATAAATGAATTTCAATTATCTATTTTTCCAGAGTGCCGGAGATCGCCCGACCGTACGTTTCCAAACTAACAACTGCGACCGGTTATCACCGGATGATATTTGTGAATCATCGGACAGCAATGGCAACATCGAGGTGATAAAACGCGATAGACAATCATCATCATCGGCGAGACAGCGACCTAAATCAGATCTCGGTGAGTAAAAATTCACGCACAAAGCAAGACCTACATCAGAAATCCCAAACGGATTTGTGTTTATACGATGACTGGTTCACCCTGCTTCAAAAAAACCCTGAAACAAACCTACAGCCGGTTCACACTGCTTCAAAAAACCCAGAAACAAACCTACAGCCGGTTCACCCTGCTTCAAAAAACCCTGAAACAAACCTATAGCCGGTTCACCCTGCTTCAAAAAACCCTGAAACAAACCTACAGCCGGTTCACCCTGCTTCAAAAACCCTGCTTCAAAAAACCCTGTAACGAACCTACAGCCGGTTCACCCTGCTTCAAAAACCCTGCTTCAAAAAACCCTGAAACGAACCTACAGCCGGTTCACCCTGCTTCAAAAAACCCAGAAACAAACCTACAGCCGGTTCACCCTGCTTCAAAAAACCCTGTAACGAACCTACAGCCGGTTCACCCTGCTTCAAAAACCCTGCTTCAAAAAACCCTGAAACAAACCTACAGCCGGTTCACCCTGCTTCAAAAAACCCAGAAACAAACCTACAGCCGGTTCACCCTGCTTCAAAAAACCCTGAAACAAACCTACAGCCGGTTCACCCTGCTTCAAAAACCCTGCTTCAAAAAACCCTGAAACGAACCTACAGCCGGTTCACCCTGCTTCAAAAAACCCTGAAACAAACCTACAGCCGGTTCACCCTGCTTCAAAAACCCTGCTTCAAAAAACCCTGAAACGAACCTACAGCCGGTTCACCCTGCTTCAAAAAACCCTGAAACAAACCTACAGCCGGTTCACCCTGCTTCAATAAACCCTGAAACAAACCTACAGCCGGTTCACCCTGCTTCAAAAACCCTGCTTCAAAAAACCCTGAAACGAACCTACAGCCGGTTCACCCTGCTTCAAAAAACCCTAAAACAAACCTACAGCACAGTGAATGTTTCCAGTCATTAGTTTGAGATCAAGTATTTTCATTCATCATATTCAAACAGCATGATAGTCAATGAAACAATGAATCAGCAGAAAATACAAAGTTATCGTATCATATCGTTTTCACAACCGAGAGGCATTTCTATGCCTATTTCTAGGTTGTCTCCGAAACAAAGAATAAGAATTTGTTCAGGAAAAAAAGTACCATTATAAATACCATCAAAAATACATAAACATCCTCTTTATGTATTTTTGATACCATACTATACAAAATATATGGCAAAACCACCAAAGTATGTCCATTTATCATTCCTTAGTAAAAAGGTTTAAAAAGATGATGAAGATGTATCATAAGACGATTCAAACATGATGGACTGTTAAAAAGTGATCAGAGATGGATTTTTTTTTTACAATTTGCTGTTTGAATTCTGGAGGGGGTGTATCTGTACTCCCAAGTAATTTTTTAAAAGGCTTGATTTAGTAAAAATGTTGATTCATCAATTCATTCATTCATTCATTCAGGTTTTCAGCCTTGTGTGTGGGCAACTGGTTCTGAAAAAAATTGTTGGGAAAAAGTTCGAAATGATTCGCTTCTTTTTAAGTGATCTCTCGTGTGTTAGTTTCGTCAACTGTCTGTCTGAAAACGGAGAGCGGTCGAATTGACTGTCAATCAACGTACACGATAGGAAATTATCAGCGCCATTTAAAGGGTTAATGGGTGTCATAAAAAATGTCCCCTATGATTTCTGTACAGGTTGAGGGGTAATTATGCTTTTCTGTTGCACAATAATAATAGGCCGTATTGTTCTCCTTTGAGTGTGTTTTGTATGCTACATACATACATACACAGTAGCTATACATCCATATACCGCGCGGAGGGCAATAGGACCGTCGAAGAATACGTAGTTTAGCGAATTTTTTAGCGACATTCCTGTAGAAAAGCGAGAATGCGTTTAAAAGTGATATTCGTTCGTCGTTTCGATGCTTATCGGTCGTATCTGTTGCGCGTTTTTTAAGTTTCTCGTGTTGGTGGGTGAATTTAGAGTCGCGACGAGAATGTCATTTCAATTAGCTGCGAGTGCGGACACGTTTTAAACCGGTTTGATGTAGTAAGAAGGCGTGAAACGATGCTGAATGGCGCGAGACTTCTATTTCGGAATGACGATACGCGTCCGCGAATGTCTGAGGAATATCGCGATTATTGCGGGTTTTTAGGTAGCGAATTCGAATAGAATTTTATCATTGTGTCGTTTTACGATGCTTTATTGTCGTTTCTATAGAACTCGCGAGATATTTTGTGAGCGCGAACCCACCTGACCCTCATACATCTTTCAAACCCACCACCATGTGATATATCGAGTCCAAATTATTGTTTCTATTCTATACAGCTTTCTTATTTAGTAGTTGCGATATAGGCCTCACACTCGCACACAGAATTAGATCGTCGGATATAAATGTTGTGGTTGAAATCGTTGTGTCGAGTGATTAGAGAGGTTTCGATATTTGCGATATATTTGAGAATGTTTCGCGATAACTAAGTGAATATTTTTTCGTTATCTGATACGTAAGAGCCTGGATTATTTTCGGCTGCGGTCTAGCGGTGGCGAGATCACAACCAGTCTCTCAACGTTGGAGGAACATTTTTTGATGTATTTACAGAGTTGAATACGATGATGTGGATACTGATGAGGAAATAGTTGTTGTTTCTGATGTTGGGTTTTTCACAAATCCTAACGTACATCACTACTGCTGTTACTGATGGAGTTAACTTTAACCGAGTGGAGGAAGTATTTATTTGGATAAAGTTATAATATTTGTATTACTGGTAGTAGTGGCAGTTAGATTGTAATTGTGTTGAAAGTGTCGTTCAAACTTTGTTAGCTGTAACTGAAGCACCGTAGTCAGAATCATCATCATTTCGATCGAGGAGGTTTTATAGATTTTCGCCGGTTTGAATTGTGATTATATGGAGTTCGGATTCTGAAATTTCATCTCATTGAAGAGCAAACTTCTTGGAGAAACATATCAAGTAGTTGTGTCTGGAGTTTTTAGTGCATTTATAATTAAAGATGTCTGAGGTGTGAGGTGTGAGAGGACATAATCGAATACAGGAAGATCAAATAATGGAAGAATGTTGATGTAAAGTGTCGAATGTCGTAGAGATGTTGGGATTATTTTACATAGAGTTTTCCACTCGTCGTCGAGTTGGAATTCGAATCTCCGGATAGATTCTATTTCTCGGGTAGAATGGCCGGGCGAATAGTATCGCGTAGATCTTGCGTGGAGCTCGGTGGCTCCACGAGGACGGTGACCAGACAGGGAGCGCCCGAATTACGTCATTCGAACGTCGATACGTCTGCCGTCGTCCTACGCAAGAAGAACAGACGTCACACGTGTAAGAAATTTTAAATAATAGTGAAAATGATCCTCTTTATTCATCTAAGCAATTCTACTTGTATGACATAGAAATTGTCGTCGATATCAAAGTAGGCATTTCACTTAGCGTGTATCATGTGACCCCAAGAAGCGATTTCTGTGTCTAAGACATGTGTAGGAGGAATTTTCCAAAGCGCTTGAAAAGATTCATGATGTCTCAAAGATGTCTGTTGCCTCTGTTCATATTGAAATTGCACATTTGCTATTTCATTATTTTGTCTGTAAAAATGCTGCATGCTTCTGCGGTATATAGTTCGATCACTAGGCTGATGAGTGGTGCAGTGGCCGAGTGATTAGTACTGGTCTCACATCAATCCAAGGGTTTCTTGGTCGTCAGGACTCACCCCCGTAATCGGGAAAACTAATGCTCACATTCGCTAATAATGCCCTTAATACGTACTGGTGCTCGAAAGGTTGGGACATGAAAATAAAGCGTCGTTAGTGCCCTGATTCAGATATTATTATGTCTGACAACTTAGGGGGTCAGAAGTGATTATAGATAGGGGATTTCAGGTATCTATACCTGAAGTTGAGTCAAACCGAAAGGGCAGCTGTTTAGACGTTTATACTCCAGTAAAAGCTATTCCTATGTTGTAATCACAATTTAAGAGATGGATTCAGATCTAATGAATTACATTGTATCTTTCTCCTCACTGAATTGAATATGTTGAATGCATCGCAGCTTAAAAACCCGACCCTTATTTCAAATTGAATCTCTATATTTCAGGTGGTGCACTGTTGATCTCTGATGCTCTGAAGGACCATGAATTTAAGGAGAGTTTACTGAAGGGCAGCAGTAGTCAGGTCAGCATGGTTGAATATGGATTAGACGGATCGCGCAGATATCGCGACAGACGGGTAATTATTCACATCAATGAGACACATATAAATCAGTCCAACTTTTTTCTTTGGGCCAAATATGGCCCGTGTTTAAATAGGCACGGACCCATTTGGTATCAGTGTCGAAGGTTGGCCCGGGCCTAACCTAAACAAGCTAAAACACTCTTGTAATCCTGTTGGCTAATGGCAGTAATTATTCGTTTGTTAAAGCTGCAAAAGTGTTTCTATATTTTAAGGAGAAAGTTGTCCAGTTGATCTTAGAAATTCTGTCGTTTGAAATGAGTTTGAATTGTGTTTTTTATTTTCAGATGTCGACACCGCACCCGATTAAACTACGCGGCGAAAAACGACGACCGAGTCAAAAACGTAAACAATCGTTACAACGTTCGTGTAGCGCACCGGACGGAATCAATCACGCCGGCAAATTGATCTTGAGGAAAACCAGCGCCACGTTAGCGGGTAGGTTAACAATTCACTCAGAATCCATATTCTCAAGGATCTACGAAGAGGAGGGGGTTTTATGATCCTACCCGAGAAATATCTTAAAATTAACATCCTCGGATGTAATTTAAGTGTCTTTCAAGTTTGTCTTCCACAAAATTCTACTTTGTCGAATGATTCTATACGAAAAGGGCTTCAGGAACTTAGAATCAATTCTAGTGTCCCACTACAGGGTTACGTGCTGATTTATTGTCATCAGACTCAGTTGAATCTTTTTAATTTCCTAGTTTTGATGTTATAGATTTGTCACTGCACTTAACTACTAAACCACTAAACCACTAGTTGCTTCATATAAAAACAATCTTTCTACTAGTGGTATTTTGCCAGTTACTTCTCTTTCCCGGACTGAGTTATTCAGAATTGTGGTCAATCATAGACCATTTCCACTGATCCAGTCTACGTGTACCGCCAGTACGCGTGAAAAGTGTCACCAGATGATCTTAAAACATGTTTACTATTTTGCCGGAGACCTGTGGTAGAATTTGGGAAAGTGTGCTGTGGGCTCGGCAGAAACCCTGACTCATTCCCGTCGGGGTTTCGGTTGTCAGAGGATACTGCTATATTGATCTGTCACTGGGGGTTAATGCAATAATTGGGCTCGTCTAATAATACACCAGATGGTGGCATTAGAGACAGACGCATGTGTTACATACGTAAATACATTTGCAATTATACGTACATTATATTAATGATGCGTATTATCTTGTGATATAGCTATACTTCTATTCAGTTCATGGTGCTGGGTTTCCCAAAAAAATAACATTGCCATTGTCCTCTCTATGTCTGGATGAAGTGATGAGATTTTAATCGTGTTATTTGTCCTATTTCCTTAGTCATGCGAATATCGATAACACTATGATGATGTTTACTTTATATGGACAGATTTTATCTTTTGGTTGTTTGTCCATACCTGATTTTTACCATTCGTAACAACAAGTATAAGGCCGGTGAGTTCCTGTCTTTCCACCTGACTTGACAAAATCGTTCATTTTCCTTTCACTTTCATCTAGACCTTCAGCTGCCTGTAGAAAATTAGGCAAATCATGTCTAGTAGTAGTAGGCAACTGTCGGTCCTGGAGGATGCCCTGTACGTGTTGCCACCACAGTGCAATCCTCAATTGCCACTGTCTATCACTGTGTCCGTATAGTGGGCTAGGAATCTTAGACTGTGTAATATTTTTTCTATAGCTATTTGAGAGTTAAACATTCATTTGTTTTTTCAGCTTTATCCACTCAAGTTGGAGAGTTAGCCGTATCTCAGTATAACCACACAAACTTCAGTAGTTCAGATAATGACGACAGTAGTTCATTAGACAGTGAATCTGTTATTAGCAGACGATCTTCACAATCTACATTCACTAATATTGAAGAGGTGAGCAGCAGAAAAAAATCAGAAATTCTTCATGATCGTATATGACATTTACACAATGCAACAATCCTTATATTTGATACAGTTCAAATGATCCCTTCGTTGTTGTTCATACAGCGGTAGTATCAGTAATCTAAAATTAGCAGTGATAATCATGTGCGATGGATGGAAAGGTATATCGTGCCTTAATTCATGTGATGATCACCCATCTGTTGAGTGCTCCCACCCCACCTGATTTCCTAGCCCTTAGAGAGAATCTATCCGTCCTGCTTGATATGACTACTATATCACTACTGGTCCCTTCTATATATGTGATGATCACCCATCTGTTGAGTGCTCCCACCCCACCTGATTTCCTAGCCCTTAGAGAGAATCTATCCGTCCTGCTTGATATGACTACTATATCACTACTGGTCCCTTCTATATATCTCCAAACTATCTGTCTCAATCATCTCAGATTTTTGAAGAGTAACAACTGGTCAACAGTATTCAACTCTCAGGAGTGGTCAATACAGGTGCATAGCCACTACGATCAACCGAGCCACAACCTGGCTTCCTTACTCTGATTACAACCACCCAAACCCCCCCCCCCCCCGGTGCTGTTGCGTGTTCCCTTCTACCTACACAGAAAAAAAACATGGTCAAATTAAGAAATGCTGCTACAAACAATTAATTATTATTTATAGATATTTGATGAAGATCAGCTGACATTCGCCGAAGCGTTGTGGGATCATGTGACGATGGACCCAGACGAGTTACCGTTCCGCGCTGGTGATGTCATTGAAGTTACCGACATGCTCGATAAGGATTGGTGGTGGGGATGTGTGGATGATTTCGAGGGATGGTTTCCGGCCGCATTCGTTCGGGTAAGAATCGAACTCTTGTTTGAACGCTGCTGGTCCACCGAAAAAGTTGAGCAATTAGTGGGTCGCTTTTCATTGGTGTGGGTTATGATTTTTCTACCTCTAACCGTGCACCGGTCATCTCTCCCGGGGGAGAGTGTTATATCCGAGCAGCTACTATGGAATCATCTATCAGACCAGGTACCCCCTGGGTTGAGAGAGGAAGTGTGGTGCCCGGAGAGACCATGGTTATGTACTTGGTTCGAACTCAAGGCCTGATTTCCCAGAGTCGAACGCTTAAACCATTTATCTACACGGCTCGCTAAAACTGTGTTCAGACTCTCGGCCATTCCGGTCAGAATTCATTATTGGTAAAATTTTCAATAATTGTGGAATATAAAAAGCTCTTCCAGACATTCCAGACATTAAGAGAAATAACAATTTGCTTAGTTATATATGCAATGAGAATATTATTGGGTCAGCTTGTACGTAGGGTTCTGATGTGATGTTGACATATTTATCCAATAGTTATATTTGCGCAGGGAGCGTATATACTCCCGTACTGATGGTCGTGTATATCGAAATTACTCTTTTTATCTGGACATAAATGTTTTTTTTTTATTGAAAATTTGATTGATTTTGAATTAAGTATAAGGGGTAACATGCATTATATATTCTGACTGATATTTGTATATTGCATGAAATGGAACGTGTTCAATAATTTCAGCTCAGATGTTTTCATACCGTGCACAGCCGTTAAACGGGAGCTTACTAGGAATTTGTTGTTTCCCCACGTAGTTATTGTTCATTGTGTTTTGGATATATGAAAAAAGCCTATATTTTAGAAGACTTCAAGCGCTGTCGAAGTTTGTCTTACGGTGCTATCCTTGCTCACAACAGGAGCTTTTTTTTCTGAGAACAGATAATACGCTACATCACACACAAAATCAATGAAAATTCATCTCTTTATACAAGGTCCCTACGATTCCTCAAAAATTCATTGATTAATTTGAATGCTTTAAAGGTGCTTGAAACTCTTTTGAAACTCCTTCAATTTTGAGAAATAGGCAATTAGAAATTTGTGTCTAGTTTGTTGTTTTAGGTAGACTATCCCTAAATTGATACAGTAGGGACCTGAATTTTTCTAAAATCAATTAGATGGTGAACGAAATTAGAAACCATGTTTAGATAGTGTATAGCATAGAAATCGGCTAATAAAACCACCAAATTAATGTAGAATGGTTTAACAAGATCAACAGTACTGATTTAAGAGGAGTCTACAGTAAGGAGTTTACGTTAGTGATGCAGATGCACTTGTTCTTCTAAACACTGATGATATATTGTGTGTTTACCGGGTATTTCTAAATTAGTTTTGTTTTTATTTAGTGAATTACCGTAATAAATACCGTAATAAATAACCGATCTCAACCCAGCCACTGCTAATTACTCAGTCTCGTTAATTGCTGATAATCGATGTCGTAATTGAACTAATTGAACATATATTTTGGTTGTAATTACGACCGGTCAATGTAATTACTACATTCTAATTAATGAAAGGTCAATCAGGACATTGTAAATGTTGTTGTAAATTTGTCTTGCGTGTAAGTACTTATGTGAAGGTCTTGCAGCCATTTTCCTATTTCACCTGAGATCAAAATTTCCACGCCTTCCCCTAAAAACTTCTTAACTTAATGTATTCTCAATTGTTTTGTCCAGTATCCTTAATCAGAATCCATTCCTGTCGAAACTCTGATGATATAGGAATTTCATTTTAGCTATTGTATATCTATGATATGATCGAGGACATTCGGTAGATAATTGATTTTGCGTTATCTAAATGAGAAATAACGGGGACCACAAAGCCCTATAAAACAAAGTTTTCTTTCTAAAGGTGTTGAATAAATAGCTAATTGTCTGATACGTTTGAGAATTTATGGATAATTTAGGAGAAGAACTCACAATTAGAAAGAGAAACTATTAAATAATAATAATAATAATAATAATAATAATAATAAAATTTTACATACAACTGCAAAATCAGTGAAAGTGATTACATATTATGATCTGATTTGATAAACTTGATTAATGAAGTGATTTAATATCTTTTACTTTTTTCAAAAACTTTGATAAATTGTTACTTTTGAGAGGGTTTCTCATAAATTTGGCTTTAAACTTTGTATGTGTTTGGACGAATAATAATATTTCTTGGGATGTGTATTAAAGCACAGACATTTCGACTAAATTTTGTGAGCAATTTTCATATGAACATAGCTCATAGAATTGAGCTTAGTTTTTCTTTCTAATTGTGGGTTTTTCTTCCCTCGTTTATTGGATTAAGACTAAGAATTGAATTAAGACTAATTGATTTTTACGCAAACTCAGGCAATTAGCGTTTAATAAACTCGATATCAGTAGCCGGGTAATGGCTGCGTCTAGGTACACATGTACTGATGACACTTACTCATCTATTGACCAATGAGTTAATTTCAGCTCTAGCGAGATACGTGTCGTCCGTCCGAATATATTAATATATAAATGAATATTTCATCGTCAAACGCTCAGAATCCGATACACAGTTTAAGTGCAGGCTTCGATGAGATCATTTATTTAGAGCGAACGCGACTAATTGAAAACTCGGCGAGTCAGCGTTGTGGTAGTTTTACATACACTGGTATCAATCGGTGCAGACTTAATACTGAAATACTGCTGTTGGATTATATATTCGAAATAGTTCTTTTACCGCAAAAATGACAGTTACAGTATCGGTAGGTAGAGTTCATGTTTCAGTTTTTCATTCGTTTCATCATTATCGAATTACTATGTACAGGAAAAGTATCATATTTTACACATTTAATTTCGAACTATCAAATTTAATACCACAATTCAAACCGCAATTTAACATACTATATAAAGAATCGCGAGAGCTTAATGATGAATTATTGTCAGAGCTTAATTCCTTATATTCAGCTCGAGGCCAGGCTTAATGAAAGAGTGCTAAGTCTGACTAATGTGGTCTTATTTTAACTAGTGATCAATGTCGTTTGGGAAAAATTTGCAGTCAAAATTCACAGTTTATTTGCATGAAATCCGTTTACCAAAACAAAGTCTATTTTTAAAAATTAAAAAGGGCTTCTAAGTTAATGTGTATATGAAATAAGTTTTTGTTACGTATAGATATGTGTTTTAAGAAATGTAAAAAGAATGACGCAAGCGCATATTTTAGATTCTTATAATTAACCGGTGAATTGTGACCGTTCACAATTCACTGGATTAACTTATTAATTCCATTGTATAAGATGTCAGCAGGGTTTGTTTGACTAAAATTCCAGTCATTTACAGTTAGCTATAGCACGAGGTCACCGCGCATGGATTGTCGACCTATTGATTGGTTTTCAATGGACTCTCCTCATGGGGTCACCGGGAAAAGTTCTATATCTGTCCTGACAGGTGGAGGGGGTAGATTTTCAATGAACACTGTCGTGCCCACATGGAGATCTGTACTATTGTCCATTCAGCAATATAATCATAGCAAACAGTTTGTTTTCATGATCCGGTGACCTTCAAACGCATTCCAATGTCGGATTTATTTGAATAGGATAATCACATGTATATTCAGTACGTGTAATTTCCATGTTAATTATTTTTTTCAAAATTTCTAAAATAAATTGGTTTGATTCTGGATACGTAGACTCCAGAAAAGCTATATTCATGGTGCTAGGAAATAATGAATCGGCATCAGAATAAAATACAACTAAAAAGACACTGTATATAGTGGGTTTTGATCTGATTGGGGAGATTTCTTTCAAAGTGTTGGTAAAAAAAAATCAGAGGACTTTATATCTTGCATTTCCACCCTGTTGAAGCAATTAGTAGCTATAATTATCAATAAATTGTTGAGTTTGTGTATATAGGCAATAATTCATTAGGTCCAAGCATAGTTGGTTATAATTAGTCACGAGAGTTGTGACCATAATTCAAAGTGACATGTATTCAAACAATTTCATTCAAACAGCCTAGTGTCAGCTACCACTGATTGTCAGTATTATCTCTTTCCAAATCCAAGATATTGAGAATTATTTCCAATTTGATTACAAATACAGAAAATGAAAGCATTTTAAAACAAAACTCATCTTATTTACGGGATACTATTTACAACTTACTGTTGGCGGGATCTATATACATCTAGTTTTAGAGTTGCATTTTATGTATTCTTAAACGCATTTAAATAATTGATAGGTAATTTTCACCGGATTCAGTACGTTTCAATCGAGTGAATTGATCACACGCCATCTGGTGGACCATCTAGCAATTTGACTGGTTAAATAAACGAAAACTCTTTCAGCAAGGAAAATACAAAAATGTGAATTTTTCGATTTTTTTTCTTTTGATTCTGTGTGAAAGAAAAAATATTTTGTGATTATATCCTCAGCATTTTGTAGATTTACATGTTTTCGATTATGTTGTTTGAGATCGACAATTAAATCTCGATTATTAGTAGAAAATGATATAAATGTTGAGTGCAACAAACAACCAAATTACCAGATTGTCAAATAGCTTGCCTCGATTTAAAGATTAGTTTGATCACTGCTACAAATTGATTCATTAAAACTATGATTAATAATAATAATAATATGATTGTGTGAGATGAGTAAGTTTGCCAAGTGAACACAAACTGATGAAATACACTCAGATCAATAGCTGAAAGTCAATTCGTAATTTAGATCCACATGCGCTTCTGCGATCAGGTAGAACTAATTACCGACAACTGTTTCACGTAATCTACTCTTAATTAGTCAGGTGATCGTTAATAAGTGAATCGACCAATAGGAGACGAGTAGGGGAGCAGAATGTGACTAGTTAGGGACTGATTTCAGGCTTGTTAAAACAGATTCACAGCCATTCGATGACCACAACTCACGCAGTGTACATCTCTTTTGACACTTGCATATACTTGATTAGAGAACTGTCAACTTGGTTAAGAAACTGTTGAGGATTAAGACTAGAGGATTATCTGATTATCTAGAGGATTAAATTCTCGTTAATTCGTAACGCGTATGATGCACTCTGATATTTGACGACAATGTCACGTTTGTTGAAATCGTTGGGCGTGTCGCCGAGGAGGAATTCGTCATTCCGAAGAAAGCGTCTGCTCCATCGGTCGCCGTCGATCTCGTCGCCGATCTCATCACCACGCGCTCACATTCCGCAAAGACGCTGCAATAATTTCTGTTCGGAGGGAACCTCGAAGGTCGATCCGTCGTCTGGTTCAAGCGGGTTGTCGATACAGTTGGAGGATTTAGCGAGTTTGGAAACGCGTCGTGAATGTACGGACGCACGACGCCATCGTGACTCGCTTATGTTTGCCGTATCAGTGATGGATGAGGCCTCGACACCTCCACTGGCGCCACCTACCGGGCAGCGGAATATACAAATGATGGAATTCACGACAGATAACAATCGGACGAATTATCGAGAATCGTTAGCGCTAGCGGAATCAGTGATGGACGATATCGTTATGACGCCGTGTCGTCGCGTTAAACCCGGTACACTACTGCTGCCATCTATTGAAGAAACGCCGAATAACAACGATAGAAGTATGGATCGGTTGTTGTTGTCGAGTGGTGTCGATCGGCGCGGCTCGAAATCGAGCGGAATAAATCGCCGAGGAAGCGTGCGAAAACTGATCCGCGAAACGAATCGCGATATTCAAGAAGGAATCCGGCAGTTGATTCCTAAACTGAAGAATCAATCGAGTCCATTTCGAAGTCGGTTTAATTCTCCGATCGCCTCGGTGCGGGCGACGGCTGCTGTGTCTCCGAGAGGCAAGCTGTCGACACCGACGAGGAGAACACCGGGACATCTGCTCGCGATGAAGACCCCGGGAGGACGTGACGCTTTCAGGAGAACAGATGACAGACGGATCTCACATCGTAGAAGTCGTAGTCTAAATATTAAACGTGTTGTTACATCTTCCCCTCATAATAACAAGGTGTGAATTACTCATTCAGTTTTAAAATCGTTCATCGCTAAAAAAAAAATCGTTCATATTCTTTCTCGGAGCTGGTTTCAGTTAACATTCGAAAAAATTATTTAATTTCAACTAAAGGTCAAAGCTCTTTACATGACTTCATCTTTTTTGAAGATAATGCTGTGTTCAGTTTCATTCAGATAAAGCATTATTCGAAAAAACCTGTAGGTGTGAAATTAGATCTTTTTTGAATTTTTCACATTTTTGTTTCTGTCACTGGTTTCGTTCAATACTTGGTCGATATTGGAAAACTTAGTCAATTTTGGTGCCACTGTTCACGTAACCGATTCGAGTGCGGTACCTGGTATGTTTCACTCGGACAGATATGAGACATACATTGTATTCTAGAATTAGATTATTCGGTATTCTTGGAAGGAATTTTGATATGGCAAAATAGCCGGTCTAGCATTGAACTTATTACTTAGGAATTGTTAAGAATTCATGCGTGATTTGGGGGTAGTCTGAAATTTGTCTCGCGAATTGAGAATCAGTGTTCAACAAATGCAAAATATAGCCATTCATTTAAAAATGCTGCAATCAATGAGATTGTTGGTTACTTACAGGGGCCGGTTGCATAGTCATGGCTTAAACTTAAGACCAGTCTAAGACCAACTAAGTTCTATAGCCAATCTAACAACTTAAGACCAGTCTCAAGATTTAAGACCACTTTAAGACTTAAGTCACGACTGTGCAACTGGCCCCAGAAGTTTAGTTTCTTATAAAGTAATTCCAGATTTAGAATCAAATTGTTATTCTCAAATTTTATAAGTTTGCAATTATTAAGGATGGTTTAATATTTGTCGGTTTCAGCGATTTGGTTAAATTTAAGCCGCAATTTTAATTAAGATGTAGATTGCTCTATCGTCGAATCATTAACCAGAATTTCTCGTATTTCATATCTTCCAGTTACGCGTGAATCAGGAAGAAACGGCCGAAGATTTCGCGCTGAAAATCCGCTCCGGTCAAATGGACAGCAAAACGGCAATGAGAAGAATGAGTATGAGTTTTGTGAGTAAAGATCAGGCGAGATCAAACGTCGTAAACGAAATCATCAACGCTGAACGAGAATACGTTAAACATCTGAAAGACGTTGTACAGGTATGTCTATTGGTGTAAATACCACTCAACAGGGGTTGTTAGTAGATCCTAGTCCAGATCGTTGATTGGGATTCGAACACGCAAGTTTTACTTTATATCGCCTCACGCTGAACTACCCTTTTATAATGCTTAACCTTTCAGTGCGTCTACACCGCAGTGTGGTGTATGAATCAGTGATGGATTTTGCTAGTACACCGCACTGCGGTGTATTGGTGTGATTAGTAATTAGTTTTTATCTCTATTGAAAGATGGCAGCACCTGTCAAACATAGTGAAATATTAGTAACTAACGATATATCGCGCTGCGGTGTAGACGCACTATGTTGGTATTCCCTTTATTCTACACAATAGGGTGGAATTCATTTAAATTTTCAAATTGTCTCCAGCACTAAAGGGTATTGATTAGTCAGCACTGAAAGGGTTAACCTAAACCTCACCCTAACCCTAATCCTTTAGATCCTCTAAACCTAATACCCTTTACCCTCTAAACCCTCTAGATAAAGAAACTACGATTCAAAAAGCTGCCATTTTGTATCGATCTCGACTAGGATTTACCGATAATTCTCAATAGGTTCTGCCACTATAGTTCCGCGTCTCATCGGTTTAATCATCTCGAGAAGAGTTGATAAATGTGATGTTTTTATTTACAGGGTTATATCGTACACGCGAGGAAACGTCCCGAGATGTTTTCACCGGAGACGTTGTCGCTGATATTCGGTAATCTAGAAGAGTTGTACACGTTATCGCAGAACTTCGTGAAAACGTTGGAAAACGCGTTCAACCCGTTAGCTCCTCACACTAGTCAAATCGGGCTCTGTTTCCTCAAACATGTAAGTTATATCGAGAGTAGGTTTTCTTGCCTTAGGAAAATTCAGAAGAGTGGATGTAAAAAAAATTTTTTGATACCCTCAACCCGCTTAGCGCCACGCAGGGCATTATAAGTGGGTTCGATGTTTCTTTTTCCCAATGGGGGAGAGACCAGAGACAACCTTCGACCAAGAAACTCTGTCGTCACCAAGGTTTGAACCCATAAACCCTGAATTGACGAAACCAGTGACCGGCGGCTTAAACCACCCGGCCACTGCGCCTCTCCAAAGATGTAAAAATGGAGGGATGGCCGCGCACCTCTAACACCTCACCTGTCGTAGAGAATACTGAGTAAAAATATCTTTGAAAAAATGGCAGCACCTTTTGGAACCTTGTGGCAAAAATTGTGAAAAACATCGGTATGAATACCTTATTCTTTCAGCGTAAAGAGTTTGTGATCTATTCGGAGTATTGTAACAATCACCCGGCCGCCTGCGCTCAGCTGCAAGAATTAACAAAACACAGCAAATACCAACAGTTCTTCGAAGCTTGTCGACTGCTGCAGGACATGATCGAAATACCGCTCGAGGGATTCTTACTGACGCCCATTCAGAAGATCTGTAAATACCCGCTTCAGCTCGCCGAACTGTTGAAATACACGCACGCGAGTCACCCGGACTACGACGATATTCAGGACGCGCTGGAAGCGATGAAAGAGATCGCCGCTTTGATCAATGAACGAAAACGTAAACTGGAAAGCATCGAGAAAATAGCTCTGTGGCAAAAAACAGTACAAGATTGGGAGGTTAGTGTTTACTTCGCGTACGCAATAACGTATCATTTCTTTTACAAAATATCACAATCAATATAATGATTCTAGGACAATTGCCCCCCAGACAACTGTCGGCAATTGTCTGGGGGGGGGCAGTTGTCCTGATACAGAATATATAGTATAACTATATATTCAAAAACTTTAAATCAGTCCTAGAGTAATTAGATGCACTAATCAGCTAGAATTAGTTCGCTTTGGCTAATTAAGTAAACATGTGTGTTACTTAAAGATTAAAAATATTTAATTTGGGGGGCAATTGTCCTGATACCGAATATCATTAGTATATACTACGATGAGTGTCCCTTAGCTTCCTTAACTTATACTACAGTAGGGCTGTAACTCAATTGTACAATAAATCAACCCCTCTGCCCTCCACTCTATCTGTATCTATATAAACACGTCATCGGTTTATTTTGCAGGGTCCAGATCTGTTGGACACTAGTTCCGAATTGATCCACCAGGGTGATCTCAGTAAGGTTACGTTGAGCAGCGGTTGGGCGAAAGATCGCGTGTTCTTCCTGTTCGACAATCAACTCGTTTATTGTAAGAAGGACCTGCTGAAACGAAACGTTCTCACTTTCTCTGGACGTTTGAATATCAATTATTGCGACATCATAGACGTAGCCGATGGCAAAGGTAAGAATTCATTTGTGAAATATGCGCAATAATTTTTGATAGATTTTGACGTATGCGAAATTGAACACAAATATTTGGTGAATAATTGGTATATACAATGATCTTTTAGATTTAGCCCCCTATGTCAAACATTAGACAAATTATTCCCTAGGTATTTGGTGATTGATCATTAGGGTTCAGAAATGGCATATTTTGATTTGTCATTATGGATGGGATTCATTTGAATCCGAGAAGAAATCCAGCGTCAATAACCTATTGTATACTTTCACCGCCTGGTGGATCCTCTCTCGCTGCACATACAATCCTTGATTGCTAAGGCCGAAGATTCCTCATTAATCTCTGTTATGCCGCCATCTCATTTAATAGCAGGGGATATGTCTGCAAACATTTTTCCGAGTTCCAAATATACTCAGATTCAATGAATATGCCATTCTTTAAAATGCTATGTTTTTCTTGGTTCTAATAGTGTTGTTGTTACGGACTGATTGTCATGTCAGTTCAGTAAACCATCATAGTTTGTCTCAGTATCATAAAGATCTATATCCTCATTCTTACAGACTCGCAGTTTAATCTGAACGCGCGCAACGCGTGGAAAATATACGATCGTTATAGCGACAAATGGTTGATGATGTACGCGAAATCGTCGACGGAGAAACTACGGTGGCTGCAAGCGTTTAAGATCGAACGAGAACGAGTACGAGAAGACGTCAAATCCGGATTCAATTTAACCGAACAGATGAAATACACGATAACTCACGGTTACATGCGACGCATTCGACCGGATAAACCAGCAACTGGTGAGTAAACATGATTCCTCTCCAAATAGTGAGGCGACAATTTGAATCGTATAAAGGAAGGGCCATCCTCGCTTGCCAGGGTTTGATTGCCACCTGCTGAAGCTCAGTTTTGCCGCTTAGCAGCCACCAGTCTATATATATAGCCAATCGGATGCAGTGTTTTTTCACCAGCGCATCTCTATCAATGCAACGCATCTGATTGACTAGGTACATAGACTGGTGGCCACTGAAGGTCCACCCAATAAATCTTGGGTGCTATGATAGACCAATGAATGGTCTGCCGCCAGAGGCGTTGTGTTGGTGTGAGCTTCGGCGTAGGTAATCAAACCCTGGCAAGCGAGGATGAAGAAGGGTATCACTCAGATGAAGCAGCTGCACCTGAAGGCCACAAACGGCTTAAAATGATTTATAGAGTTTAGAGTTTAGAAGAGTTTTACGTCCCAACTGCAATTAGTTACAGTGTAACCCTAGTGGGTCTTAAGAGACGGCCAGGGCCTTTTTATAGGTTGTTATGGCTCACAACCTGACTAAGTTAGCAGAGCTTAGTCCATGTATGTGTCTCGACAGCCAACGCCAGAGATGGTTTCGAACTAGGGACCTCTCGGTTCCCAGTCCTCCACTCAACCAACTGAGCTAACTGCAAAGGACTATGAATGAGAACAATTTCAAACTTGACCATCTTTAGCTAAAAAGTCACAAAACCAGTATTCGATTCTAACGTTGATATTTTTCGGTTCGATTTCAGATAAATCACGTACGCCGCGTAAAGTGTCGGGAATGCCGTTTCCGTACAAACACGAGTTACTACGCGACGTGCCGACGCCGGTGTCGTTACCGCGCGCGACGACGAACACCGCGAACACCGAACTGCAATCCAAGCATCGACGTCCGTGGCTTATATTCGGCAGCAAGAAAGCTACGAAACGGTGATAATAGTCAGCGCCGATAATCGAACAGGATAAATCTGGTCTCTATTGTCGCTGCTCTCTCTCTCTGGTCGAGGCGAGTGATTGTTCTCAGGTGCTAGCTATCGCGGTGGGCGGCGGTCGCTCGACGCCCCCGGTGTATATGTGCTAATATCAGTGCTACTCCCGCTATGACGACTTCGGTCATTTCACGCCGAAATACGACAAAAAAAACGATATTGAATTAACTAGATAATCGACAGGACACTAATCGAAGAAAGACATTGTCGAAACCACTGGAACGGGAATCGATGAAATGCTTTACAACGTCGAATACAGTTAGATTTCAATCGAATTTTAAAAGAGCGTGGCCTATTACTCGATCACCACGACTTTGAGCTCGATTTTTTGCGAATATATATACGATTATATATTCTGTGTAAGATAAATGCGAATTATTTACTATGTAAATATGTTATGTAAGTAAGTGTATATATATATATATATATATGGCTGTATATATTAACTGTTAACGCTATAGAAACCAAACAAAAATCGACAACTCACAATCGGATGTGTGCGTATTCATTAATAAATTAAAACTTGCCTGGTGCTATTTATATCTATGTAATAATAATATTATGTGTATGTATGATTGTACGTATGATTGTATGTATGATTGTCTGTATGCGGTGGCCATTCAAAAGAAAAATGCAGCTTAAATTCATTGCGAAATTCATATAACAGCTAAGTGATCTTTTTAGGGGAAAATAGAAAGATTTTTAAAAGGAAAAACGTGTATCATGGGTTGAAACAGCCCTCCGTAGTGTAAGTTCGTCATAAGACGGTCATGTGAATTGGAAAGTTTTCTAAACCGTGATAGTCTATCTTTTTTCCTCGGGTTAGGTCAAAAATTGAGATAAAATTGAATTCATGCCAAAATTTGTTCAGTTAGTTTTCGATTCACATGTCTTTTTATTTGCTTCTCCCCGAAATTCTCCTAAAAGAAGAAGTCTATTTTTGTAAAGTGTAACGCCTTAGGCTTGTCGTTATGTAAGTCATCTCGCTATTAAACTTTCAATTTCTTGTGAATACAATAATTACATCAGGAGCAGATAAGACACGGTCTGACAATTCTTTTTAAAGCTGTTATGTCATATTTTGAATGAGTGTTGTTTGTTTGCGTTGAAATTTGTGATATTACGGGTTAGGGAGGACGAGGGGCGATGGGTGCATGCAACGAGTCCATTGATAGTGACTTCAGACGTGGTAAAAGAATGGTACGATAAATAAAGGCTTATTGCAATTAACTACTACTACTTATAATGTCATCGCATGTTTATGCATGTCTCTAAATATAATATAAATCAATGAAATATCAAAAATCATGAATTGTTTATTTCGTTGCTCTGGTCTTGAATACAACACTCCCCTAGCTGCATTACTGATTTCTTCACTAATAACACCATGAAGGATCAGTGGGCGGTGTGGGCGAGTGGTTGATCTTAAAATAAGGATTGTCCCTGTTATTTATTTGGTTGGTTAATTTCGTTTGATGTTCTGATTGAGTGTCACTTACAGTCCCACCACACCTGCCGGGAGCGAAACGGGGGTTTGATTTTTGAATCGGCGACTGAAGTACATATATAGTTGTGGGCGAGTGGTTAGAGCGTCCGACTCCGGCAAACCTGGTCGAGGGTTCGAACCCCGAACGATACCATGTCTTCTTGAGCAACTTAATCCTTATTGCCTCTCTTTTAACCCAGGAGTTGATGGCCGCGTACCTGGCTGGATAGATGACTCGTGAGTGGTTAGCAACTTCTCGGACGTTATTTCTCAAATTTTTTGAATATGCTTTGATCTTTTGGCTGATAGTCAGATGCTATGACGTTGCTTAACATTCAAGTCACATCCGATCGCTTTTATTTCTCGGTAAAACCAATACCACTTAAAAGTGAGAAAAGTCGGTCTGTAGAAGTGCTCTGATAGCCTTCCGTCAATATGTGTTGTTCTATCTAATCATTTACGTCAAATTCTTATCTAGAAAGCTATCTCTATAGTTTAAAGTGAGTACTCTTTATCGTCGTTTAATTGTACAAGACCAGATTTTCCTTTTAAAGAACTAGTGCACAACTTTTTTGAGTATGACGTCTTCCAGGCGACGTCACCTGATGTAGACCTATAAAAGATAAAATAGTGCCACCATTTAGGAATTACTAGCTGAACAATTTCCCGTGACGACCCACTTTCTCTAGCCTCAGTGCCGCGGAAACATTCATTAAGCCACCAGTGATAAGTTGTGTTGCGCTGAATGGTGAACATGGCTAGACCTCGCGACAGTATGACAAACGGTGAAACTTTTGCTTGGATTTTCATTTCATTTTTCGTGCTCATGATGGGCTTGTGGATGACGCTTCTCTCGCATTGGTTAGTTTATTTTGCCCAGCTTGAATTCTTGCACATTTCGTTGTTCGTCTGCGGTTGGTTGTATCTGGACCGAGAAGCCGCCGGTCTCGGTAACCGATGTTCGAAGCGATTTCGTCGCTGGAACCCACTCGGTCGATGGATAGCTAGTTTATTACCGGTTAAACTAGTGAAAACCGTCGATCTCGACCCAAATGGAAAATATATATTCGGAGTTCATCCTCACGGGGCCGTAGCGTTATTGAGCACTTTTGTATCAGAGGCCACAGGATTCAGCGAACTTTTCCCCGGACTCGATATGCATATGGTGGTTATGGACTATCACTTTTCTGTACCACTTTTCAAAGAATACTTTTCACATAGCGGTAAGTTTAATTGCAAAAACTGTTTACGCATTTCGATGCAGTCAATTATTTCTTTTAGGACGCTGTCTGTAAATTGTAACATGGAACTTTTTTTCAAATAATTCTATCAAACTTAATGACAAATTTTCTATTAAATTCTATTTAAAAGGACAGAAGTGAGATAATTTCGGTATAAAACTTCTCTTTAATGATTACAAATACGGATATTCTAACCATATAAGCCTGTGTTTAACTACTACACAAAATTATCTAATTTGAAATATGAAATTATCCTAAGATATGACAAACACGATAAAAAATAAGTGCTTTCAGATATGACTACAGTGATCTATCTATGGACTAATAGATTATCTATGTATGCCTCTCACTGATGCCAACAGAGAGATAAGGTTTTGTACCGTAAATCATTTTCAACATTTACGTCATTGTACAACAGCGCACTGTGTCTTGACAAAGTGCAAGCATTTCCCAAAGTAGGCAACGAATGAACTACTCTTAGGGAAGATATCTTTTGCGGTGATGCAATATACATGTAAACATATATCTGCAAACGCGCGGCCTGTCCTTGACTTGCTGCGTACGCAAACAAAAAACACAACGGAATGTTATAAACAATTTGGAATAGAGAACTAACGTTAAAATTGTGTCAATTACATAATACCATAAACGTACTCAATACAGCGTAAATATTGTACGAATGTTTTCCCAGGTCGTTCTAATTACATTCAGTTTGTTACTTCTAACTTAATGAGTACTTGAAAATGAACCTCAATACGGTACTGATCATTATTAATGAAAATGAACTGTCATTTACGTGAAATTTTCTTGTCGCTTTCAGGTGCTATATCGTCTTCCCCCGAGGCGATCGATCACGTGTTGGGTCGAGGTTCGGGTAAAATAGTGGCAATAGCTGTCGGTGGAGGTTACGAACTAATCGATGCGCATCCCGGTACGATGGTGCTAACTCTGAAGAAGAGAAAGGGCTTCGTGAAGAAGGCTTTAAAACATGGGTATGTATACGCAAAATCTTTAAAGTAGCCATTAAATCATCATAACTGGACTAACTTTATTCACTAAGCAAATTTGCAATCGTGAATTCATTGAGAATATGAAATATATAAACAAGAAACCTATAAGAGGAAGCAACCATTTGAGTTGGCAATCGTAGATGTGTTTAATATCTACAACACTTCATTTGCGAACAGTCTAACTATATCACAACGACTTGCAGGAATAACGCTTCGATTTTTGTCCCCTCTGCTCAAACTAGAATTGATCATTTATTGTGTATAACATCATTCGACCCACGGTTTGTGTCAGTGCACTCCGTTAAGTTTCAGTCTTTCTCCGTTTTCTAGCGCCAGTCTTGTACCGGTTTTGAACTTCGGCGACAATGATCTACTTCATCAGTATCCAAACCCACCTGGTTCACAGTGGCGGAAAATGCAAGACCTAATTCAGCGTCTGTTTCATCGTTACCTTTCGCCAGTGACGTTTCATGGAAAATATTATGGTCTGGCTACTATAGCACCTTGCCATACAGTCGGTAAGCAGTTCGCAACATTTTCCCTCCAGAACATAACCTCGTAAACCAAGACGTTAAATATGTAAGATACAAGTAGCACGACATGTTATCGCTTGTTTGTCCCCCGTTCTAAAGCGAAATTAACTCCACAATTGAAAATGTGTGTCTTCTTAATCAGATATTAAAAAACGATTGATCTATACGAGATGGCGATGGTCAATTCGAGGCTCCGGTGAGGAGACCTCCCAATCATAAACGATTTATTGATTGCAAATGTTTTTCACTTTCAGTTGGATCGCCGATTGAAGTGCCAAAAATGGAAAATCCAACTCAAGAAGAAATCGACAGCGTTCACGCTAAATACGTAAAAGCTGTAGAAGATTTGTTCGATAAACACGCAGAAAAATATTCGAACTATCCGGACATGAAACTTGACATCAGATACTAATTAGCGACGTTGCAGACGAGGAAATACGAAAACTCATATTCATCTTAATTGTAGCGTTTGGGGATATAGGTATCTCGTCCTGTTATTGGCTCGTCAGTGTCGAAGTCAATGGACGAAATTTTCGATTCTCGCTAAAGACCCGGTTTGTGTTGTCTCAAATATCCCCCAGAAACAAGCACCGCATCTTCCCATGGACGTATAAACTAGGTCCAATAATCTCCCCTCCCCACAATGAACAAAATACTCTGATCCAAAACAAACAACTCTTCCAAAACAATTAAACTACCACTTAACCAGAAAAACTCATATAAAAAAACAAGATGCAGGTCTTTATTGCAGCATAATATAGAATGAATCTAGTTTATACATCCATGGTCAACCATAAGTGTCTGTTTACTATGTATATATACTTGATGGCATTATCTAAAGATAATAATTTTTGTATTGAAGCACGATACATTCTGCCTAAAGAAAAACAAAAACCGATGGTGCAAATCATTTTGTTCCCAGCTTTCGGAGAAGGAGGGGGCAAGCTTCGGACGTTATTTTGAATATGGTCGGTATAATATTCCCCCTTCTTGATGTCCAATATAAGTTCCTGACCATTATCTGTTGTATCGACTCGACGAAGAAAGTTACCCCCAAAGCCAAAACTACAACATTTTAGAAAGAAATGTTCAACGGTTTGAAGTTGTTGGGGTGGATAAAACAAATTGAAAAAAGAAAGCCTCATTGAATTTAGTTTTTTTGTTATGTTTTGTCATATTATTATATATTTCATATTATTGATATTATCGTTGTTTTTATCATTATCAAACTACTATAACCATTTATTTCTTGTTTCTAGTGTTGCACCGTCCTTGAACGCATTGCACGTGGGTCCAGTGCCTTGCAAGTTGTTTGTAAGTACAGTCCTCAAAGGCTTGCGCTGGATCCCTCATTAAACATCTCTTGGTTCCCGGGTCTTAGTTATTCCGGATTGTAAATTAACCTTATTTTGTTATGTAGTTTAAAGAAAATAAAGTGTTAGTATTATCATAATTATTACGATTGCAATTGTTGTACTTGTAAACGCTTAGTTTGGCATGAGTTTATAACCCATCACATTTTCAGAATCAAACCAGATAAACCTAATGCAATATAGTAATATATACATATATTCTTCGATAGAAATATCTTCATGTATTTTCACTTAATTATTCATGTAACAGCAACCTGTTCAGATTATAAGAATACTTTCAAAACAACATTTTCACTAGTTTAAAAAAGAATATTATTCTTATAACGGATTTTCTAAAGTAAGCTATATGGAGTAAACCAAGCTTGAAATCAATGTTCATTTGATTGAATTTGTACTGCAGATCTTTGTACAGAAATATTCCCGAATTTCTCGTCCCAATAAAAGATATATGTAAAAGTTCACCACAAAGTTACAAACAAGAAAATTTCCGAATATATCAAATAGAAATTCCCTTTGTTTCGTCGAGACTGGTAAAAATACAGTCATAGTGGATGGAAGTGTAAATATTGCAAATGCGAGTGAAACTGTTACAAGCATTATCGTTGTACGTTTTGATTTTATCGTTTTCTGATCAGACGAAACCATTTTCAAACCTCTGAATAACTGAATTATTATTACAGAATTTGACGTAACAATCAAAGCTAAAGGGATAATATGAATAGAGATGACAATAATCATAAAGAATTTTCTTTGGTCAACTAATTCGTAGTAACATCCGAAGTACTGGTCGGGAAAATGCAACGACAAAGTAGGAAGAAGATATAGAATCAGTGCATTCACTCCTATAATTATCAATATTACAAATCTTGCAAATCCAGGAGTGCATATCAAACGAGATGTGAACGGGAAGAGCACAACTGCTGCGCGTTCTAGAGATATAGCTACTATCAACCACGCACTATTACCTGCCGCAAGCGACGTTATAAAACCATAGATTTGACAACTGATAAGTGAATTCATTATAAATATAGGGCCAATGTTTGCATGCAAGAGAACAAACTGTAAAACAGGCATAAGTGTAAAATTGAGGCAGTACACAAAATCACTAAGACATAAAACGATAAGATAGTTAGGGTATGATAAGCTGCGGAATCTACGACTAATCATTATCAGGAAAGTAGCCGAATTTCCAAAAGCTCCTAACAGAAACAATATAGGCAGGATAACCAATGACAGCACACGATAGCTTGCAGACTTGTTTCCCAAAGACATAAGTACGATGTAACTTGCATAAGGTCGACCTATCTCCATCTGAGTAGAATTCATGATTGTGTTGTGCGCGACCGACTGGCAGATATGTATAGTTGTCATATATGATTCAAAAACTTGTTAATTTAACTTACAATTCATTGTTATCAGTGATTGAAAATCGATTCTCCAAAATCTCACACAATGCTCTCAGATTTAGGCAAGTCTATTATCTCGTGAAATATGAATGTTAAAAAATCAGATATATATCCGCGAACAATAGGTCAAAATTTGTACATGCCCTCTGATGATAATAACCTGTCTATAACAGCAGGTTTCATAGTCATAATGAATTTAGACAAACTGCATTGTAAGTTTTCGTTGCTGTTTAACAACAGATTCATCGATTTTCTAGAAGTTGTAACTACGCATTTCTAATATTGTTGAAATAGTCATATTCGTGTATAAAATGGCATTCGTTATCGATATATGATATTCCGGTTACATTTGTTACAAACGAATTCGTCCCGTGGTGTATTACATATCTACCATCAGTCTCTGTCGGTTGTAACATTTTGAATCTACTGAGTGGAATCCTTTGGCTATCCCCAGTACGTGATACATATGTGTGAGATACATCCCTTGTACCAGTCAGTTATGAAAATTATTTACATATATCTGACGAGTAGAACTTTAAAAGATAACTTTTTATTAATCAATTCTCATTTCCATTCCCTTTGTTCCTTCATTTGCCTTTTCGTTTCACTTGTGTTCGCGACAGCGGCTTTGCTCGGCTCACACAGAAAACTAGTTTTCTTTCTCTCTTTTATAATCGTAAATGCGATCCGCTTTCAAATGAACGTAAAAATGTATACTTTTAATCACACGCATTTTGAAAGTCGTTGATTTCTTACGCAACTACCGTTTTACCAAATTCAAAGAGACAGGTGGACAAGGCTAATTCTGCCTGACCATTGGTGGATAGGTAGAATCCTCGATCGTCACAGTGGACTGTTGAGTCATCTTTCATATCGTCACCGATTCATCATTATATTTTCAGAAGTGAGTCTTGGAAGACGAGGTTCAGGGTGTGTATGTAGCAGAGGTGCGAAAGGTGTAATTTTCTACATTTTTGGTTGTAAAAATGGATACGTTAATTGTGCCGAAAATAGTTGGTAACGATTATTGCACTCGTTGCATTAAGCAGTTATTCATCGATGAATAAAGATCTCTGTAATGAGTTGTTATTTCGATTCAAATGAATAAAAACAATATTTATTCACTCAATCAGTTTATAGTTTTATATGAGACTATTTGAGTTTTTTTGGTAAAAAGGTTTCGTCGCGCATCCGGTCTACTATTGCACTATTCCAGTTCAGTGACTATTTGTGTGTGCAAAATAAGAGACCCATCGGAGATCGGCCAAAGAAATGGTGGATAGTTGCATTACGGACAGCTACGATATTTTTCGGCTTCATGTCAAATTTCAAAATTAGTTAGAACTTTGATTAAGAGTGATCTCGCTTCTTCAAATAGATGTTACATATAGATGTTAAAGTAATAGATGTTTAAGTAATCTGTTGAATTATGTGTAGTTCGTAACATCCAACTGTGATGTAACACGCGACTGTACATCTGAATCTGAACGCGTTTGTTTAGTTGTTATCTTCACAGCTAACTGTGTTACTGACTATCAGTACAGAGATCCGAAACGTGCACCATAAGTCAAATAGGTCACGCGAGTAGAATGTATGAAACGTGCCGACTGCTTAAAACATGTAGAATATACATTGATGTCAGTGAAAATTGATAGAAATTCTCTAGCAGACAATATTGACAACAGTGACGTTCAATAAACCTAATTAATTCTAGTTATATGTGTGCGCAGAGAAGTTTACATCGGAGAAGGAATGATGGACAGTTGCGTTACGAACAGCGACGGTATTTTCGTGTAAGTACAAATTGATAAGATGTTTCGGCTTCATGTCATTAGAAATAACGAGATTAATTTCTAAGAAATTTGATTAAGAGTGACCTCTGTTTTTTATCATTCTAATAATTCACACTGGCTGCTTCTAAGAGTGGAAGTAATCTGTTGATTTATATATTGTTCGAAACATCCAAATGTGACGTAACACGCGACTGTACATCTGTGCATCTGAACGCGTTTGTTTAGTTGTTATCTTCATCAGTTCAGAGATCCGGCACGTGCGCCATACATTACATTGAAAGTCAAATAGGTCACACGATAATTGAAGAAGTCCCACAATTCGAATTTTATTTGATATAATTAATTAGAACGAAACCACAACGTTTCGGCTGTTGACTAACAGCAAACTCCCCCGCAATCTTCGAGGTCATCCCACCCCCCTACACAAGTGTACACGAACTAAAAGTGGTGAATGTTGACTGAATTGTGACAATTAGAAAGGTGGCATGTTTCCCATTGTTATACATGTTTATGCGGTTGGTAGTTGTGTTCGAATCCCATCAGTATTGTCAATGTATGATCTATCTATACATACTCAATATAAGTCTTTACTTATATATATATAAGATACATAAAACTTTTTCATGTCGATTAAACAAAATATTTTCAAAATATATCTCCCCTCTGCTTTTTTCAAGGACCTTCTGAATAATAACCAGGCAGCATTAGAGATATTAGCAGATATATTATTTCAGTTCTAAGATTTTTGTGATGTTCTTTTTAAATATGTTTTTCTAGATGCCTTTTAAATATTTTTTCTTAACTGAACTTCTTCATTTTCTTGAATCACTCTTTATATTTTCATCTGACATCATTCGGAAAAATTTTTCTCTTTTAATTATACACTGTGTATTATAGAATATCTCCCCTCTGCTTTTTCAAGGGCTTGGGACCTTCTGAATAATAATCAGACAGCATTAGAGATAGTATATAAGTTTTAACGTTTATTTTTGTTTTTTGGTTATTTTTTAAATTTTTTTTAAATTTTTTTGATTTTTTTTAATGTTTTTTTTTTCTTTAAATTTCTAATATTTCTTTTCTAAATGTCTTTTTTAACATTTTTTCTTCTTCATTTTCTTCAATTTTTTCATCAAACCGTATCTCTTTTAGATTTTTTTGCATCGAATATATGTCAGTTCTTTTTACAAAAGTTACATATACGTAATATTTACAGATTATGTTTTTTCTTGTAGGATGGCAATGACGCTCTCCATTCTTCAAATCCTTCTTTAGAACTATTGGCACTGTACCAACTTCCATAGTACTGCTTGTGGTGCTCTTTGTCGCACAAGAGGTTGTATTTTCGGCAAATTGTGGCGGCCGTTCTCTTTACGTAGGTTTTTGTTAACGTCCCAGCTTCCTTTTCGCGTAATTTCCGCTTGCGGTACCACTGGGTGCTGCGAGGGATAGCCTCCAGATTTTGTGTTGGTGATGCTACCTGTGTCTGTGGTGTCCCTGGTGATTTCACCAGTAACAGAATGGGCTGCGGTTGCGGAGTTCTGATTGAAGCCTCGCCGACTGTTATTGGGGGTGTCTCATACATAAAATGTTCGCCTGGTGCGGACGGAATATCCTTTTTTGCCACCGGATCCGGCAATGAAGTTGTAGCACAGAGCGCCGGCTTCTCCAATGTTATACCCTGCTCTAAAACCTGGAGCTCGCGACGTTTCACGCGTTTATTGTACCTAAAGAAAATAAAAATTTATTAAGTTTTAAGTCGCGAACATGATTTGAACATATTTTCTAAACATACCACCTATTGAGAGTTTTGTTATTTATTTCGACTAATTGCATCGTTGTGTCTCTCATGATGATCCCATTGTTGAATATTTTCTCCCGTATTGTTTTGTAAGAATTCATGACTAGAGTCCAGCGCGAGATGGTCTCTGAACCCTTCTTACGACTTGGTGACGGGTGTTCGTCGCAGAGCAGAGACAACAAGCACTCGACGTAACGGTTACAATCTGGCCACTGAGCTGGTCCGCCACTCATCTTTAAATAGGGATGAAAAATTTCTGAAATATTGATAATCAGTTAAATTGGAGAAGAGATAAAAACAGGTGCAAAACCTTCGGGTACTGTCCACTCCAGGAGCAACTGATGATTTGGTTGATTTGAATCTGCCTGTTGTCAGCTTTGTACGATGGCGTGGTGAAAACTTTGTCGGTCGCTTATCGTACTCATCTAAATTTGACCACAATTGCACAATATGTAGAGCCTGGTTATTGGCAATTGGCCCCGACTGGTCATTCAAACGCATTAAATATGCTGCAAGAGCGTGAACCTTTTCAAAACCTAGAATATTTTCTGGACCAACAGATTCCTAGAATAAAAGTAACCAGCGTCATTAAGTGTTTAGGTAAATAAATCAAAATTTGTCCTGTAAATATAAGTGCTTATTAATGACATCTCAACCACAAAAAAAGTGTAGGAAAGTGTTAAATAATGTATGAACGTAAAACATAAAAAAATAAGTGTCAGCACAGTTAAAAGTATTCCCAAACTGAGGAAACAATATCATAGATAAATGAAAAAGTAAATCTTCATGCTAAAAAAATGCAAATGACTTGCAGTAGCAGTAGGTTCTGACGATGTAATAGTTTGTTTTGGGCCCTGAACAACTGTGAGAGATTCTAGAACTGAAAATGACAGAAATACCATTAGAAAATGACAAAATGATGAATACATGTAGATAAATTTCATCGAATGCCACCTACACTCATCCGATGGCAAATCAACATCATTGCCCTCTTCACCAGGAATTGGCAACAAAGCCCGAGCAACTGTTCTAACTGGGGCGAGAGGCGGTATTGTCAGATCTTCGAGTTCGTCAATAAATCCTTCATCATCTGTGTCACGAATACCCGTGACGTCTTCCGCTTTACCGGGATCAGAAAGATTTTGCAGGGGTTCCCCGGTCTGGTTGTAGAGATACTCTACGCCGATCAATTCACCTGTTTTGTAATTAAATATAACATAAAAAATGGTCAGCAGATTAGCTATGTTACGCTGTAAAATTTAAAATATATATATAACCTGTGTACTGCTTTGGTTCCTTGTAATTGATGCCACATTTCGCATCCGTTTTAAAAACTACGGAATACAGCTGATTGACAGTGTGCTGCAATAGGCCACTATAAACGGTAGGGCCTACAGAGTCAGTTGTAGATGCAGCCACACTTCTATCGATGTTCCATCGCACCAAGCCTTCCAGCAAGTATGCTTGGAAATGGACGTCATTCGCGCTTGTTCCTTAAAAAATTGTAAAATCTAATAATGAGAATTTTGTATCAAGCCTTAAAAAAGAATAAGCATTGAATGATAATCACCAGGTATGAAACGATTCATGTGTAAATGAAACGATTCAAGAGAAGTTGATCCACACGCGCATCGATAAACGGGAAGACCAATGCCACCTTTCTCCGTCGACCCTGTTTCAGTATATAATGCGAATTCCGGCGGATCCAAGATGCAACTAATGTGCCGCTGCTGGACGTCCCAAATTGTCCAGATCTTTTCGCTGTCGAGAAGTGGCACGCCGAGAGTATCGACTCCTTGGTCCCCGTCGAATGCTGTCAGGAGTTCCTTGATCAGTCGGTAAATCTCCTCTGACGATCGCGTTCTTCGTCGACAATGGCGGGCCAACTCCTTTTTGGATGGCGTTACATCAACATTTAAACCTAGCTCAGATACTTGGCTCGGCGCAGTAATGAAATATCATCTTCACTCCATTCAAAGATGCAACCCGATAATCTCTTCATGAATGTACCGTACAACTGATGGGAATCAGTTGTACAACCGACCGCGAATCTCCGCATGAAATGCCAGATATCGAGGCGAATTTTCAAGTCGGGCCAATCGTCGAACATTCGAGCTAACGAATCGCTGCAGCAATCGCGATCGACATATAACAGTTCAGGGGGGTTGACTCCAGCATCGCGATAACGTGCAATAATTCCGGAGGCCATTTTACGCAAACCATGACCCTCGCTAACAGTGAGCACGCTAATGAGAACTTGGCCGAATTCGTTGCCAATGTTGGTGGCCCAGAAAGCAGTTCCTGCTGCGCTACCAGCTAATTTCTTTGTAATCTAGTAAAAGTGATGAATTATTGAAAAAGATTGAACTTATAAATATACAATTATTTTGTTTACTACTTGCCTTCTTGGTGGAGTCCATTTTCAAGACATTCCCATACGTCGACGTTATAGCGGCCTTGACCTCCGACAACCTCTCTAAAATATCTAAAGTATATACAGTAAGAAACCAGTCCGGTTGTGGCAAGATCGGCATTACTGGCGGTTCACGAAATATACACGGTTCGACCAAAGTCTTGGTTTGAGCCTCGCGAAATTTTGAGCAGTCTGCGAGATAATAAGCTGTTCGCTGCAACCAAGCTTCACCGTGTTGCTCGTTTAGCTTTTTCCGTAATTGGGTCGAGCTATTTCCCAAGCCGCGCTGCCGGAGAAGACGAATGACGCGAACATCACACGCGTAACGATAGGTCAATATCGGCGTGAAAAGCGCTCGGTGTGTTACATCAAGTTGATTGAGCAACTGGCTACTCCATCCGATTGATTTCTTTCTACATTTAGGGCATTCAAGGTACTCCAAATTATAATAACCGTCGATATCAAGTACCTGATGTACGTGCGGATACAGACCGGCTGACGTAAGCTCGACCCGATCACATGATTCATGAATGCAGAATAATTTAAGATGCCAGAGTTTTCTGGGCATCCACAACAGAAGTTTCGTCGCAAAATAAGGATTAATCCTTGGTGGTCGATAGCAAATCAGTGATGGCTGCGGAGGATACCATCACAATCTATCCACGCGATCCATGTCCAGAGTTGGTTTTTTATTATTTTCCTTGAATATGGCACGCGAAATCCATTGATGATTTACCTCCGATAGTGATTGTTTCCAGCCATCCGGCAGAGGATACTCTGAAAATGTATGACAAAACATTTAAAGATAAGATTGTAAAAGTTATTGATGGTTCGGGATCATCATGATCATCGTCTTGCCAGTCCTGAAAATAACCTTCCACATGCTGAAATTAGAAACATGATAAATTTAATCCATAATATTGAATCGTTCATATTGATACCTGATGCGCGTAATTCGGAAGTTGTGGTTTGTGTCGTTTCTTCAACCCTCTGGACTTCACGTAAGACAAGATTCGCTGGCACCAAGCGCAAGGATGACACGCAAATTCGTGAAGCGTTCCATATTTTTTTCTTTATTTTCAAGAAATTTATGACAACGATTTTTAAACGTTAGCTTTATTTCAACTGAGCAGCTTAAATCGGAGAGATAAAATCGGCCACAGAAATGATTCGCTGTTGTATAACTTGTAGCTCGGATTGTTTCCTGGCACAAATCATTTAAATATTTAGGCTCAATAGTGTTAAAAGGTAATAGAAATTAGTTTATTAGTTGTTTGATTGAAAACGATCGCATATTTACAGGTTTATATCATCCTTACAATTAACATTGTCTGCTTCTGATAGCAGAAGCAATCTGTTTAATAATATATTGTTCGAAACACCCAACTGTGATGTAACACGCGACTGTACATCTGTGCATCTGAACGCGTTTGTTTGGTTGTTATCTTCACAGCTAACTGTGTTACTGACTATCAGTTCAGAGATCCGGCACGTGCGCCATACATTACATTGAAAGTCAAATAGGTCACACGATAATTGAAGAAGTCCCACAATTCGAACTTTATATGATATAATTTATTAGAACGAAATCACAACGTTCCGGCTGTTACATCAGGTGGAACGACCAGAAAACAGAAGTAACGTAGCATATGAACTTACAAGACATAAACAGAAACTGTGTCAGAATAAGCAGAACAAGCGACAAATGAAAACAACCAGGGGTACCGTAGAAACCACAAAAGTCTATAAACAGAAGTCAAGTCACGACTGGAATGTATAAAAATACTGGTTGTTACTGTTGCTACGTGCCCGTTTAGTTTTAGTTTCGGCCTCAATTAGGTCAGATCAATTAGGCAGATGGCGCTAGGATCGCAAAGGTCCATCATCGTTCATATGTAGTTTCTATTAAATTTCAATATAATTGTAACATCTGTATACGAGAGGACCATGATGTACATATATCGGTCATTAAGCATCTTGTCTCATTTCATAACCTGTTTAAGAAGCCTTTTAGTTGCCTTTGATGTTCGGGTTTTTCCAACTGGCTCCGCTCACCGAATATGTCGGATTCACTGGTTTTAACAAGCATATAATTGGCACCTTGTACCCTTATGCAGTGTACTAGCTTCGGCAGTACATATACTAAAATTGGAACGATACAGAGAAGATTAGCATGGCCCCTGCGCAAGGATGACACGCAAATTCGTGAAGCGTTCCATATTTTTTCTTTATTTTCAAGAAATTTATGATAACGATTTTTAAACGTTAGCTATATTTCAACAGAGCAGCTTAAATCGGAGAGGCAAAATCGGCCACAGAAATGATTCGCTGTTGTATAACGTGTAGCTCGGATTTTTTCCTGGCACAAATCATTTAAATATTTAGGCTCAATATTGTTAACAGGTAATAGAAATTAGTTTATTAGTTGTTTGATTGAAAACGATCGCATATTAACAGGTTCATCCTTACAATTGACATTGTCTGCTTCTGATTGCAGAAGCGGAAGCAATCTGTTTAATTATATATTGTTCGAAACATCCAACTGTGATGTAACACGCGACTGTTCATCTGAACATCTGAACGTGTTTGTTTAGTTGTTATCTTCACAGCTAACTGTGTTACTGACTATCAGTTCAGAGATCCGACACGTGCGCCATACATTAAATTGGAAGTCAAATAGGTCACACGATAATTGAAGAAGTCCCACAATTCGAATTTTATATGATATAATTTATTAGAACGAAACCACAACGTTTCGGCTATAGACTAACAGCCATCGTCAGGTGGAATGACCAGAAAGCAGAAGTAACGTAACATATGAACTTACAGGACATAAACAAAAGCTGTGTCAGAATAAGCGGAACAAGCGACAAATGAAAACAACCAGGGGTACCGTAGAAACCACAAAGGTCTATGAACAGAAGTCAAGTCACGAGTGGAATGTATAAAAAATACGGGTTGTTTATGACATGTAGAATACATTGATGTAATTGAAATTGATGATAATTCTCTAGTAGACAATATCGCCGATAGTAGCTTTCACTTAACGCAATCAATCTAATTTACGCGTGCGCAATTAACACTGCGCTATGTGCCCGTTTAGGTTTAGTTTCGGCTTCAATTAGGTCAGATCAATTAGGCAGATGGCGCTAGTATCGCATAGGTTCGTCATCGTTCATTTGTAGTTTCTATTAAATTTCACGAAAATTGTAACATCTGTATACGAGAGGCACAAGATGTACATATATCGGTCATTAAGCATCTTGTCTCATTTCATAACCTGTTTAAAAAGCCTTTTAGTTGCCTTTGATGTTCGGGTTTTTCCAACTGGCCCCGCTCACCGAATATGTCGGAATCACTAGTTTTGGCAAGTACATAATTGGCACCTTGTACCCTTATGCAGTGTACTAGCTTCGGCAGTACATATACTAAAATTGGAACGATACAGAGAAGATTAGCATGGCCCCTGCGCAAGGATGACACGCAAATTCGTGAAGCGTTCCATATTTTTTCTTTATTTTCAAGATATTTATGATAACGATTTTTAAACGTTAGCTATATTTCAACAGAGCAGCTTAAATCGGAGAGGCAAAATCGGCCACAGAAATGATTCGCTGTTGTATAACTTGTAGCTCGGATTGTTTCCTGGCACAAATCATTTAAATATTTAGTCTCAATATTGTTAACAGATTATAAAAATTAGTTTATTAGTTGTTTGATTGAAAACGATCGCACATTTACAGGTTTATATCATCCTTACAATTGATAATCTGACAATAATTGACAATCTGATAGCAGAAGCAATCTGTTTCATTATATATTGTTCGAAACATCAAACTGTGATGTAACACGCGACTGTACATCTGTGCATCTGAACGCATTTGTTTAGTAGTTATCTTCACAGCTAACTGTGTTACTGACTATCAGTTCAGAGATCCGGCACGTCCGCCATACATTACATTGAAAGTCAAATAGGTCACACGATAATTGAAGAAGTCCCACAATTCGAATTTTATATGATGTAATTTATCAAAACGAAACCACAACGTTTCGGCTGTTGACTAACAGCCATCATCAGGTGGAATGGCCAGAAAACAGAAATAACGTAGCCTATAAACTTACAGGACATAAACAAAAGCTGTGTCAGAATAAGCAGAACAAGCGACACATGAAAACAACCAGGGGTACCGTAGAAAACACAAAGGTCTATGAACAGAAGTCAAGTCACGAGTAGAATGTATAAATATACGGGTTGCTTATAACATGTAAAAGAAGTAATTGAAATTGATACAAACCCTCGAGGCAAAGTCGGCCACAGAAATGATTCGCTGTTGTATAACTTGTAGCTCGGATTGTTTCCTGATACAAATCATTTAGATTTTTGGGCTCAATATTGGCAACAGGTAATAGAAATTAGTTTATTAGTTGTTTGATTGAAAACGATCATATTTTCGCTTTGTATCATCCTTACAATTGGTACTGACTGCTTCTAATAGCGGAAGTAATCTGTTGATTTATATATTGTTCGAAACATCCAACTGTGATGTAACACGCGACTGTACATCTGTGCATCTGAACGCGTTTGTTTGGTTGTTATCTTTACAGCTAACTGTGTTACTGACTATCAGTTCAGAGATCCGGCACGTGCGCCATACATTACATTGAAAGTCAAATACGTCACACGATAATTGAAGAAGTCCCACAATTAGTCCCACAATTAAAACTAGACTAGGCGACAATTATCAACTACATTGATAGTGCTGAAGAACTGACCTACAGGTGACAATTCACTGTGCCTCGATCATTAACAACACTCAGGCGGGTTTATTTATTACTACGAGCAATTATCTAAGTTAGATAATTGCTCGTAGTTTATTATAAGACCAGCCGGCAACACTATAGAATCAGAGCAGCACAAAAGGACCGAAAACTAGGACTTTTCGGTTTGTAAATGTTTTTGAGTATTAAGTTGAAATTGTATACGGAATTATAAATCAAGTTTAAGATGTGAAAAATTTACAATAAGTGCATGCATAAACTTCTCGCAGCATGAATTGCCATCATATTTCAATCCGTCGTTCCTTTTTTAATTATTGGTTTTGGGGTTCTTATAATTACACCACCCAAGATTTCTCGGGCGGACAGGTTGCCGCTCAGTGGCCACCAGTCTATGTATTTTAAGCCAATCAGATGCGTTGTTTTTTCACCAGACTGGTGGCCACTGAGCGCCAAAGAAATATTGGGCGGTGTAATAGACCAAGAAGCAGTTACTCGTAATAAACAAATCCGCCAGTTGACGATTTCATATCGTCCAAATAATCGCCAATGTTTTTATCGTATAACTCACAAATCAATGTTGCATCGTGGTACTGAAACGATTCGCAAAGGGTCGTTCTCTGACACCAGGCGGCGCAGCTTATAACACTGTGACCGGAAGTCGACGCTATCACGTGATTCGGAGTGAGTTTAACGTTTCCCCGCACGACTTTAGTATTGAACGACGTCGATATGTAGTGCGGGATATCTGTAAAAAGATATACAGAGACGGGTTTCATCATAGCGTTTGTAGACGCTTTAGTTGTAGACGCTGTAGTAGAGGCAGTAGATGTAGACGCTGTAGTTGTAAATGCGGTGGCTGTAGACGCTGTAGATGTAGGTTCGGCAAACGTAGACGCTTTAGTATAGGCAGTAGATGTAGACGATGTAGTTGAAGGTGCCATAGCTGTAGACGCTGTAGCTGAAGATGCGGTAGTTGTAGACGTGGGAGTTGTAGAGGTAATTGTGGAATTATCTGAAAGTGGGATGATATAATTTTAACCTCACGTATTGACCTTAAACGTTAACCCACTCACGTATTGACCTCACACGGTGAGACGAGAAGATACACAATATCCGTGTAAGAAGATAACAAGAGAAATCCCACAATAAGTTCAGCCAAAACGAGAAACTTGAATAGAAGAGTTATATATATTTGCGCAACGTTTCGGCTAAAGACTATTAGCCATCATCAGGCGTACTGACTGTCAGTACGCCTGATGATGGCTAATAGTCTTTAGCCGAAACGTTGCGCAAATATATATAACTCTTCTATTCAAGTTTCTCGTTTTGGCTGAACTTATTGTGGGATTTCTCTTGTTACCTCACACGGACCTCACACAACTCATGCAGAGTTATATTCTTACCTACACAAGCTGAAAGTGAGAATTTCTGACAAACCAAATCCTGCCCAACATTCAAAATATAACTGTCTCCTTTAGCGTAATGTTTCATTTTGAAATCAGTAATGCGTTCAGCTACATCTGCGCATGTCTGAAAAGATGAATCATAGATGGCGCTCGATATACAACCCCCTGTATTCTTTGCCGAACTTGGTGGATTATTGTGACCAACAGCGATCATGTCGCCCTCTTTTATCTGAAAATATATTCGGACAATTCTTATGAGTAACCAGCACTGACCAGATTAAAATACCCCAATTCACAGATCTACACTAACCTCGATCTTGTTTCGTGAATTTGTATGTTTTCCTCTTTTTGTCGTTTTCTTTGGTAAATACATGCTTGAAGTCAACACCAGATGGCGCCGTGAAGCAGTTGATGTCGGTTCAACCCGCCAGGTGGTAAGAAAACTTGCACACGGATAAACACGGCGTAGAAAGTATTTCCACTCAATTAGAAATCCGTCAGTGGGAAATGTGTAGTTATACAGAAAATAAGTCGACAGTCCGACAACTTTTCCGATGTCGACAGCCGGCTGACCTATTTCTAGAATCGCGCCATCAATCGGGTCCGAATCTAAAAGAGCAAGTAAAATGATAACAGTGTGACCACCATATAACGACACCTAGCACCAGATATAATTAGTAAGCCTACCTAGAAGCAGAAGTGTCCAGACAATCAGCATATTTGAAAACACCCCCATTTCTATCTCTCTATTTCTATGTTTAAACTTCTAAAAGAAAACAATAACATATCATGATATTTGTGAGGAGGATATTTCGATTTTGAACCTGATGTGAAATAGAAATAAAAGTTTGATTCTGAAGATTCCTCCTAACGGTTGCTTACCTGTGATGCGGGGTAGTAGTTGGATCAACAATAACTGCACGCTAGTGTTCTGTTACCCACTTTCAAATAATCCAATTTGCTTTGAATATTTTATTATTTGGCTGAATAACAACACCACACATTGGAATATATCATATTTTATCGGTTTTATTTATCTATGGTACACATCAAAATATATTACATGAATCACACTTGTTTTAACTGTGAACTAACCGTAATGCATCGAACACAAACCCATTGCATCATTTACCATAGTGAGGATTGTCAGGAAATTCAATCGTTAAAACCAACTCCAAACGAACTACCGATAAGAAATTCTTAGGTTTCAAATGATTTTATTGTTCAATGTCATTGTTGATTATACAAACAAATTCAAAAGGAAAGTTTAAGTGGTTGATTATAAACTAGATACAACAGATGATAGCCGATACGGTCAGTCGATTCCCCAACTTTGCAGCATCAGGCCCCCAGGTATTTATAGTTCATTTTCAAATAAACATGTATTGGGCGAAATTCCGAAAATATGATGTATATACAGTGAACCCACGATATGCTGCCCTCCCATTTACCGAAGTGGCCGGTATACCGGGGTTGGACTGAATATTCGTGTCGTTTTCGGGCGCACGGTTTTTTACTGGTCATCACAGGCACGTTAAGGGTAATCGTTTTATGATGTGAATCCCGGAATCGGTATAAACCGGTTCACTAACTTCATGCTCTTTTAAATTGAACGACACTTCCTCGAATGGTTTCTCCATTTTCCCGCGGCCGAACGGTCCGAGGTCTCCGCCGTTTATATATACACACACACTCTTATAACAACGGGTTCTTCAGGGTTCTTGGTGAAGCTTGGGGTTTTATCGGCAATATAGAATGCAGATTGGGGCTCTTCGAGACTTAAGGGTTCTTAACAAAGAACCTTGCTTTCGATTGTCAAGTTACGAATTTAGTAGACCTGCTGCAGGTCCATTTGGGCCAAGTTCAAATGTTCAGTGTGATTTGAAAGTTAGTGGTATCAATCCCATAGTATGTCCCAGAGTCCGGTTTATAGACTGGTATCAACTTAAACCCCGGGTTAACTCAATTTGAAATGGATTTAGTTTTCCCCTGGGATTAAAACTGATACCAGTCTATAAAAAAACTGGGCCCTTTCAACCATTCTGGTCCAAGAGCAAACCAAGTAATCCTACATAGACCTATATATAATCGGATTAGTCGTGGTTGGTCTCTCCTGTGTTTGGAAAGTGGATTCCAAAAGATTAAACACTCACGAGGCATGCAATTTATGTTATATCGTGTTTTTTTGTAATTAAAAGAAATCTATAAACTACCCACTTATCCGGACAGTAACGCACCCGACTACAGTCGAGGTAACAACAACGACAAGTTGCAATGAAATAACAGAACTAACGTTATTTCGGTACGTTTTCTATTAAGTATAAAAAGGTCATGCGACCCAGAGATGACCGTGACGACTATGCCCGACGCACTATCAATCCGGCCCAGTACTCACGAAATGTCGTGACTCTTCCACCAGCAAAGAGCAAATCTTAGATAATATGAATACACCTTAATAACACACCATTCTATGACTGTACGGTTTGCCACGCCCGTTACTAGTTTTTACTCTGATTCTACCGATTTAACTCCTAATTCCATAAAGAAATCGATCCTACAATAGACTTCTTAAATTATACATCACTAAAAATATAAAATTTCTAGTAATAGGTCTGATACATATTCTTGTAATTAGAGAATAAGGCACAGGGTACAACTATCAGTGACTTACTAGTGTCGACCACGCCTGACTGGTCACCACACTGACCAGACATACTCATAGACTCGGTCAGTCATTGGTCCACTTGAAACACTTTGCTCAACCAATCATTAACATCATCGATAATCATTGAGAAAAAGAAAAAAGGCAATGGGACTGTGTCACAGGGCTTTTATCAACTCGGAAGGTTAACTTTTCGTCGATTGAAAAAATATGATGGGCAAACGAACACAAAAGAAAATGTAGCTGCAAAGCAGCGATCACAGGTTTTCTGCCTACCAACATCATTTCTGTACAAACCTTTGGAAATAATGTTCATAATAGTGTATATGTTTTATGAAATAGACGAGGCTTTTCTTACGTAGTTAAAGTCACGTATGTGTGAATATATGTTCTTAAGTTTCCCCGTTAAGAGATGTAATTTCCAGTAGGATACGGGGAACATAATCCGCCCGTAATTCATATAAACACTCGACGTCTCTATCTTCAAAAAGGCTTATCATGTCGCGCAGAAGTGTGGATCTATAATCTAAAATCTGAGGGCGTAAGGTCGGTTTGAATAACATAATATACAATCTTATGCATAATTGCTGGTTGAGGAGAGATTTTCATTAACAAGCAAATAAGACTCTTGCAATAAGCACGATTAAATCATCAAAATACACAAAATAATAAATACATTCATCTTGGTCTATGTAGACATCGATGAGAAATACACAAATTCACCAGTTCCAGTTTGATATTGTCTGTAATAATGTGGACTTCACGACGAAACGTGTACAACGTGAAAATATAGATGAGGAAATTAACGACGTTGTTTCCTAACGAGAAAACACCGGTGATCGATTTTGCCACCGCGGCGCACCATTTAAAGCACATGGTCGTATACGAAGTCATGGTGAAGTTGAGTATTATTGAAATGATGACCGGGCTAGTGAAAACGATGTTTGCCACGAGAACACTGATAAGTGTAGGGATACATCGAGACGACTTACCGTTTCGATTTACAGGTGTAACTTTACGCGTATTGAGTAGTGCGTGACTTATTGCGACCAGGCAGAAGATGTTCCCGACCCACGGGATGAAATAGTCGATGATAAGATGTAAACAAACAGTGAAAATGCGAATAACGAATGAAAGATGCTTTAGAGGGTCAAATACGCATATGAAATAACCTTCCGATTTGCCTAAACCAGATCCAGTTGTAACATTCGCAGCATTGAAAGCGATCAAAGTAAACGCCGAGAAAATGGAAACGAATCGAATCTTTGACTTGAAGTAGAAATGTTTACGAAAAGGATATAGAATGACGATAGCTCTTTCTGCAGACAGGATGATGACGATCCAGGCAGAAAGTCCGATACTTGTAACCGACGAGGACATCAATATTTTACACCATATTCGTGAAGGATTTATTTCTAACACGGAGTGAATCCTAAACAAGAATCCTAACTGAGATAGAAATTGATAAGTTCCCGCCCACAGGGCCACGCAATCCGTCAAAGCTAGAGGAGTCAGATATTGAACAGCCCATGATTCTAGTTTGCGACGAATTCTGAATAAAATGACGAGCGAAAGAAGATTGCCGACGGTACCGAACACGAGACTGATCGACGAGTAAACGACAGTCCAGAAGAATAGACGATGTTTCCAGTATTCCGGGAGACAAATCGCTGAACTATTGACGCCACGCATTCGAACGCCGTTGATACACCACTGAATCGTCTGGTTAATGAGTCGTCATACCCTGCTGGCCAATCATATCGCTCCACTGTCGCTGTCTCATCGGTGTCGACACTTTTTCTATGAAGATCTGAGGTTTATAACAGTTTTCTTTGTCAACAGTGCAAAGATAAAAGTGATTAGTAAAGCCCACACGCCAATAAATTTGTTTCGCCGAAACAGAAAACACGTTTTTCAGAAAACGTTTTTCGCAAAACATTTTGCCCGCAAACGATAAAACGTCCAACGCACACGGCACCGAAAAAAACGTTTTTTCGGTGCCGTGTGCGTTGGGCTTAAGCGACCTCTCTTTCTCGATGACTTTAACAATTCATTATTCGGATTATGACTATTTCGTTACTAATGGTAACTCCTCATCTTCAGTAACTTCACAAGTTCGGTAAAACCGTGATAAGTGAGTATAGTATCTAGTAATGACAACCTTCTCATTCTTATTGAATTCAACGATTCGGCAAAACTATGATTACATGTTAAAACAGCAATATATTGTTCTTCAATGACCCAGTAATGTTTATGTTGTAGAGAATGCATATGTATTAATTTTCACATTGATATCGAAATCTTAGTATTCGACCACATGGCACATTCATCCCCCAATTCGCAAGGAACATTCCCTGAAGATACATCTTGTTTAGTTGACACTTTCATTTAAAAAAAAACCAATATCTTCAACATTAAGTTGAACTTCTTCGTGTTTTAGACTAGATTAGATTAGATAAAAACTTTTATTCTACTGACTAGGGTAGCATAAGGAGGTTCATATAATAAAATACCAAAACAAATTCAAAATATCATATCACTTATTTTACAGATGTATAACACGGTATAAAAAAATTACAAATTCAATAACACAATATGCTTGTTTAAATGAACAAACAGAAAATGACATAGTAATAAATTAGAACTATCCATGCATAGAGATATACATTCAAATATAACGCTTTAGAAAAATACAAATGAGAGCAGTCATTCAGTTGACAAATTCAAGTTTCTTGCAAAAAAACTGCAAGATCTTTAGGTGATTGAGCAAAAAGATCAATCAGGATATTTTCAAAATTACGATCATTCGGGACTTCAGCAAAAAATTGTCTTTCAAAAAATACAAGGGACGGACAATGAATGATATAGTGTGACTCATCAGAAATGACCCTTCCTTTACACAGAGGGCACTTGTCATCACCGATGTTCACAGGAAGCGTTCACAGGTGAATACGAATACGAATACGAATACGAATATTTATTACACTCCAACCATTTCCATGGTATATGGAGGAAAAGAAACAGTATTTACAATTATTTACAAAAACAGTAGATAAAAGCACTTTGAAACATAACAAACGTTATATACAACATACTATTTACACACACTACCGGAGGGATCTATATACATCCAGACCTAATTTGATAAATTTAGCAAGTTTAAAAGTTGGATTTTTTAAAACATCAAGATTCCGAAAGGTATTTGAATTTAGGTAGCTTTCACGGAATACGGTAAGTAATTTACAGTCAAAAATGAAATGTAGTTCGTCGCCTTAAACGTTACAGGTGGGGCATAATCTATCGGTTCTCGGTAGATGGAGATTTGACAATTTATTTACAGGTAGGAGATAAGACCCAATCCTGAACTGGAATAAGCTGGTCACTAAGTCGTCATCAAGCCGATTTATATAGTTTTCAAATTTGATATCCTTCTTATATTGTCTAAAATTAATGTATAACGGGTGGTGCGTCGTAGGTAGTGCTGCCATCTGTGCGTACAATGCTGTACTACGCAACATTCGTCTGCTAGTTATTTCAGCATGATGAAGTTTGGTGAAGTTTTAGCTTGGATATTTATATCATTCTTTATTGAAATCATTGTAACTTGGGTAATATTCACCGGTTACTCGCTGCTGTATTTTTCTCAACCCCAATTCTTGCACATTTCGTTGTTAGTTTGCGGTTGGATGTATCTGGACCGAGAAGCCACCGGTTTCGGGCATCGTCGCTCGGAGCGATTTCGTCGCTGGAACCCACTCGCACGATGGATAGCTAGTTTATTGCCGGTTAAACTAGTGAAAACCGTCGATCTCGACCCTAATGGAAAATATATATTCGGAGTTCATCCTCACGGGGCCGTAGCGTTATTGAGTACTTTAGTGTCTGACGCCACAGGATTCAGCGAACTTTTCCCCGGACTCGAGCTGTACATGGTAGCACTGGAATTCATCTTCAGTGTTCCGGTCATGAGAGATTTCTTTGCTCTTAGTGGTAAGTCCGTTGAGTTCACCGATGCGCAACATTCGTAACAGTAAAGAATATCAGACCGGGAATGCAACATTAGATGTGGATACTACGTGGATATTTTGCCAATTTGCCTTTATTCGAAAAAACGCCATTCTACCTTTAGCTCGAACCTGATTAGTTGCCGATGTTGCGCATGCGCGCTTATCTACAAGAAAGTATCGCCGACAAGACTGGAAAATTGGGCTAGGGAACCATGCTCGCTTGCCCAGGGACCGAACTCGCTTCCCGGGAACAGCTTTACGGATGACGGGTGACGGGTGAAGATGGGCTAGAACCCGCAACCCATTGTGTGCTAATGCAGCATTCTACCGCTTAGACCACTGCCAGAAACCATAAGTTCTCCTATCTCTGATCCTGGCTTAAAATCTTTCGGGCCCTTTTTGTAACCTAAAAAATTAAACGCATTTCTTCATTATATGTATTGGCAAAATAAGTAAATACTTCCTATCTATTCAAACTACAAGCTGTCATTTCAAACCGGTTGTTTTATTAACGGGCGGCGTCATGTCGTCTGCAAGACTGGCATAGAAAAAACTAGAATAGCATCTGTTGCGACACTGCCGCTGCCACTGACGAATCGACGACCCAAAGACCTATATTTTTCTAGAAGCGGACGCGGCTCGTTTCGATCGTACTATATATAACAAGGAGACACACTGTGCCCTTTTTTACATTTTTTGCACTAATAGTAAGGTGTAACATTTTTTATCAATTCCAGTCTGATTTTCCTGCTAGAATTATTCACTTCAGTAAAACACGCAATCCATCAAACATTAATTGAGTTTAAATGTCGATACTTCATTTATTGACAACAATATCAATGATATATCTCTTTCTATATACTCGAGGTTATGGTTGCACTAGTTAAACAATGATATTTCCAAGTTGAAATTATCAAACATATGAAATATAGTACTTATAGTAACCCCTATACACATGTCAGGTCTATTATACATGAGAAGTGAAAATCGTCCTGATATCTACTACGCTAAAACGTTTATGGAATGTAACCATTCTTACACAAAGCGAACACATGATATTACCGACGGTGTCGCCGCATAAATTATTTTCCTGAAAACTCAACTGTTACGATCCCGTAGACGTTGTATACATGTAATTATTAAAAATCTTCTCCCTAATGTGAGTCGCTTTCTAGAGCAACTTATTATTACAACCACAGACTGATTTATTGCAGTAGTTTGTGTAGAACTGGCTGGCTTTTCATTTTCAGGCATTATTTATTTGCTGCGATTGAACTTTCGTGGGTGAAATTCTAACAAAACAGGCCCGTAGTTGTTTGCAACATTTTAGCTACATTTCAGTGACTTTAGAAAAATTTAACAGTGGTTTAGAATAAAATGAGCATTGAGATATAAATTCAACATATTAGGCTTTGTATCATCGACGCATAGAAAAGGCCAACATGGATAAAAACTCGAGATAATGTCCCACACCGTGCCCCATACATTTTACATATAAACTGTCGATATTTCTATCCAGATTCTCTCATTTTTTTAAAATTAAATTCAGGTGGTATAGCGTCTTCCCACGAGGCGATCGATTACGTGTTGAGTCGAGGTTCGGGTAAAATAGTGGCAATAGCGGTCGGTGGAGCTTACGAACTAATCGACGCGCATCCCGGTACGATGATAATAACACTGAAAAAGAGAAAAGGCTTCGTGAAGAAAGCTCTGCAACATGGGTACGTACGGATTTCGTCCACATATTTTTGCCTTTCTTTTTATTGATTTATGTCCAATATAAAGTTCCAGTGAGCAATCTCCTATAATCTAAGCACATTCATTATAATATCTTAATTCAATTGACTGAAAGCGGCACTAAAATTGCCCGAACGGCAAGAGAAATTAAAACTATATAAAGACAATACCTGCTCTATAGGTGGACTAACTTAAAGTACTTTTGAATCATATTTAGCGCCAGTCTTGTACCGGTATTAAACTTCGGAGACAATGATCTTCTTCACCAGTACCCAAACCCACCTGGTTCACAGTGGCGGAAAATGCAAGATCTAATTCATCGTGTATTCCATGTTTGTGGGGCCCCGACAACATTTTACGGTATAAATAACGGCATGGCCACGATAGCACCGTGTACCACAGTGGGTAAGTTCACATGCTTTATGAACTTTTTAAATTGTGCAGAATTATTTTTTTAAAAACGATATGCTATCACCCGAAAAGAATACTGTATTTCATGCCAAGACGAGATTCCCTGTAAAGAGTGGGTATTTTGCATATACTGTTCCAAATAAGGGTTTGATCGTCACAAATGATATTGCGGTTATGTTTTGGTAACATATAGTCATTGATGATCAGTATATATGGGATTCACTCAACAATTCGGGGAAGGCTTAGTCTGTGCATTAATAAGCTGGACGTGTGGGACTTCATTTCTGAAGTGTTCGTCATAGTATAACTCTAGTCATCCCGCGTAAAACAAATGACGTCCTAAAAATGCAACAAAATGTTTGCTAGTGCATTTTATAACATTAAAACGATATGTTTTCAAATTTCAGTTGGATCACCGATTCCTGTGTCGAAAATAGAAAATCCAAACCAAGACGAGATTGACAGCATGCACGCTAGATACATAGCAGCCGTTGAAGAACTATTTGATCAACACAAAAACAAATATTCAAACTATCCCGATTTAAAACTTGATATAAGACATTGACAGATCTTTTAAAAGTTATTTTGACATCCCACTTGGATAGAAATGTCAGTGATAGTTGACTAGGGTTAATTAAATATACATATATAGCATATCAAAATTCATAGACAATACTGTATGACGGGTGCTCAGGACACATGATCTGATGGGTCAAAGTCCTTTGAACTGGTCGTATGGTCAGTACTGGCTATTGTTTTAGATATGCTATATATGTATATCTAATTAACCCTAGTCAACTATCATCAGGTTCACTTCATGGCTTATGGTGAAACGGAACTATGCATATATAGCGTTGAAGACAACCGATTTATTACCACTGCTCTACCAGGACGATTACAGTCTCACTAAACTGAGTTGAACCAGGCACTTCCAGAATTCTAAACCTGAGTCAATGATATTCATAATAAGAAAATACAAAAATTAATTATTGTATCGAATAAGATTATTGTATCGAACAAATATTCATGACCTTTATTCATAATCCATGTGAAAACTGGTATTGTTCAGTTTTTGATACTTTCCTCGTTAAGCGATTTATTCTTAATGTTTATCTCTGCATACATGTTACCTTTATATTCATATACCGGTAATTTTCTTAAGAATAAATGAACATGTACATCTATTATCGAGATACTTTTTCAAAGATATTCCTCCGACGTCGCGTTTCTGGGATATAGGGATGCCACCGTAAAGAAAACAACGACTAGGCGATTACGTGAAGTCCATAGTATTGAGATCGATTTTTAGCGTTTTACATGGTCGGTATGTAAATGTTACCGCGATATGAAAATCCCCGATAATACGTTTTACTGCATGTAAAGGTTCATCCGGTGCTTATAACTGGTGCCATTCCGCCTGCTTTTTATCTAGAATCTCCTACCAGTCCTTGGTACAGATAAAAATAAATACTTGCTCAGTTGGAGGTCGGAATGAACAATGAACTATTAATAGTATGAAACTCTACGAAAAAGTCCGTACAAAAGTTAACATGTATAGGCCTAAATTCAGTGTATGATACATGCATATAAAAACTAAATGCAACTGACTCTTTTAGACAATATGACTAGAATTTTAACAGAAACTTGGACTGAAATAGACAACATAACTAGACTTTCGAAAGGGGCTCAGAGGCCACTATCTATACGAAGGCATCAAAATTTTAAAATTTTCTTAAGTCGGACCCGCAGACCCCAATTCAGTTCCAGGCACTCGCATATTTCTCGCTCTGAGCTGAGACCACTATTCCAAAATCTTCTATATCCTATAGTAAAAACAAGAAATTCGAGAGTTTTAGATCATATATAAGCGCGTAAATTCAGGGGAAATCCTGCTTATGGCTCATAGGCCAGCATGTTAGCTACACATTGAAGTGGTTTTCGCCCCACATACCCAACCTAACTTTTGAAATAATCAAACCTTTAGAAAGGAGGGGTATCCCAGTACAAGTATGCCAGTACATCCGAGCCCAATATCTAAGGGAATCCCCCTTAATTGTGGTCTAATGTCCTCTACAAGTTGCGGCCTTTAGCCATAAGCCATTTTCTTCCGTTCGCCTCCATGCCACTTATATAACCCACTGAAGGGGATTCTACTACATGTACATCTATATACTTTTATGTCTTCTTTTTATACTGCGATTTATGAAGGCCCGCAGAGAGATAGATTTGCGCTTGTAAATAAAGTACACTAGCAAAATACCTGCCCGCTGAAGCTTTCTGCCCGTATTAGGATATATTGTTATTAGGAATTTGGGGTAAAAAGCCGAAACTTGGAACTAGGTCACTGGGTCATTTAACTATTATATAAATTTACACATGACAGTTCATGTGAGTATGTGACGTATTAGGTAATACTCACGTCAGTTCACGTAATTCTATTTAGTGACCACATGTTTCTGGGGAATTAGTTGAGGAATTAGTTGTTCAAATAGGGTGGATTGATATTTTACGTAATACTTGGACTATTAATGAAGTATGGGGAAATGTGTTCAAACTTGGGCATCAGCTGTAGTCAAAACAGACCAAAGTATATAAGGGGGGCATATCGAATGTAGAGTAGAACCGGGACTGACTGCCGACCCTACAGGACACAAATACAGAAGTTATGAATAAAATCTACAAACATCATAACTACACATAGTTGTTAAGAGTTCCTCGATAGTAAGGACCTATCACCCGGTAGAAATATTATCAGAGGAAAAGCCGGTTTCCATAGGCCTCAAAATGTGATTTAGTATTTTATTATTCCAAAATTAGTTATATTTTATTCCTCAAATATCAACATTTATCATTTCAGAAGGGTCATTTATTATTCACACGTTAGACCATCATTTTACGTTTTGTACATTATTCATAGTCGTTACCAAGTATAGACAGTGTCAACCTGTTTGAGAATTAAGCCTTTGTTTCTAACTTTTAAGACTGGACGCTCTGTCTCCATTCCCCATCATTTAGTAATATCATGTTATTCAACTAATTGTTAGTATCTCACAGGTCTACCAGCTTTGTTTGCACCTGTTGAGCATGCTCAATCTGTTTCTGCCTAGACGGTTACTATGTACAATTAGCAGATCAATCTATTCTTTTGAGAAGTTTGACTTAGTTTTGACCAATCAACGAGTTTTGTTTGTTGACCCGCCCCTTGGTGATGGGCAAGCTGAGTATCTTGAGAGACGTTATCAAATAAACAACTCTCTACGTCAAAACTATATTTGTATTTAACTCATCTTTTTAAGGTAAGTTCAACTGTCTCGTAATTCCATACTTAGGCCTTAAGGTTAATGATCTTGAATCTTAGCGTTATCTATACTTGTATTTAACTCATCTTTTTAAGGTTCTACCATCGATAGTTCCTCACTCCATTAACGGCATAAACTTCGTTAATAGAAATCACTGAAATGCATTATGAAACTGATGTACAAAATGCTATTTCTCTGGGTTTTTTTTGTGATTGAAAATTGAAAAAACGCCGAAAGGAGATTTTATGCGTATTTTCGGTCATGTCTACAGACGAATCAAGGTGCCGAAGTAGCGTGACAATAATTACCTCGTCACCGTCATAGTAAGAAGATAAGTGTTTATTCTGAGCGGGTGCTGCCACCTCAGAAGAAAAAAATACGAGTGCATTTACAAAGAATTACGTCTGTGAGTGAATGCTGCGGTGCGAGCGTTATTACGGCACCGTCGTGACGTTTCGAAACAAACTCGTCTGACAAGTCCGCGATGAAAAAAAACTCATGTTTTTCACATGTGATTTAAATGGACGTCTGATTCACAATATGCTCTGCATTAAACATGAGATACCGGTATTAATTCAGAAACTACTGATAGTGAATGAAAAATATACAGGCGTCACCTTATTAACATAGCATACTTCTTTACGAGGAAGATGTATCGTAACACGATGACAGTTGGCGAAGTTTTGGCTTGGATATTCATTTCGTTTTTTATCGTATTTATCACTGTTTCGATGCTAGTGCCCGCTCTTGCGTTGACGTATTTTTCCCAACCTCAATTCTTGCACATTTCGTTGTTCGTCTGCGGATGGTTGTATCTGGACCGAGAAGCCGCCGGTCTCGGTAACCGATGTTCGAAGCGATTTCGTCGCTGGAACCCACTCGCACGATGGATAGCTAGTTTATTGCCGGTTAAACTAGTGAAAACCGTCGATCTCGATCCAAGCGGAAAATATATATTCGGAGTTCATCCTCACGGGGCCGTAGCGTTATTGAGTACTTTTGTATCTGAGGCCACAAGAATCAGCGAACTTTTTCCCGGACTCGATATCCATATGGTGGTTATGGAATGTTTCTTCTCTGTGCCGTTTTTCAGGGAATTTTTATCACTAAGCGGTAAGTCAAAAATATTACGATAGCCTACGCGTAGTTGTATTAGCCGTTTTGGTACAAAAGCATTTCGTACCTAAGGGACTTTCAGAGAGGCAAAGGTATTTCGGAGCAAATTTTTGGAAAAATGAAGTTCACTCGTTTTCCTGTAGAAAATGAAAACAAAATAACTGCACATGATATCAACTATGTTCACATATAGCCAGCCCTAAAGGGCTTATAGGAGATGAGGTTTTGACTTCCTTGTTGCGACGTAAAACATTTTACCACCAAGCAAATAAAACATACTCTCCAGAGTGAGTGGTATACATCATTGCCTTGTTCTAAACTCGAACAAACACATTTTTCAATAGCAATCGAAAATTGCATACGTTCAAATGACAAATGAAAGCAGGTATATGTATATGTACAAATTGTATAGGTATTTTTTATTGATGATCGTGTATTGCAGTCACCCTGGTAACTTCACAGCTGTGCCGCACATATTCTCCCCGTACATTCTACATAGATTGTCTTATTACAATAACACGCTCTATAACTGATCCAACTATGCCTAGTCCAATCCGATAAAGCCATTATAACAACAATGTCGATGTGATGGAACAATCTGTCCGCACGGGCGTCACCCGGAATTTTATAGTGGGCTTGCTAAGTCTGAAAAATGACCAGAAGCTGCAAAATGGAGTACAAATGTCCCCTTTTGCACACAAATAGATAACATCCACATAATTCATGATGTGGACACACACCGGTGCAGCTGTGTTTTGACCCTATGAGGTCAGCAATAACTGGAACACGAGCGCCCAGAACGGAAATGTGGGTGTCCTTCCCAAGATAGGGAATTAGGTGCTTCACATGCGTTTTTCCAAACATTTTTATAAGGACTTAGATTCGAATTCCAATGATGCACGTAAACATTGCGGCTTCACAAACTAAGCGGAGCATAAATTTAAAAATGGGGTCCGCCGCAACCCATGAGTCCCCCTGGTGACACCTGGTGGTTCGTGTTGGACTATAACACAGCAATGATCACATTACAGGTTTAATTCAGATATTATCGCACATTTTAAATCTGCGATTCAAAAACTGAAAATATCTTTAAAGACGTAGCGTTTACTGGAGAACCTAGAGTCAACTTCACATTGCACCAAAACCTTAAACATTTCCTTGCAGTTTGTATTTTTTATAGTGTACGATATCTGTGTCAGTTCGCACCTCGCCGAAAAAACCCATTTGATCTAACCCCAATAGCACCGATAACTCGTGTGATGAATGAACTTTTTTTACACTACTGACGTAGATAATGTAGAATGGAAAAAGATAGCCTTGTTAGCATTTCTTTTTTTTGGATTTTTATCATTTTGTTCGATATATTTACAATTCAATGTCGTATTCGTATCAGACATTTTTATCTATAAACAGACGTTGCTGCTGCTGCTGCTGCTGCTGCTATGGTAAGTAGTGTGTTCTAAACAAATACAGCCAACCTTGAACTGGCGGTGTTGTATCGTATTAGCAGCAAAAACATTATCATTGGATACGGTCTGAACATCTAAAAAAAACTTCGTCTATATACTACATATCAGCACTCTACTCAACCGTTGTGGCTGCATTTTTCATGGACAATATTGACTAAAATTACCCAGTTATGTTTTCCGTTTATTCTCTTTCATTCATGATTACCAATTATCAATTGATTGCAACTTAATTTCAGCGTTGACCTATATATTATATCAACGATTTCTTGAAAGGTTACCAATAACTGCGGCCTGCATTCTGCGAGTGACGCCCGGTCATGAGGTTAAGTGAATATTTAAATAGGGTTAAAGACTTGGAAAAACAAGATAAAACGACGCAAAGCAAAAACAAACTAACAAGCGTAAATTCTTTTTTGAATATTGATGACGTCTTAGACTTTCGGGACAGACGTTTAGCGTTTCGGATCATTTCCTAAAGGTTTAAAGTCATTCAGTCGCAGTTCTTCATTTTAATTGATGAAACCTTGAACTCGTTTCCGGACTGGTTTTAAACGCGTCCTGCATAGTCCGAGATAACACTGTCAAAGATGATACTTGTAATTAGGCTGTTGCCTATTCTATGACAAACCGTGAGGCCTAGACTTCTTAAAAATAATTTATGCACCTGAACGTAATTAATAAGTTGAATAAACACTCCAGATCGGTGTTAAATATATATTTACTCTCCAAACGAATATAGTCTGGTCTGGTGGGAGTCACCGTTCAGAAATAGTATCTAGGTTGCCGAATTACACTTCGCCTGTACATCATTTATCATAATGATGGTTTCCATTCATAAACCTGTCGACAAAAATAGTGCATCCGCCGCAAAATTATTCCACAAACGACACTTTTATCATATCCGTTCGTCTATTCACTGATCCTTCTATTGGTCAGACATCAGAAAAAAAGCGAGCGCTCCCCCCCCCCCCTATAAAAATCTGAGGCATCCACATGCAATTTTAACACGATTGTCACTAAATGCCTATTGCAAGTTTTTGGACCATTCCTTCCAGTCTAGTCTAGCTATACTTGTTAAACTGAACATGTCAAATGAGGAATTCTAAGATACATAACAACAACGTGTTAGGGTTTCATTATATTCCCGTGGTGACGTCACTGTTATAGTCTCCGCAAAACCAGTGGATGTTGATGAGCCAACGATGTATAGGCCTACATATCTTCCAATAATACTGAGGAATTTGTGTGACCGGGTGACCGACTGTCAGTTCGACGCCGCTATCGAGATTTGTCTGTTGCTTCAGCTGTGTCCATCAAGTGTTCACTGCGACATATTCAGACTAAACGAAAAAGAAGATTTCACTATGTTAGGCTAACTTTGATTTGTCCAGTAATTCTTTTCATTTTCAGGTGCTATAGCTTCTTCACACGAGGCTATCGATTACGTGTTGAGTCGAGGATCGGGTAAAATAGTGGCAATAGCGGTCGGTGGAGGTCACGAACTAATCGATGCGCATCCCGGTACGATGGTGCTAACTCTGAAGAAGAGAAAAGGCTTCGTGAAAAGGGCTTTAAAACATGGGTACATAACGATTAATTGTAGCTACAGATCTATGCAATTTCAACGCCAATCTAATTTAGTAATGTACAAAATCTAAACGCAGACTGCACGCAGACGCACTTACTGAAAATCCTCTACGCCTTTCGGCCATCGATCATTTGAGTGGCAATCAATGATTTCTGTTTTCTAGTGCTGCACATTGTGGAAACACACAAAACGGCTTATCTGTTTCCGACTGCGTCCTCTGGACTTAGGAAATCTCTAAACAATTCGACATTTTTATCTGTTGTGAAATGATATATACTAACAATTACATTTTTCATTTCATACGTAGCGCCAGTCTTGTACCTGTTTTGAACTTCGGAGACAATGATCTTCTTCACCAGTATCCAAACCCACCTGGTTCACAATGGCGGAAAGTACAAGATCTAATTCATCGTATGGTACATCGGTTTGCGTCTCCAGTGACGTTTTATGGAAAGAATTATGGTCTAGCTACTCTAGCACCTTGCCATACAGTAGGTAAGCAAGTCTAGATTTTAGTTCAGGTGGGGTCATATCAATCAATCGATACACTATTTTTTTGTAGAATACTGCTTGATTTGAATAAGTTTCGCACGCCACACTGTTTCAATGCGCTATCTTTTTATCAATACCGATAACAATCTATCTTTTCAGTTGGATCGCCGATTGAAGTGCCAAAAATAGACAACCCTAAGCCAGAAGAAATCGACAGCGTTCACGCTAAATATGTAAAAGCTGTAGAAGATTTGTTCGATAAATACAAAGAAAAATACTCGAACTATCCGGACATGAAACTTGATATAAGATATTGATATAACGAACTAAAATATTTGATATTTGCTGTTGAGACTGCAATATGTATAAAGGCTGGCTTATGTCGACAAGCAACGCTACACCTACCGACTCCTACCGATGCAACTGAGGAGAGCAACCGTAATCGCAGCCCAGCTTATGTCGACTGCGCTCCGATTCGCAGCAACTGAGGCCGACTAGTGGGATACGAGATCCTCCCAGTTGCTTCCCTGCTTATGTCGGTTACGATTACTGGCAATTGCAACGGCTCAGATGGTCACATGATAAGCATTTTGAGAATACATTTGAATTATTTTGAATTATTCGGAAATATATTTCTATTAGAAAGGCTTTTTCTTTAAGATCTTTATCTTTCTGATTCTGTTTTGAATACAATGTGTTAGCCACATCATATAAAGATGGCCGCTCACACCATGCTGAAGGTTTGTTTTACGTTTCGAAATACTTGAATTTGAAAGTTTATGACTAATTACGAATGTCGCTAACTAGCGGTCATAATTTGTACCATGTATATGCGGTCTCCTATTGGCTGGAACCCTTGCGCTCAGTTCCGTCGCGTCGCAGATGAGCTTATGTCGGTTGCGATCGAAAGCAACTGTCCGCCTACCGTAGGCCGGATTAGAACATGGGCAACTAGCCGGATACGGCTTGCGACCAGTCGGTAGGCGTCGGGTTGCCGTCGCAAGCCGGCTTATGTCGAACCGATAGAACAGCAACTGGTGGCCTCTCGTAGGCCGCTATTTGCCGCTAATCGGCGATAAACCCAGTTGCGTCGGTAGGCGTCGCGTTGCTTGTCGACATAAGCCAGCCTTGAGTAACGGCATTTGAAAACCGTTTTCGAAATAAAACTACGATTTAGTGCTCAGGGTATGAAGGTCCTACAAGCTACTTAACCTTGTTTTCGATGTACATCAGGCTAATTCATATATAACATATGTAAAGAAGTGAAGATAGGTGTGTAAGCTTATAGTTCTCACTCGTGAAATCGTGACATATATACATATACTTTATTTACTGAAATTCATAGTACTATATTTTACTATATATCACAATAACGACATACATTTCTACGTGCACATTTTAAAGAACTATATATTTTGCTGAAGGTCGAATTGTATTTTGTGATTAAACTTTAATCTAATTAAAATAACGTATCTTCGTTTTGCTATATGATAGAGTTTAAAGGTTCCAGTCCTATTCGATAAGCATCGTCTGATATAATGGATATTAGAAAAATGACAGCAGTAATTTTCTTCAAGGAAGAGTTCTTTCTATGAGTGCTAGGTTTCATCAGTTTCGGTTTTTGCCAACCGCATCAGCAATCAGCAATGAGCAGTACCGTGCGATAGAAATATAAAACATTATCTACCGCGAGGAACAGGGGCCAATGTTCTGGGTCATAGATGTTTATTCTCAATTAGCTGGCCCATATAATTCTGACCAAATGCAATGTTTGGAATGTTTGACGACATCGTGTATAAATTGAATGAAAACTTCATTTAATACCCGGCGTTACAATTGTTATGAAACTCGCCTGAACAACGACTCGACTAAACGAGTCTCAATCACTGTTTACAAAAGGCAATTAAGAAATCCAGGTTTATCAATACATGTATGAAACGATTACGACATTTCGCTGTTGTTAGTAACTTCAATCATTCCGATAAAATTCAAGATTCACTTGACACAAGTAGGTCTACTGATATAAATAACTGAAGCCAGTTACACAGTCCCGATCCCTACGCTAGACCACGTGGGCTTATTGTCGTTATTGTTTACGTAAGATATGCCGGACTCTGGTGAAAAATAAAATAAAATCACGTCCCTGATCATCGTCCCGGTTCCGTGTCCGGTGCGGTGCTACGCGCCAGCTGTGGCATGTCGTTACAAAATTACCGATAGATGGCGACAAGAGGATATTGTTTACAAATGGCGACTGCGTTCACAAGAAACGTCAAATCGGGAACTTGACGTCTAAAATAAGAACTGGTCATGTTCTCCTCTGATTATCGGTCCGATGATCGTAATTTTGGAAGGATCACTCCTATGGAAGCGTTCTGGGATAAACAACGAGATGGGTAAGTCTTCACAGTCACCTTGAAAATTATCTTTTGCCGGTTGTGAAGTAGTCTATTTTTACTTTCACTATTGGCCGATTTTGGCCGTCGGTAAATGAGCGGTTCGCTTAATCGGTTATTGAGCGGTTTTCCGGTGGTAAATCGTCGGTAAATGAGTGATTTTGTTGTCGGAAAATTGTCGGAAAACTGTCCACCTTTCCGACAATTAACCGACGCTTCACGGAGTCGAAAGATCGTCGGTTATTCGTCGATAAGCGCAACCGTCATATTTCCGACAGTTTTCGACGCTCCACATCGGTGACGTCATTAAATAGATTTCTACCGGGTAACGCTCCTTTCGCACCCGGAACTACGTTACTGCGTGGTGAACTAGGTCATCACTTATATACACACACCAGTTCGACTTAATACACGGATTTTCATTAGACACATACGCAAGGCTCATGAGCTCGTTTTTACTGCAATAACAGCTGCTTTTCAACAGTTCAAGGCATTAATTTTCAATAAATTTCTCCGCGTTTGGTAAGTACCGGCATGAAATATTTGTTTTGTGAATGTTTCATGTCACTAGGCTATGTAAGTTTTTTTGCTGGCGGATTTTTTAGCCGTTAGCCGAGCGTACTACGTGCACGACGTAGTCGTAGAGTTCATCAGTTAGAGGCCTATGATGGCCTAGTTTTATCGTGGTGGATCCACTACGTAAAAAATGATACTATGACTTGATGACTGGTAGATTAAATGTATGGTGACCTCAGGCCAAGTTGACCATTTGTTGGCATGGGCATGGAATATGCTTTATTACTGCTTTGCTCAAGTACTGCTAGGCAAATAGTTTTTTTTCGAATTTTTTTTTCAATCCCCCGACACGTGTTACTCAAACTGTCAATGTATTGGAAAACCCAAAAGACGTCACTTTGTAGTGATGAGAAATGATTTGGAAATAGCTACATACACCCAAAGAAGCTAAAAGGTAAGCATAACTTCAATAAATATAACATTTTATATTTAATCATTCAAAAGTATAAAATTATGAATTTAATAACGAAACAAGTATACTAGTAGGTATTTGAAATTAATTTAATAATAATTTGAAATTGTTTGTAACGATAACTGTAACGCCTTTTTTCCATTTGGGTCGTATCAATTTGCCAAGATTTGTCATACATTTTATAACCACCAGATAGTTTCCATCTGAATAGAAATGTGACATTTCAGTTATAGAGTCTTTTTTTTATAAGATGTTTTGTGCAAAAATAATAAAGCTTACCTTCTTTCTGTTTTTTCAATACGCATTGCCCAATTACATTATCCTCCGGGCAAGTTATGTCGAAAGTCTTTTCTGTTGATTGTTGTTGCTTCTTCTTTCTAAGATTATTGAAATTAGAAGAAAATGATATATCGTATATGTTCCCGGAGATGACTTTTGATGTGCATTCATCTGGGAAGATACTTAACTCAGTGATGAATACATCTTAGTGAAATGAAATTTTTTTAAAGCCAATGCTGTTTTTTTTATAATGATTGAAGTTCTATACAAATTTAAACTACCGTAATGACGTAAACTATATTTTATAGCCAACATCCTTTTCTTGTAATTTGCTCTTATCTGTGTATTGTATTCAACTTAGCTTCTTCAAACCTGTACATACCTTGCTTCTGTATCTCTTCTGTTCTTCTTATACGATTTTATTTCTTTATTGATAGTATTTAGACTCATATGAGTGCCCATTTTATTCAATTCTTCTTGTATCTGCAAAGTAGAATTTCATTCTCTGCTGTAGTGAAAATAAGGATTCTTTATAAATTGCACAAGCAATTTGATAACAATGTACCATTTTCGTCGCTTTCATCAAGTTTTGTTCAATATTACACACCACTTTTACTAAATCCTAGAGATAAAAAACTACTTTCATTTTTATATTTTCATCAGTAGTAGAATGAGGATTTGAGATTAAAATTGTAATCTAACTTTTTACCCTGAATAGTTTTCTTTCTGCCGTCATTGTTGTACCTTTTTCTTTCTTTTTCTTTGTCATCATTAATTCTCCTACAGATACGAATAGTTTATTATTAAGTTTCCAATTATTATTTATTTTCATACAACTTGAATATACTCAAATACATCTTGTTCAGTTGCTACCTTTGTTTATCAGGCTCCAATCTGCAAGATAGAGAAAGCAATTTAAGATTTAACTAAATTTAGTCATGAATTATTGAATATCGATCTCATAAAATTATATGAACGATACCTTGGTCTGTTAGTCCTATGTCTGCCAATGCCATATTTTTGTAAAAGTTGTATTTTCCTTGAAAAATAATAGCCTACACTGAAAATTGAATGTTTGGATCTCTCATTTCTTATCTTTAAAGATAATTAAAGATGCCTTTAAAGGCATTTCTTAACAAAACACAATAATCATAAGAAATGTAGGCCCCTATAAGAAATGTATAAGAATTGTATAAGAAACTAAATAGTTTATTTTTACAGAAACAAACGTACCTGGAATTGCAATGTGTCAAATTTGTCTGAGCAGAAGACAATTGCTTGTAGGTGGCAGCACCTTTCAGCATATATTTTTCAAAAGTCAAATGTTCAAGAACGATTTTTTTATGATCAACAAATTGTTTTTAATTCATTATCTTCTATGTTCTATTTTATATTGTTATAAAATCAAATTAAATTCAGATAAAATATAGTAAAGCGATCTAGCTTTTTAGGTAACATTAGCGGTACATGAAAATCGTCAGCAGCTGAGCTACTACTAGCGCCATCTATCGGACTCCAATTGAAGCTGTTCATTGTTTGCAAATTTTTGAAATAACTGAAAATAATGAAACTGAAAATAATGGATAATCGAAAAACCTCAAGTTTTCAGGTGACAGTAAACTGATATCTAACTTAGGCTTTAGACTTTCTATCATGTTATACGAAATCAGAATAGAAAGGAAATGAGATTAAGATTTTTTTGTTACATAAAATTTTCATACTTGCCTGTGTATTTGTTATATTTATACCAATGATAAAGCCCATATCCTGGGATATTCTTCTGCCGTGATGATTTGGCATTTCAGAAGATGTCGCAAGGGTACTAGACATGGATCGTACATGTCTTCTCTTAAGTCACTCCACCAAAAGCCAGTTTCATGATCAATGTGTGGCCTGCTTAAGCATGCTATTAATGCTAGTTCCTTTAATTGATAGGTACTTATTATTAATTTGGATTAAATCATTATTATTTAATTCAAACCGATAAAATTCCAGTACACATACCTCCCCATTGCATTTTATAAATTTCAATAATTTTGAAATGTACGTATATTGGACTTGACCCTCAACAATGACTTCATTTCTATGCCCTCTGTTTTCAGCTTCTTCAAACTCAATTTGTAAGTACGAACTGCATGTTTTTATTCGGTGATTTTCTTCATAGCTGCCATGTACAAAATTTCACAGTGCATGTTAACTTATCAAACCAGATGTAAAATAGAATAAAAAGATAATTTATGATTTCATTCTATTTTACCTCAATTGGATAGAATATGAGTTTTTTGTCTATCTCACCTGACTGTTCGAAAGTGGTACAGCATCTCCGAATCATGGTCTGGTAATACGGCCATGTCGTATACTTCGACTGGACCGAAGTTATTGCTGAAAAAGGAAGAATTAGCGATACACTTACATATATAATCAGTCATGACTATTTTGTTAATATTGGTAAAGATTTCTTTTTATTTGTTTGTACCCGTCGAAATATTGAATCAAAGCCTCTAAAACTTGATGTGCGGGAAGAATGATTTCGGAATACCCATACAGATTTGAATGTATGTTCCTGTGACAATAATTTCTGTATGTAGTTGAAGTGGTCATTGGCTGGTGGTCATCAACATGCTCGAAATCCTGTTGATTATAAAAAAGAAAGAAAGAGGTTTCATTTCAAAGGGGATCATTTCTTTAATACTTATTTTCGATTATGATTTCATGTCATTTGGAATCTTACATTGGGTAGCAGTGATCGAAGCGCATTAGGTAGATCGTCCATATTAAGTAAATGCCTCGCTGAGTTAAACGTGAGTAGTGCCTGAAAAATTGTCATTATCATTTCATGTCCATATTATCTTGAAATATTGAAAACTGATGGCTCTTACCTTATGTTTTTTCATCAAACTCTTTTCAACATTTTGCTTTGCAGTATTCATTTGTTTCAGTTTATGGATGCATGACTCGGAGGAAAACATATGAATGGAATGAGCCGTGCCAAACTTACTAATCGAGTCAATTATGTGGTGATGAAGGTGACAATGAAGGGTGAGTAAAGACGCAGGGTAAAATTTTTCTATGTCAACCAAGATTGCAGAAATCTGTGTGGTCAGTTCTTGCCATTCGGCATTTGTATTTGAATTGTAGATATCTGAAATAGAATAGAAAGATAGTCATTTTATATTTTCAAATGTTACATTTTGTGCCTATGATTGACACTTACTTCCTACTAGTTTACAATACTTGAAGAATGTCCTTCTCTGATGCACTCCAAGCATACCTCGCAAACAGAAAATTAATGGAGAATGAATTGCACCCTAAAATGAAGATGATAAGTATGAAGACACGGTAATATGTTTTTCTCTTAAAAAAAAAAGTAATTCTATTTATTTTATTGAATATTTACTTCAATGTAGTCGTACGATTTCATGTTGCTACTAGGATCGAATGGATTTCCCTCTGTTCTGAATGAACATCCTAATGGCGCCTTAATACATGCCCATCTCTCTTTCATAAGTTCTTTTTCTTGGGCTGATAGGTTCCATTCAGCTGGTGGCAGATTTTCATCGATGAGCTGAAAAAGAATTAATGAAATAAGCTTAAGACTCAAGTGCCATGATTATCTTACAGAATAGCACTATATAAACAAATAAATTATTATCATAAGGGATAATTTATTTATTTTATTTTTATTTATTTATTTTACCTACGCACTAGGGGAGGGGTAACTGTAAATGCGTACTGTAATGCTTAATGTATATTAAAAAAATGGCTTATTTTGTGTACAAGGGGAGGGGTTGAAACAGTAAAATTTTATGCAATAAATGAATGATCCCTAATTATTAAAAGGAGCTGAAATTAGTTAATGAAAATTTATTGTAGAAAATGTAATAGTGCTACAAACCCAACATTGTTCATTTCGCAATAGCATTTCTTCGTACTGTCTTACTCTTGCACCATCTCTCACTTCGTTGCCATTGAATGCTTCGATAAATTTCTTTATCATACCACTGATGGTATGCATAGGATCCAATGCAATGATATCATTGACATTTGTTTCATCTAAATCAAACAGAATCGACCGCCCTTTGAAGCCGAGTTCCTGCCTAACTATTCCTAAGATTTCAAATGAACATATTATAACGCATTTTATGAATTTTTCTTTAAGTTGATGGTAATTCTTTATTGATGTACCGTTATTAACTCTGTTTGCACTTCTCAACATAATGCCATGGGTTTTTTCTTCAGGCGGATGTCGCACCTCGATATTTCTAGTCGTTGAATTTCCATCATCGCTGATTAATGGTGCATCTTCTTCAATTCGCTGCACATGATTAACTGGTAAGTATCTGATACGAAAATCAGAAGCAATGTTTCTAAGAATATATCTTAACATACAATTGGTATTCAAATGTAGAATTTTTTCTTGCCTCCGATTCTGATGGTAGATCATTCTATTCAACGGTTGTGGGTGAATACCATGATGGCAACATTTTATGCACCCATCAAAGCCAGCTGCTGTCTGATGCATCAATGTCAAACAGTGACTCTCGTAATCACCCCTGATCATTAACAACTTGCCCTGATTGATAAAATATAGTTATGGCGAATGCACTACATTTATTTTTGGAGTACATCTTTTTCAAGTCGAGGATAAATAATTTTGACTGGGGTATTCTGATATGAATTATTTACCTTTAATTCGAAGTGTTCAAGATTACGACTTCCGTCTATTGTTGGTACGCCTTGCAATAATTCATTGATTTCAGTAATTAATGGCTCTAAAAAGCCGTTTACGCTTTTTCGTTTGTTCATTTTCATTAATCCATATATGAAAGTATTTTCATATGCCTTCCCTTCTGATGGTCTTAAATTGATAAAACCAGTTCTTATTATTCCTCAGACTTCTATCAATTAATATTATGATATGTTGTATATCGGAGACATCAATTTCACTACATGTACCTTAGATTTAAAAAGTTGATCATGATCGGCCACACTGTATATTTCTTGTGTCTGAATGCGTTAGTGCCGTCCATCGTTAGGGCCAATCCTAGGCATCGCCTATCACCTTGGAACAGTCCATCCTCAGAAAAGAGACGTTGCCATGTTTCCGTTTGATGCAGGTTGAATATTCTATTAAAATAATGTGTAGATATATTTTAGTAAGCTGATGATGACGTCAGTAATAGGGATAATAGGCTTTCAGATCAAAGGTTGAAGGGTCGAGTGAGTAAAAAATGAAAATAACTATAATTTACAGTTGAATCTAACTCATACAAATATGAATATTGAAATAATGTTGTAAATATATCTATTATGTAAGAGCTTACACTTTTATATTGAATAATCTATCAATTTAAATGTTATTCATTTACATGATTATTTTAAGAGTAATAGGGATAATAGGCTTTCAGGTTAAAGGTTGAAGGGGCGAGTGAGTAAAAAATGAAAATAACAATAATTAACAGTTGAATTAGGAGTGTGCGCGACTAATTCAACTGTAAATTATAGTTATTTTCATTTTTTACTCACTCGACCCTTCGACCTTTGATCTGAAAGCCTATTATCCCTATTACTGACGTCATCACAACCCCCCATTATGTAGAATAGTAGCTACCTACCTTTCACCATCATTTGGTCTTAAATATTCAGTGACCCTACGCGCCATGTTGAAGTGTTCATATTGTCCTAGAGAGAGATCAAAGAGATGTATTTTAACACTTCTAAACAGAATCTAGTTTTATTCATACCTAGATAAAATCAAATAATTAACCATTATGCAGATATCATATATCTTAGATGGTTTACCTTTCAGATATGGGATAAGTGGCATCCACGTGAATATAGTAGTCTCAGCAGACCCACATTTGTCACATCGTTCAAGATGGCGATTGTTCCTCCAAAACATCATACAACCATTCGTACACACTTTTTCGCTACGCATATTCCCGAATATATATTTTTCTAACGTCTCTAGCTGTTTTACAGAGCGTGGTGTTATATTCGGTTGGGGTAAAATGTGGTGTATCATATTCAGTGTTCTTGTCATTTCTGTTTTCGATATGCCAGTGGTTGCTCTCGCATATAGTGATGTAACAATGCCGATATACTGTATGAGATTGATATCCGAACCTTCATAAATAGGTTGTTGAAAAATCTCGTGGTCACCATAGTTACCTACATCAGCCTCTCCATCGTCATCACCACCATCATCCCCTCCATCACCATCATCCTCTCCATCATCATCATCATCATCATCCTCTCCATCATCATCACCATCATCGCCATCATCGTCCCCTCCTTCATCATCACCATTATCATCACCATCATCATCCCGTCCATCTCCCTCATCTGCTCCATCTCCAATTGCTCCATCTTCATCATTCGCTCCATCTTCATCCTCTCTATAATCATCTCCATCACCATCCCCTCCATCATCTTCAAATCTTCTATTGTTATTTCCACCATCGTATTCGGCATGATTTCCTGCACCTTCAACTGTATTTTCGATGATACCACATTCCACGCTAATCTATGTAAATAAGCATGATTTATAAAGCAATAACTTATTACTCTACATAACATTTAGCCAGATAAAAAGGATATTTGTGGGCGAGTTGGTAAGTAAATTTATTTCGAGGTCATTAATGAGGTAGTAAATGGTTTTGCTAAATTTTATTATTATTATTTGAGTCCCAGCCATAAAGACTTGCCTTTAATTCTTTTGTACTTTCGTTAATTAGAACATCTTCAAATTTTCTCTTGTGCCTTTTCCGGGTTCTGCGGCACACCATATTGCCATGACATTTTGCACAAAAGCAGATCACCTTTGACATTGCAACTGAAACTATATACAATTTTGAAACTAGAATATATTGAATATTCTTGAATGGGCTTTTGGTTGATCGCATCTACCCCGTACGTAGTTCCTTTTCGTGGGTTGAAATATTTTTTGTTTGCATTTTAAGATGGACTGGAACAAAACAAAATGATTTGAAATTCGTTTTTTATTTGATTATTTTCAACTTTAATGAAAACCTCGATGGGCTGCAGAAGAAAATAAAAACTGAAAATTGTATCCTGAACAGTTAATTGCGTGGGTTATCAGATAGATGGCGTATGGGGTAGAGACGTTCTTGGGAAAGTTGAGGCTTTTCAAAATCGACGCAGCTGGTTTTTCCTATGTTAGGCCAGATAAACAAATACCTAGTTTCTCAAGAAAGTCAAATGCCGCCCGCGTCATTAAGAGTGCCCAATAAACATTGAAAAGTAAAATGTGCCCTCATCGCCAAAGCATCTATCGTGTTTTTTTTATCACAAACGCCGCTCGTCTGCATCTGTAAATTGTAACACAGTCGTTTTTTTCCTACAGGCTATGCGTCTATCATGTCAACACGCCGAACTGGTCATTGAGTTGTTAAGTCGAGGAAAATGATTGTGGCCGGATGATCGCCTCCGTTTCGATGCCGTAATAAGACGATATTGTTTAATCTCATAAGTTTAGCGTTAATAAGCATTTGCCATATCTTCTTGTAAGTATTTGTCTTTGAGGCACCGTCTTTGGCATTGGTCTGGAATGGTGAGCGGAAATTAACGATTGAGAAACTTTGGAGAAATATTTGGTTGTTATCAGTAGAAGTCAAATAATACCATTAGTCTGCCTGCTGGTGCTGGTAAGTCATTAAATAGCCACCGGGCAGTTCTAAAATCTTGAAATCTGCTTTTTAAATAAATATTACAGATAGAATAAGTTACAGTGGTTTATTTGTTCAATTCGTGGATTTGATGTCACATCGCATTTTAAGGATCTCGAGCCTCCACTTAACCGTGGGTTGTGATTCGAGTTGGTTCTTTAGGCTAAAAAATTGATACCTTGTTTCTCTGCTCTGCTGAGATTGAAACCTGGCCGTGCTGGCCGCCTATCTACCCTATACATATTTTTTTTAATCGTGTTCAATTTTACCTTAACAGACCCGGCAGCTATAGAAATGAACTGTTTAATTATAAAATAGGCCAATGATATTTTCCAAAATGACCCGGCCCATGCGAAGAAACTAGGTATTGTTTGTGTTTAGCCTTAGACTTTTTGTTAGAAATAAGAATAACACAAGTCAACTGAAAATTTCATTTTAATTCAATTTTGAACTTTATTTGACACGTGGACCTATTCAACATCGTACATTTTCATTAATACCTGGAACCATTTTCATAAGAATATTTTAGCGTTCTGTTGGTGCTGCCATCTGTAATTCAGTTTCGAAATTATGTTATCTTATAATTCGCATATCTTCATGAAAAGCGCCGCGAGTACGTCATCATTATTTTGTTTTAATGTCATTTTTGTTTGCCATTTGGCGAGTATGACATGCACAAATCGCGCTTTTGGTTGATCGCATCTACCGTCGGTACCTCTTTCGTATGTGCCGCTCTCCCGGTACACACCGAGCAGAATGTTCGTATAGTGCTGTAAATAATACAATGATAGATAATGGAGAAACTTACATACAATTTTCGTCTGTATTTAGTCAAATCTGCTGATCTGGGTATAGCTGTTAACGGTGCTGCGTTGACTTACGAAGTGAATTTTGAACATCGTTAGAAACTGATTGCACTGTTGGGAGTATCATGGCAACTCTCAAAAACCGACGATTTTCCGCTAGTACTCAGTCTATCGGAAATTCGTCGGAAAATCTTCGATAATCCATTTCGTCGGAAAATTATCTGTTAATAACCGCTAAAAATCCGACATTATTTAACCGAAAAAAAACCACTGTTTTACCGTCTAATTACCGACAATCAATCGACCACGTAACCGCTCATTTACCGCAAGGGCCAATAGTGTTTTCCAAGATTTGTCCAAGATCTTTTTGGGATATTTCGCTTAATTTTGGGTGTGCATACCTTAAATAGGTCTTAATTGAATCAGCTGAGTTGTGCAGTCCAGATAAATCATCGTTTTTATATCCATTTGACCGTGTCTGTCTCTCTGCCTGCCTGTCCTAATTTGAACAAGAAATATTCATACTTTGATTTATAGGTTGAAGAAAGTTCGTTCGCAGTTATTGAAAAGGAACGCATCACGAGCGTCGAGACTCGCTTCACGCCGTAGTTCAGGAGCAGCAGCAGCTCGAGATTTAAATGGTGGACGGAGTGTCGCTAGCTCGGTGCCTTCACGACGCACTTCATTACCAACTCCACCCGCTCAACGCAGTTCTCCAGCTCAATTACCACGGTAATACTATATAACATCATTAAAAGCCACCTGTATCCACCCTGACTGTTACTCCTCAAGCCGCCCGAATCCACCCTGACTTACTCCGCAAGCCGCCCGAATCCACCCTGACTGTTACTCCTCAAGCCGCCCGTATCCACCCTGACTATTACTCCTCAAGCCGCCCGAATCCACCCTGACTGTTACTCCTCAAGCCACCTGTATCCACCCTGACTATTACTCCTCAAGCCGCCCAAATCCACCCTGACTGTTACTCCTCAAGCCACCTGTATCCACCCTGACTATTACTCCTCAAGCCACCTGTATCCACCCTGACTATTACGCCTCAAGCCACCCGTATCCACCCTGACTGTTACTCCTCAAGCCACCCGTATCCACCCTGACTATTACTCCTCAAGCCACCTGTATCCACCCTGAGTATTACTCCTCAAGCCGCCCGAATCCACCCTGACTATTACTCTTCAAGCCGCCCGAATCCACCCTGACTGTTACTCCTCAAGCCACCTGTATCCACCCTGACTGTTACTCCTCAAGCCGTCCGAATCCACCCTGACTATTACTCCTCAAGCCACCTGTATCCACCCTGATTATTACTCCTCAAGCCGCCCAAATCCACCCTGACTGTTACTCCTCAAGCCACCTGTATCCACCCTGACTATTACGCCTCAAGCCACCCGTATCCACCCTGACTGTTACTCCTCAAGCCACCCGTATCCACCCTGACTATTACTCAAGCCACCTGTATCCACCCTGAGTATTACTCCTCAAGTCGCCCGAATCCACCCTGACTATTACTCTTCAAGCCGCCCGAATCCACCCTGACTATTACTCCTCAAGCCACCTGTATGCAACCTGACTATTACTCCGATTTGTCTTTTCAGAATTCAAACTCCTCCACGTCACGAGAAATTCCATTCGAAGTCTCGTCTACGCGGTACGAAATATGACATCATACCTCCCGTACGAGCTGCTCAACGCAGAAACCGGTACGTACTGTTAGATGATGAATACTCTGAATTAGGCCTATCACCTGGAGACAGTTTAATGAAAAAAAGTTTTTTTCATGGTCCTCGCAAAACCACAAAATACTCATCCTACCTCTGCAGGGACTCGAACCTGATGGCATCGCTACACTCAGCCACGGCACGAACCCCTGCATCAGTAGACCGGGTGCGCAGGTACATGCGCAGCTTTCCGAACGAAAACTGGCGGCACCAATCAGATTGCTCGTTGTATAATCGTTGAGGCAAATTTCAAGGAAGAACTATAAATGGGAAAACCCGGGCTAAAAAAAAACGGGATTTCTGATTGGCTAAAAATCACATCATCTGAACTGCGCATGTATCTGCGCACACGGTCGATTATGGCAGGGTTTCGTGCCGTGGCAATCTCGATGCCATCAGGTTCGAATCCCTGCCGGGGGAGGATGCAAAATACTTGATAATTTTGAGATAATCCCGGTTTGGAAATGTTTGGGTTGTATTTGATAGATTTTCCTCTAGTTCGACAAATATTTGGGAAATGTATTTTACATATGACGCATCTCATAGGCCTAGTATTAATAGCAGCAAGAGTACTAGAAATGTATCAATGCCTCAATTCGTAATTGTGATACAAAGTGTTGAACAAATAAGCAAAAACCAATTACGCATAATTTTTGGGCAATTAACATCATCTAGTGCATGAATGACATAAGTGACAGTTAGATCGCTTGTTTCTATCTTTGTCAAACATATTTGACTTGCGTTAATTGATTGGATTCGTAGCAGGTCAAATCAGAGAAAACAATGTAATCATGTCAGGGAATAGTCAGGGTCAAATAAAAGTGGCCATCCTGAATAGGTTTCATGTTGTAGAGAGAATCCCACAATTATAACGAAAAAGTCCGAAAATGTAACTTCGAGATAGTAGTTTATTTCAACGTTTCGACTATATCATAATAGTCATCTTCAGGAATAATGAAGGAATCCTGAAGATGACTATTAGGAATAATGAAGGAATCCTGAAGATGACTATTAGGATATAGTCGAAACGTTGAAATAAACTACTATCTCGAAGTTACATTTTCGGACTTTTTCGTTATAATTATGGGATTCTCTCTACATCGCGTCAACACGGATATAGTGTTCTATCAATCGTGAGGTTTCATGTTATTGATCCTTCGCGTAGGAGTAAATCTTGCTGGGTGTTATTTCAGACCTCCTCCACCACCTCCTCCTCCTCCGAAGGATTATGACAGCTGGGGTGAATCAGAGAGCGATGAATCCGATGAAACGTATTATCACTATCATCATCCGCGGTACCCTCAACCGATGCCGATATACACGCAAATACCTCAACCGATCTTCACGCAGGTACCGATGTACTATCCGCCGAGAATGAGGAAACGTAAACGACGAAAACCTCCTCGGAGACCGGCGGCGCCACCTGCTCCACCTCCTGCACCGGTCCCCGCACCCGCCCCGCAACAACCAGTCATCGTCGCTCAACGGACACCGCGGCGACGCGATGAAACACCCGCGACAGTGACTCGCAGGCCGGTGCACGTTTTCTACGAAACGGCTCGGATGGACCAGGCGACGAACACCGTCGAAAATAAACAAACTCAATACGACTCGGGGAATGAATTCACAGTGGACCGCGGAGTCGACGCGATGAACGGTGCTGAGAGTCGCGGCGGTTTACGCGATAACGCTCACGTTCTGTTAAATACGACGAATCGTCTCGATCCGCGTGAAGTCGTCATGGAGCGACAACAATTCGAGCGTCCGGTTCCCGTCGAGCCGATACCGGCACGGCAGAATCCGCGTCCGCGAGCTAAAACGCATCGCACCTCGCGGGGAATTAAACCGGTTTCCACGGCTGATTGGACGGCGACGTACCGACGCGGCGGGCAGCGCGCGTTAGCGCCTCGTCCGCACGGGACGGCGCCGGCTGCCGCGACCATCCAGCGCACTCTCTCGAACGACGACGATACGCGTAACGACACGATGCCTCAATCCGAGAGTACGTGGGAACCGTGGAGAGCCGACGAACGGTCGGTGGCGCCACCCGGCGGTAACGAAGCGGAACTGGAGGCGACGAGAATCGTCGAAGAATCGTCGGAGTATAGTTACGACGAAGATAGCAACGACGCGACGATTCAACAGCCGAAATATTACTACGAATATACATCAACTCGTCCTAATTATCTGAGTGAAGTTTTTGATGAAAGTACAAACCCTGTTTTACAGAGATATAGGGTACGTATAATAACGATTTAACTTCTATAGGGGACCTTGCAATTCTCAACTCATTAGTTCATCTGTTTAATCTTTCATTAGTCGGTATTATTACCCTCGGCCTATATCTATAACCATGCATCAGTCATCTCTCCCTGGGGGGAAGTAACATCCGAGCAGCTACTACCCGCTCAGGAGTGATCTATCAGCAGGCCAGGTACCCAACACTCCCGGGTGGAGAAATAAGTGTCTTGCCCGTGGACACTATGGTAATTTACAGGTTTTGAACCCACAGTACATGGATTATTAACAAACCTTTAATGCAAAGTCATCTGTTTCTATATTCTCTCAGTATTGGAATCCGCACGGTAGTAAACGAGTTGCTTGGGCAGATGAGGTAAGTTACAACAGCCACCGGATTGGGTTATTGGAATCTGATGCTTGTTTATTTACGCATATGAAATGTTTGATTCTTATTGTTGTAGGTTGACGACTATTACGAATTTCCAAAGGTATGTATGCTTCTGCATTCAATGTGTACTTAAATCCATCTAAAATCATTGAATGTTTCCACTTTCAGTCCTTCAATCCTTGGAGTAATCAGACACTGAATAGTACTCCAAGTGCTGCTTTGGTCGATCCTTGATGATCGTACTTTGTACATAACAGTCCCTCATTGACCGAAATAAAGTCTTAAACACATTCCCTGCCAACTATGAGGTATCTCGTAGTTGCAGCTCCTCTATGAGTTTACTCCTTACTGATCCTTTTCACTGTTTCAAACTTGAAGCTATTAGTTGGTATAACGTTGTTCCTTATTCGCTGCTGACAGTGTAAACAAACTTTCCTTCATCCTCTATTCTCATTGGTCATTTCTGACTCTTTAACAATTGGCAGATGATGCAAACAAGTCATTAAATATCACGGTGGAAGTTAACAGTTTATTAAGATAACTTACTTTGGGTGTAGCCTAATATGGACCCTGTTTAAATCTTGTATTCATCTATTGTAGGAAATTCAAGCGTTGCGTCATTTATTGAATCACAACGATTTCGCAGAAATGTTCGTCGATGGTTTTGTGGAAGAATACCTCGAAGAAGAGATTCCTGAATTCTTGCTCGATTGGTTGACGTATATCGACAGTCTGGTGCGTAGAAAATGATAGATTAATATGGGTGTTGTATGTGTACAATATTGCCTGTGAATATTTTTGAAGGTGGCCACAAAAATGATGAAAGTGATTTGAAGTTGTAGCCCAGGGTCCAGTTCCACAGTTCGGAGTTAAAATTTGACCCTGAGTCAACTCAATGAACTACTGAACTAATTTTAACTCAGAGTTAACTCTAACTCACAACTGTGGAACTGGGTCCTGGGTGTTCATGGATTTGAATCCTGCTGGTAATAGTCAGTCAGTCTTTCACATACTGGTCTCTCATTAATCCAGGGTTCATTGGTTTTAATCCTGGTGGTCGCAGAATTTCTAAATCTAAGTTCCCTCTCTGACCTTAATCGGTGAAAAAAGTCTTGAACTGGCTGATGTTTCTGCGAGCAGTGCTCAGCGCGTTTAGGGATAAAGATGATGACAAAAACTTGTGTAAAATTTGTCTAAAATTGTAAAGAGACTAAAAGACTGAAAAATATTTGCGAGATCTGTTGTGAAAAACCAAAGTTATACAAGATGATTCATTCAAGATGATTCTTTCAATTTTGTAGCCGGCTGATCATCCTTGGTTTGTACCGTCGATGCATTATATCGAAGATCTGATTCTCGACGAAGTTATTTTGATGTCGAAGGACATCGTGCTCGAATTGGCTCAACAGACTGTCAATGAGTACGTATCAACCGCAAATTAGTCATTTAGTTAGTTTCATAAAACTTAACTTACCAGCCATTAGAATTTCTGTGTAAAGGTCCATTCTTTAGCTATTACTTCCTAGTCACCTCTATTTAGTGAGTCCCTTGGGCCAGTTGCACAGTCGTGACTTAAGTCCAAAAGCGGTCTTAAATCTTAAGACTTAAATTGTTGGATTGACTATAGAACTAAGTTGGTCTTAGACTGGTCTTAAGTCTAAGCCATGACTATGCAACTGGCCCCAGTTCTTTATTTCCAATTCAATTTACTAAGTGTAAGTCATCGTTTGGATAAGTTATCAATTTAATCGTAGACAGGTGCTGATCACATGATTTATGCACTGGGGCCAGTTGCACAGTCGTGACTTAAGTCCAAAAGTGGTCTTAAATCTTAAGACTGGTCTTAAGTTGTTAGATTAGCTATAGAACTAAGTTGGTCTTAGACTGGTCTTAAGTCTAAGCAACCGGCCCCTGGAGTGTCAACACACTGAAAGGGTTAATGCCAATTTTTCGTGTGTACGATAGTTCGATTATTTGCGATCTGTTTTTCAGTTATCTGAATAAACAAATGGACCAAAAGCGCGACCCGTTGGAGGACTTTCTCGATAGTATATTCGGCGACGTAATTTACACGCTGGGTACGGAAACAGTGAAAGAAGGCATGCGTGAACTAGCAGACGAATACATGGAGAACGCGCTGGTTTACGACATACTGATGGAGGCCGCTGACTCGATCATATCCGAGGACGCTGAAGGAATTGTGAGTTAACCCTTTCAATGCTGACTAATCAATACCCTATAGTGCTGGAGATAATTTAAAAATTTTTTCAAAAATTCCACCCTAGTGTGTTGAATAACGGGAATACCATATAGTGCGTCTACGCCACGGCGCGGTGTATCGTTAGTTACTAGTATTTCACTATGTTTGACAGATGCTGCCATTTTTCAAGAGAGATAATTACTAATTATCAATTACATCAATACACCACAGTGCGGTGTACTAGCAAAATCTATTACTGATTTATACACCGCACTGCGGTGTAGACGCACTGAAAGGGTTAAACCATTCATCTCATCTACAGCCTTGATCAGCTCTCGCACTGACATTTTAAAAAGCTTGAAACTCTAAGCAGCATAAAACAGACAAGAAAAGATCAAAAAGATCAAGAATTGCGGTTACAAATATCGAGCTCCCAGAAATTATAATGTTGAAATACTGTAATCATCTAGGAACCTATCGAGTAAAATGACCACCCGTACCTTGCTCCCAAAACTAAAAACTGCTCAAATCATTTAGGAGCGCATGTGGTGAAATAATCCGTAGCTGGCTTCCAGAATAGAATGTAAAAATTCTCCAATCTTCTAGGAACCTATGGGCTAAAATAACCCATGGCTACCTCCAATAACAAAATTTAAAATTCTCAATTCTTCCTCAAAGCTACGGGATGAAGTAATAGCTAGTTCCCAGTAAAAATGCTCTAATTATCTCGACCCTCTAAATGGTAAAATGATCAATGGCTAGCTCCCAGCATAAAAATGCTCTTCAACACCTTACGGAGATTGTTAGCTTTTTCTCCATCTTCTGTATGTTTTTTTTTCAGCTCGAAGATGCCATAATGGATGTCACAGTTGAGGATATCATTGACGAACATTATTTAACACCTCATATCGACGATCAGTCGGACAGCGTTGCACGCGAGATCCTTACGCATTACGACACGAAGCAACGAAGGAAAATGATCAAAGAGGTGCGTTGTATTCTAATATAGATCTACACGGTCTTAATGCAGGTCAGGTGTCAATGTGCGCTCTTTGACATCATTCACCATCATAAATTGTCGTATGAAGTCTGGATGATTACATTTTATGAGTTTGTAGATAAAATGTCTTATATGCAATATGAATTGCCCACTACAGATTTCACGATATCACAATCAATCCCTGCTGGTCATTCCTGTGTTATTCCTATCTCAGCCAGGCTTAGAGCCTTCTCGTTCTCTGGTAATGATACACATGATCTGATTTACGCATGCAAAAATGTGGTACTTTTACAGTTAGCTGAAATGGCGAATAAGAAATTACTAGATTCAATGTTGCTGGAGGAAATTTTGTCTAGTGTCGCCCATCAAGGCAAAATATGGACTCAATCTCATTATTCTGATAAACTATTTAATGGTAAGATCAGCTACAGTAATCTAGTTAGTCCCATTTATACACCGTACTGCAGTGTAGATACACCTTAAGGGTTAAGTAGACTCCATTAACAGTTTGTTTGAAATTCTCTCATTTATAGAACTGATTCTTGATGTGCTACTGGGACAATATTTCGATGTGCCAAATGAATTCGCCGTCACAGCTGATGACAAAGCTCTGCGGAAACTTCATGAAAAAATGGTCACCGATGTTGTAAGTTCTGATATATGTTAGATTTCAATAGCAGTTTTAACTTCTCAGATAAACTGTTAAAATAAGCACCCGGATCTTATAAACGGAGTTGCTTCTTCTATATCTGGTAATCATGTTTACATATTTGATGTATCTTAGGCTTTGGATGTTTTATTGGATGAATTGAATCTTGAGTTGGATGAAGATCTAGCCATGTTGGATGACAATGAGCGAGGCGAAAATAACCCAGATCCCGGGTGAGTTGGTTTAGTCAGTAAACTCAACTGTGTTTCGATTCTTTGTATCCGTGTAATTCGGGTTGACTCTGGATCCACCCCCCGGATAATTGAAGGGTTTCTATGCATTGAAATCCGTTTGGCTACCAGCGTAGCTTGGCAATTGGTTGAGACCATATTTCAAAATACAGAGGACACCCCTTGAATCCATCACTGACATCTCTCCCTGGGAAGTTACATCCGAGCAGCTGTAGGGCGCTCTGAAGTTGATATAGTGCACTGGTCCAATTGACGTCAGGAAGATTTGCTGAAATCTACCGTTATTTTGAAAATCTCATTTCGTTTTTCAGACTTCCGGAAGATGTTCATCAGTGGTTATGCGGCAACCTGACGAAACAAGAACCGGACGATGAAAACAACGATGAACCATCATCGTCTCCGACTAAACAACCTGTGCTTTCACTAGAGGAACAATCTCGCAATCTAGAATTAACTTAATCAAATGAATGATTACTTCTTTAGCTCTTTCGTTGAGTAGTATTCAAGCCAGATGAGTTTTAGAATTCTTTTCCAGTCATTTTTATAGATAACTAGATAAGTGTATGGTATTTGCTACGTACCAAGGGATATATTTGTCTATGACGTGTACAGTAGACCCTGCTTAATGAGATCATTTGGGACCAAATCAGGTCTTTTTCAACTATTGAGAAATCCGGATTAGATATCATATTTTATATCCTGTGTGTCTACATCTAAAATAATATGCGGATTAGATGAAAATAGGGCCTACTGTATAAAGATTGAATGTGAAAATTCATTGAACAAATGAAAATAGTTACATTATATCCGTCCAAGGGAAGATTTGTCCCCAGTTGTATTTATAGATAAATTGCCAAAATGTACAATTGTTTATAGAATGTTCAATGTGAAAACAATATGCACCTGTTGTATTATTTCTAATAAAAACTTATCGAAGTTAACCAAGCATCGTCGACTACAATTAACATCGCCAAACCTCAGGCATTGCCAACTTTCATTCATTTTTGATCGTCAGGATTTCGAATTGGACATCGTTAAATGGAAATTGAACTTCAGTAGACTCTACCTGTAGCGGTACGGCTACTGGTCTGGACAGATCCCCATATGGGGTCATTCATTTATTACGTACACATTAGGGGAGGGGGTTCAATGCAATTGCGTACTGTAATGCTTAATGTATATGAAAAAATGGCCGATTTTGCGTATAGAGGGGAGGGGGTTGAAAAATTAAAATTTTATGCGTACGTAATAAATCAATGATCCCTATAGATTTTTGGTTTAAGTTTTAGATTACAGCTTGCTGCAGATTGATACCTGTACTTATACATACCTGTACGTATACTCCTTACTTGAATTAATCGGGGACTAGCGTGATTATCAAGACAGTTCGAGATAGACAATGGGATTTAATTCACATTCCGATGCAATGGTTCGAAAATTTGTGCTCGAGTTAATTCAACTTGAAAGAATTTGAGGAATTTACGCAGTACTGTGTTCATTACTTTACAGTGAGTCAAACTCTCGACTATTCCATCGGGCGATCAAGTGATTAAACGACCAAACACTCCACAATCAGAATATAAAATACCAAACATCTCCAACAATTTTAATGAAATTGGTTTTATTTCACAGTTATTCATTTGCTTGTGTTTTCTTGAACACATACATACATACATACTATGTACAGTCAGTCATACAGTTATAACTCAAATGATATTATTTGCAATATTCTGCACTGTGTGTCGCACCAGAAATTTTTACTTCAACCGTTTTCAATTCTAGATAAATTCAAACTTAATTTTGGAACTTGTGATGATGCAAGTCCAATCTAGCTTCTTATCCATATGTCCAGTCCACGATCAACTAAATTGCTCATCGAATTGAAATTGAATGTTATTTACGAACATATATGCAAATAATGTATATAATAATAAATTATATGAAAAAATTAAATTCAAGGTGCCAAGATGGAATTATCTCTTAAAATTAATTTACATGCGATACACCAAAAACTTGTTGGTAACCATTGATAAATTAACCGGAGTCTATGCCACGTGTCGAACTGCTGCTTTGACCCTTCCCTAATGTGGCTGATGCCGGCCATAATATAAAATTCCCGATATGCAAATGAGAAGTACGCCGAAACGAAAAAAGAAGTTTGAATTTCCTGTAATAAATCCGTCTGGTGAAGAATTTTTCGTTTTTGGATTTCTTGGTCGACGCGCCAAAAACAAAAGTTCCATTTTAATGAAATTCGAAATTATTCTTCGTTTTGGCGTTTGTTTTCACCAGATATTTTATGAGCTCACTTTCAAAAAGTGATCTCAAGACTTCAAACTACAATGATGAATGTTTGATAGCGCTCGACTCCTGCATTAGACACAATCACTGCTTGCTAGTAAAGCACATAAAAACGCAGAACCAGAATCGGTTCATTTTCAATACCTGCAGGTGGCGCTCGTCATCGAAACAAATAATTCACACACATAATAAATAAATAAATCATTATAATTATAACATAATACCATACCTTATGTAATGATAATTATACATACCATATATAGATATACATATGAATATAATAACACGTATTAGTCTATAGTCTCTTTACGTAAAAAGATACACACACAAATTAATGAAGAGCTAGTATAGTAGGTAAATAATTCATATCACATTGTTTGGTACGTTCGTGTAAGTAATATGTGGATCTTAAAATAAGGTCTTTAAAGAAAGTATTGGTTTACTTCCTTAACCCTTTCAGTGCGTCTACACCGCAGTGCGGTGTATAAATCAGTGATAGATTTTGCTAGTAAACCGCACTGTGGTGTATTGATGTAATTAGTAATTATCTCTCTTGAAAAATGGCAGCACGTGTCAAACATAGTGAAATACTAGTAACTAACGATACACCGCACCACAGTGTAGAATTTTCAAATTATCTCCAGCACTATAGGGTATTAATTAGTCAGCACTGAAAGGGTTAACAGCACAAGTATATATGGTAGACATAGTCCCTATCCAGCGATAACTGCTTCTCTAGTCTCTATCATTTCTATAATTCACGTCGTTTCATCTTTTTCAGCTGCAAGGTCATCTTACTACGGAACCCCGTTACAAAAAACTTCAGGCGACTGAAAAATCAGTTCATTATGACCAATAATAGCTTATCGTATACTCTATGAATGTATTATCTAGATCACTGCCACCTTACTAGTCAACCCCCAATATACCAACCACATCGGTGCAGAATGGTTTTGGCGCTATATCAAGGTTGTTTTACTACGTGCTTGTATAGAGATGTATATTGAGAAAACCTGGGGGTAGGCGGAGGGTGGCGGTAAATGGGAAGGCGGTATATCGGGGATGTTTTACTATGTATTTGTATAGAGATGTACATTGAGAAAACCTGGCGGTAGGCGGGGTTGGCGGTATATGGGAGGGTCGTATATCAGGGATGTTTTACTATGTATTTGTATAGAGATGTACATTGAGAAAACCTGGCGGTAGGCGGGGGTGGCGGTATATGGGAGGGTCGAATATCAGGGATGTTTTACTATGTATTTGTATAGAGATGTACATTGAGAAAACCTGGCGGTAGGCAGGGGTGGCGGTAAATGGGAGGGCCGTATATCAGGGGTTGACTTACTGTGAGTTATCACACACATGTAGTTGGTAATAGAGCTACTACTCATAGTCGGGCTTTGTTCAAAATTAACCAATGAGCATAGGCATAATAAGCAGTTGGTTCACATTGCCAGCCAATGTATCAGGAACTGTATCATTCAGATTGCCATAATGCAAATATTAAACAGTGAATAAGAATTAGAAGGATCAGTAAGTAAGTAATCACTGGTATTAGAATGTGTCATGTGTCATCGAAATTAAGTAGCTACGAAAAAATATCAAACAATTCAATAAAGTGTACAACTTTCTTTTTTGAGTATTCATTTGCATCAAATGTCGTAAATAAGACTTATAAGGTGGAAAGCTACAACAGACTCAGAGGAGAAAAAACTAATTAGTGAAGTTAAGATAACCTGCACTTAATGTCATACACAAGTACCTACGTGAGATGACACCGGGAATCGTGACTGTATCAAAGAAAATCGAAAAAGGATTTATTTGAAAATTTACCATTAATTGCAATCACCACTTCAAACTTCACTTTTAATAGTCTATCATTTTTGCAACAAAATTCAGGGTATCAAGTACCTAATACGGATTCTATGACCACGGCAATCGAGGATTCCGCTTGTGGCAAGTGAGGATCGACCGGATTCGCAAGCGCGCATCAGAGGACGATTCCAGATTCAATTAAAATCCATCCATAATTTCTCAAATTCTTACGATGAATTAGAAAGCGGTTATATATGAACTCTAAAAGATCAATCTGTGTTTATCCAGAGATAATAAGATGAACCCAATTACTAATGAAAGTTCATCGAAAATTCATTGATCAGAAGAATAGAGACTCAAGTTTGTGAACATTAATTACCAGAACTCATGTAAATCGTATGGCAGCGTAGTAAAAACAATCTAATATTCTCGACAAGCAAAACAATTACACAACAACGAAATATTCATGAAAATAAAACTTTGAAATCTTTACCTATTTCTCGATTCGAGCCGATTCTTAAATACCTAGCGTACGAAACTTCGACTTATTTCCGATAGTGAGATAATACCCACATTCATTCGGGAGACCGAGTCGACTCGGTGAGCCGTTCGATTGGAAACTCGGTGAGCAGTTCAATCAGGACCGAGTGAACAGTGGCTATGAATTAAATACAGCGTCATCCACAACTGATAGAACAGGGTCCCTTCTGATCAGTAATTCCAGAATTCAAGGACTTTTCAAGGAGAAAATTTCAAATTTCGAGGAAGCATCTGCATCACTTGCATATCCCAATTACGTATCTACGATCTAGAAGGAGTTTTCAAGGAATGAAGGAGTCATAGGGACCCTGTAGAACTACCAGTGGAGTGCTCCTGAAGGTGGGAGCAGCCCTATCGTCAGTCGACTCAGTCAACCAAACAAACACATATACACATGGGATTAATAATTCCGTTAGCTCTTCTACGATGAATTCAAAGTTTTAGGAACAACTTGCTCTGAATATTACACTATTGATTTCCAAAACTTCCATGCAGTAAAAAAATGTCTTCCTATATTCTAGTCAGCGCGTGACTACCATCTTTTAAAAGCTCAGTAACAGAAATTCCTTCATTCGGACGAGCTCATGCAAAAAAGAAGCGTAATATTCCAGCGTCGACCGGGCGCCAGTTGGCTCGTGCACCGCGAGCGGATTACAAACAGTATCAATCATTCGTGCGAGGTAAGCCATGAAACATACGCATTCGATAATAAACCGTACACGAGAGGGAGCACACACGCGCGCCAGAGACAGACATAGATCAATACATACATGTGTAGGTATGAAATGTTTTTTCGCATTCGTCCATTTTTTATATATATTCAGGACAAGGAGTAAACATACATTCGAAGTTCGTTATAGTGGTCTTGCAGCCACGCGCTTTTTCAACATGAATACACGATCTTTATTGGCAAAAACAATAAGCATGGGCGTCACCAGTGGGTGTCGGGAGTTGTGGACAACCCCCTTTTAAATCCAAGTTCTGCATGTTTTTTTAGTTAGAAATTTTGTTTTTTCCCATTCTGCAAATTTCATAAATATTTTGCTTTAGCCTTCGAAATGTCCAGAAAACGCCTCTCAAGCTTCAAATTTCAAACATTAAGATTATTTAGGAACATTCAAGTAATTTCGAGGATTCAGAAATGCTCGTTTGCCTTCAGAGCTCGGTGGATACAGTACGAAGTGTGGTATATACATAGTACCACTTTATGACCCCTTTAAAAACTCCTAGTGACGCCCCTGATAAGTCATATACATGAAAGACCCCAGAGTTTTCAAGTGCCTGATTATCTTTAGTCGGCATGTACGGCGAGTCGTCAACACAGGTTGCCTCACGTGCAAGACCTCTATATATTGCCACCGCTTGCACCAAGAAAACACGGCGTTATAAAGAATTCAGCGTTTTAAAGAACGATATAGTTGACCGATTACAGCGGTGAAGTGGTCGATCTGTCTTTCACATTCCACACCCAGTTGCTCAAAGGTTGGTTAAAGTTAACCAGTTGATGTAGTGCTAAGCAACTTGAGGATTGAAAAAAATACCAGTAGACCTCGCTTAATCCAGATCGGTTTACGAGAATTAATCCGCATCATAATGAACCGAGTAAAATCCGGTTTATGAGAAATGTTCTGAGTTCAAAACGTTGACGACCGATCCGTCTTCGATTACTTCGAAAATTCCAATTATACATACTTCGATTGAACTGATCTGGGTTAAGTGGGGGGTTTACTGTATTTTCATCGAATCTTCCTCTTAAATCTGGTAAATGTTCTCAGAAAATCGTTCAGCGTTACGCGAGCACCCGCATTTAAAAGATGGCGGCGATGGCGAACGTTATAACGGACTTTTGCCGAATGAAATTTACGTTATTTTTCCCCTGTCGTTCTTCTTCTTTTTTCATGTTTTCCATACATCGCGGCGATGACGATCATCAGTTCAATTCAAACACAAAAACAACGCTAAATTTGAGCGACCATTATTGTTTGGCAGTTGTCGTCGTCGTCGACGTTGTTGTTGTTGTTGTAGTGGTCGCTGCCGTGGTCGTCGCCGTCTCGGCAGAAGGTTTCAACTCCATTATTTGTTTGATGAGGTAGCCCTTCTCATCGGCAAATTGTTCATCTTCCGTACGATCCGTGTGAAAATTGCTCAAGAATTCGACCAATCTGTCTTGATTACGCAGAAGAATGTCCAAAATCGCCTTCGGTTTATTCGGATTGGCGACAAAAACCTGTCGATGAAAATAAGGGTTCAAGGGACGTCGTGCCAACTGAGTGAACAAGCTCAACAATCTGAATATTTCCATATTCATCATATATAAGGTCACAGGACTGCGATCTTATATCCGACCAACCCGATCTTCCTGAAGATGATGAGCCCCAGGAGGATACACTAAACACATGAATATCAAGAGATTGTAGTTTCAGGCTGAAGATGTGTCTAGGGTGTATACAACCAAATATCAAAACAATGAACAAAGGATGAAAAGTGAATGCAATAGCCCGCTGGGGTTCAAGTCCCCAATGGGCTAAAAACTAAGAGAAAAGTGATTTTTTACTCAAATCTACATGAGATTTTTGATAATGGCTCATAGAATTGAATTGCAATTTTCCAAAACCCGTAAGAACCTGGAGACAGTTAATAATCAGTTCGTTTAACCTATGAATAGTACTGCCATCTAGTGGGATCGCTGCATTAGAACACCAAGCCTCATTGTAGTATTTACAAGGATCCAGGAGTTTTCCAGGAAAAGCCCTTAAAAACCCTGAATTTCCAGGAATTCAAGGTCCTGGAATTGATTTTGCTCAGGAAACCCAGGAATTCCAGGTGTACGAACCCTGTCATAGACCGCCATTTTCTACGTACCTTGAAAACGTGAAAAGCCTCAAATTGAATGTTGCGACTTTTATCTCGAAGCATGTTCATCATTAACTTCAAGTTTTCGGGGTTAGTGATATACGTAGTCATTGTCACAAAGTTGTGACGATCCAACAAAAGCTCACCTAGTAACTGTAAAAACATACACACATACATATTAAGTCTTCAAGTTTCTATATGGGAAATTCTCAACAGTCGAGAGTGACCTAAATCTAACCCACTGAAACTCCACCGCGCGTGCGACCTACCTTCAGAGCTTGCCTCTTGGTCACGTAATTTTCCGACGTCAGTAAAATCTTGTAGTTCGCGAAAACCTTGTCGTAATTTTCCTCCAGATACTGAGCGCATAACAATTTATGCCGAGTCAATAAATCCTAGAGAAAAGAATTGTTCTGAATATATGAAACGTGTATGAGCCCCATGCATAGTAAATCAATATAAAGGTACGGGGCCTAATTGCACAGTCGTTCGTGACTATAGTCAAAAAGTGGTCTCCATGATGTTGATCTCAATTTCCCTGATCTGATATTCAGATCTCTAAAAAAAATTGAATCAGTCAAGTAACTTGGGTTTCTAGTCCCAAATTTAGGCTTACTTCGTCGGACTCTATCAGGCGGAAGCAGCTATATCGATATTGATGGGTTCTGTTAGATTGAGAAGACACAGCTAAATGAATAAACCTTACCCTAAACGTCGCGAATGCATCAGACGCGATGTCAAACGTCGACAATTCGACGTACGTAAAAAATTGATTGAATTCTTTTGATAACAGCACCACTTTAGCGAGTTCCTCGTACCGACAACAGTCGCGCAGCATTATTCCACAGTTCAACGCTATATCCGGCTGTTCATAGCTACAAATACAATAATCAGAACAGTTGTAGAAAAGTCGCGATAAAACACAGTGCAGTTTCAGGAAAGAGCAAAACTAAGATTTGTGGTTTGATTGCTATTAGTGACATCAATGAGGACAACAATTCAAACCGTTTAAAGTTTAAACTTTTTCGTCTATATGAACCATGATATCAAAACGTAAAAACAGCCAGTTACTGCCCAAGTTTAGAATATAAATTGCTAATTGTCTATTTCTCAAAATCTAAACAATTTCAATGGAGTTTCGGGAATTTCGTTCCAAATAAAGGAGTTTCACGCACGTTTAAAAGCATTTTCCATTTACAAAGAGTTTTTATGGAATCAAGGAGTCGTAGGGACTCAGGATTTAAGAAAATAAACGTATATACATTACCCTCTCATAAGCATGAATAAGATTTCATCCTTATTACATATGTATTCCACTGTCGGATAACGTGTTCCAATCTGACGACGTAAAACATTACCGAATATCTGAGCCACGTCTTTTTTACCCTACGAAACAAAAACAGAACAAAACTATTAGTAATCAGGACTCATTGCCCAAACCAGGCAGCGGTAGTACATGATAATACAATTGAATTTGTTCTTAGATTCAATTAGAAATTGACAATTTTTTTTCAAATTCAGTGACGCTTATTGGCGCTTCGAAGAAAAATAACGCATTAACATCGTCTCATACTATTGACAATGAATAATATATTAATATGACTTCAAGGATCACATATGATGATGACAAGAGAAATCCCACGATAAATTCAGCCAAAAATGGAAAGTTCTACAGTAAAATGATATATATTTCGAGCAATGTTTCGGCTAAATACTATTAGCCATCATCAGATCAACTGCTCGAAATATATACAAGTATATAAGTTTAGTATACAACTTGTCATTTTTGGCTGAATTTATTGTGGTATTTCTTTTGTTATCAACAATTGAATTTACCAGCAACGGGTCTTACCCGGCAAGGCCAAATATTGACGACTTAATCGTCTCAAATTATCATTATTGAATTATTGAACGGTGAATAAATTCTTTTCCTAACCTCAAAATCAATCTTGGA